>NC_140970.1:38962673-39082673 GCF_056783735.1 Eptatretus burgeri | reverse complement strand
TGGACCCGAGCTATTTTGGACGTATTGGACCCGAGCAATTTTCTACGTATTGGACCCGAGCCATTTTCGACGTATAGGACCCGAGCTATTTCCGAAGTATTGGACCCAAACTATTTTCGACATGTTGGACCGGAGCCATTTTCGACGTATAGGACCCGAGCTATTTTCGAAGTATTGGACCCGAGCTATTTTCGACGTATTGGACGCAAGCTATTTTCGAAGTATTGGACCCGAGCTATTTTCGAAGTATTGGAGGAAAGCTATTTTCGACGTGTTGGACCCGAACAATTTTTGACATATTGGGTGCAAGCTATTTTCGACGTGTTGGACCCGAGCTATTTTCGACGTATAGGACCCGAGATATTTTGGATGTATTGGACCCGAGCTATTTTGGACATATTGGACCTGGGCTATTTTGGACGGATTGGACCTGAGATATTTTGGACGTATTGGACCCGAGACATTTTGGACGTATTGGATCTGAGCAATTTTCGACGTATTGCACCCGAGCTATTTTGGACGTATTGGACTCGAGCTATTTTCGACGTATTGAACTCCAAATGCTATTTTGGACGTATTGGACCCGAGACATTTTGGACGTATTGGACACGAGCCATTTTGGACGTATTGGACCCGAGCAATTTTCGACGTATTTGACCCGAGCTATTTTGGCCGTATTGAACCTGAGCTATTTTGGACGTATTGGACCCGAGCTATTTTGGACGTATTGGACTCGAGCTATTTTCGACGTATTGAACTCCAAATGCTATTTTGGACGTATTGGACCCGAGACATTTTGGACGTATTGGACACGAGCCATTTTGGACGTATTGGACCCGAGCAATTTTCGACGTATTTGACCCGAGCTATTTTGGCCGTATTGAACCTGAGCTATTTTGGACGTATTGGACCCGAGCCATTTTGGACGTATTGGACACAAGCCATTTTCGACGTATTGGACCCGAGCAATTTTCGACGTATTCGACCCAAGCTATTTTGGACGTATTGGATCCGAGCTATTTTCGACGTATAGGACCCAAGCTATTTTCGACGTATTGGACCCCAAGCTATTCTCGACGTATTGGACCCCGAGCTATTCTCGACGTATTGGACCCGAGCAATTTTCGACGTATTCGACCCAAGCTATTTTGGACGTATTGGATCCGAGCTATTTTGGACGTATTGGATCCGAGCTATTTTCGACGTATAGGACCCAAGCTATTTTCGACGTATTGGACCCCGAGCTATTCTCGACGTATTGGACCCGAGCTATTTTCGACATATTGGACCCAAGCCATTTCCACGCATTGGAGCCAAGCTATACCCACATATTGGAGCCAACCTATTTTCCACGTATTGTAGCTGATCAATCCCCCACATATTAGACCCTAGTTCTATCCTGGAGGTTAACGTGAAACTCTATATTCGCCATCACGCTGCGTTGTCGGACGCGGCAAAGGTCGCTGATTGTTTGCCTTCGAGATGTGATGGACCCATGTTGGAGAAGGGTTTATAATCAGTAAACGGGATTATAAAATCATATAATTCATATGTAGACTGTAATTAGAAGTGGCAAGGAACCAACAGTCCGAAGCAATCCAAGTTATATATAATCAGACCTTCACTGCAATCGCCAGCGGCGACTTTGGTTGAAATAGAAGTCATGTTGTGGTAAGAACTAAGAAATATTGCAATAACATTGTCATAAACGTCACACGTGAATAAAACAAACCAACTGATGTTCCTTTTAAACACATTGAGTGTGTTGGGTGTTCATAGTAGCATGTTAGTGTCACTTTGGTTTCTTTGCCCTCAAACTTCATTTTTTTAACGGACGTTATAAGGAGCATTATATAAATAAGCTCACATAATGTACTAATGTAATCATTTTTCACTGTTTTATACAAAGCTTTTCACATATGATTGGTGAAAATTTCAGACATACCTATTAAATCTTTTATTACATGCAAATTTGGTCACAGAATTAAGGGTTTAGTATGAATACCTCTTTATTCGTCTTTATACTCTCGTTCCTACGGACTGCACATACACGCAACAGAGTCGCAAAGTATTCATCAGAAAGTTTTCAATGCAGTTAATTGCAGACTTACAGCAATTGCAATTGCAGTGAATGCTGAATCGTCATCATATCTTGATATATCTTTATATACATATATATATATATATATATATATATATATATATATATATATATATATATATATATACATATACACACACATATTGTGTGTGTGCGTATCCTCTCTATGTGGACATGTATAGAGTTATTTCGTTTATCAAGCAGGCTTCAAACTTAGTGATGATATATTGATAGCATTAAACAATATACGTTCAAGTGGATATAATATGGATATACATATTTATGCACTCATAGAGAACGTGATCAATTACATATAAATGAGATATTTTGAGTTTTAAAAGTGAAGACTACACGTGCAAATGTTTGTTGGAAGGTCATGTGATGGAACGAAAATGTCTAATGACAAAATTGTTCAAAGTATGTGTTAAAAGACGGAGGATTTGACGTGATAGTTAAGTGATCACATTTTATGAATACAGGAAAGGAGGTGAAAAGGCAGTCCGCAGTGACTTCCATAGAAACGCGACCACAGGGACTTACCGCTTACTGCTCTCATGTGGGTAACATCCTCATTTTGTGCAGAAAACTTGAACAGCGAGACGCGATCCAGAGCTCACACCGCCCGCCTCGACGCCCCACCCTTATGGGTACACCTTGGTGGATGGGGTTTTAGGAGAGCATGGAAACCACGCAAAATGTCGGGGAAATTGTACCTTGGCATTGACGGATCATCAAAGGAGCACGGCCAGGAACCGAAACGCACCTCGCCGCGGGGTTCTCATGAGTTCGTATAAATATATCCGCTTCTCGGCTGTCCACCACCCAGTTCACCAGCACTATTAACTCCATGCTGGATGACAGCCTGTGGGTTTTCTCGTGTGATGCCTTTGTGCAAGCAGTGCACATATAAGTAAGAAGTTACAATAATTTTTTTACTTTTTTATTTACATACTTTTCCTTGGCCTCTCAGGATACAACAAAACTGCAGCGCACCACCAAAATCACTGAATGTAAAGCTCTTAAAAGTACAGGCGAACCAATCTAATGAGATGGCAGACTGTTCATTTTAAAGATGTTCATTTACAAAAGCAATTGTAATAAAAAGCAGACGGACAAGCAAAAAGAAAATGACAAAGCATGCCATGGCGGTGAGCGTTGTGCACATTGTGCGCACGAAGGATATCATAAGCAAAATAATAAGCAAGTAAAGAATAAAACGAGCATTAAGGCAAATGTATTTGAACAGGAATGTAAAGGAGAAACAAAGAAAACAATTTTGCAATTTTGTTAAAAGTTGTAAATTTAGATTAACAAAGTATAAATTATAAAAACAAAAATAGTTTTCTGGTCAACTGACCAAATTACTGATCACCCCTTGTTAGTGGATATAGATATACACGCAAGTAGGAATTCTTAACTGGAATGATGACCATGAACCCCTGTGCAAAATCAGCCCTTGTTGTAAAGGTTCTGATCAACAGGGGGCGCCTGCCACACACCCACCCTGTTTTGGCATCCATTGCACAGGTAACAGCATCTCTATATACTCCCTCATGGGGCGGCTTGAATCCATTCCTTGCTGATGATGTTTAATAAGTTGGAAATGTATCCTTGGATTGATTCTGTTCTTGGGAGAGGGGGTGGCTGACTTTGTTAAATATAAAAGACTTGAAAAGCTTGTGGGGGTAGACTGATGCTGTCTGTGGTTCACATTGCAGCATGAGTTGACATTGTTCGTCATGGTGGTTTGTTATGTGTCCTTCCCAGAGTGCAGGTCAGGTCAGGTGTGGGAGCATGTGCTGGAGCAGTGCGTTGCTGCGTCCACTTTCCGTCAGTACTCAAGGGGTCTCCGTCTGGCCATCCCCCAGGCCGTTGCCTCGCCCATCACCATCTGGAGATGCTGAGAAACCTGCTGCAACTATGAGGCACGTGGTCGGCCCATTGGCCTCCTCCACTCACAAGGGTCCCTCATTGACAGAATCTGGTGAGCAGGATCAGCATCAGGAAAATGGGCCACATGTCCATACAGCTGCAGCTGATGCTCATGGACTATGCAGATAAAAAATCTCATTTGAGTCTCTCTCAGCAACCGCTCGTTGGACACAAAGTCTGACCAGTGATAGCCAAGGATTCTCCGAAGAGACCTGGTACCAAAGGAATAAAGTATCCATCTCAGATGCCTGGTCAGAGTCCAAGTCTCACATTCGTAGAGCAAGACTGGAAGCACCAAGTTCCTGAAGACTCGGACTTTCGTCCTACTGCACAGGTACCGACAGCGCCACACCCCATGATCCAATGAATCCATGACTCCCCAGGCCCGACCCAGACGTCCATTGACCTCTGGCACTTAGCCAGCAGTGACCTGAACATCCTCGCCACAAACGGGTACAGACAAGACAGCTGCATCCAAGATATCTTTGCAAGCCTGGATCTTAGTTTTGACGCAGGAAACCTGCAATCCCAGCGACTCCGACTCCTCATTCAGCAGCTTGAGGGCCCCCAAAAGGATATCCAGACTCTCCACAAAGGTGACTGCATAATCTGCGAAATCAAGGTGAAATCAAGGCCCCTCTTCCAGTCAGTTGGAATGATGCCTATGTTCCAGGCAGAGCACAGAACTGCATGCAACAATATCAGTGCAGCATATCCACCAGCCTTGAGAAGTTCAGCATGGATGTCACAGATCCCAGGAGCTTTACCCCTATTTCAAGCGGTTCACTGCAGCCTGTTTCCACAAACGAAGGTGGATCATAGTTGATTGGAGGGTCAGCAATCGGGAGGGTCACTGGTTCAGAGTTCCAGACCATGGGGGCCAACACATTTCTTATAACCATCCCTATCAGTGCCAGTCGATGCATTGAAATCCCGCAAGACAAGAAGAGTATCTTGCCTGGGCCTGGGGCACTGACCGACCACAGACTCAAGCACAGCATAGAATGCGTCCTTCACGGTGAGATCACTCGACTCAGTCGGACATATACAGAGACCAGGGATACGACACCCAAGGAGTGACAAATCCTTTGTCTCATAATATGTTCGTTGGCCAGTGCTACCTCAATTATCATTGGTGTCAGCTTTTTGGATGCAGCTACAGCAACTCATTGGGCATGGTAACCATCAGAGCATCCAGACCAATAGTAGGTGTAACCACCAGCCATGATCTCGCCGCAATCCAGTCTCCGAACCTCAGAGAGTGCTGCAATACCGATTTTCAAACGCTTGAGCTCAGATGATAACAGAGGCAGGTGATCATCCTCTCTTAGAGATATGACATTCCAGGCACCCACCTGAAGGGACCGCCATCTGGTGGATGACACCTCAGCACCACCTCGACACACACTACCGCAATCTGACCCAGGAAGGTTACCCCGTGCTTTTCCTCTGATCATCAAAGATTGGGGGTCCCGAAGACTTTGCCCCAATCCCGTCATCTGGCGAGCTGCCCTGTGAAGGGCAGCAGCCCAGGTGGTACTCCCAAGGAGTGGGTTTTCAGTTTTCTTTACGTTTGTGTGTTTTGCAGAATGAAGCGTTTTACGGTGACCGGAGTGCAAATCCTGCCACCAACCTCCTAAAAAAAACTTACCCAACTGTAGGAGGATGTCCATAGACACAGTTGGGTGCTAGATATGGATGGCCGTTGGCTCACAAGGAGCTCCTCGCCCTAAGACAGGTTTTGTTTTTAATCCTAATGGGTGTCCATATCATACACCCTCCTCACCAGGAAACCTGGCGGGGGAGACGGTTTAGCCGCCAACAAACCGAGTATGAATCAGGTTCGTACAAGTTTACATGATACCTGTAGCAAGTCACAGATCTAATCTGACCTGACCTGATCCGACAAAAGCTGAATGCAACTGAGTTGGAAATTAATGTAATGGTCCTTAATTAACATCATCAAATATGTGTGTATATATATATATATATATATATATATATATATATATATATATATATATATATATATATATATATATATATATATATATATATACATACATACAGGATGTCTCAAAAAAATATACAACTTTTCATCTGCAAAGAGGATGGTCATAACATATATTTTTTTAAAAGATATATGGCTGGATAGAAAGCTGAACGGTTGAAGTTTATTGTACCAATGTCAAAATTGCCACCAAAATTTAAATTTTGGTATAGAATCGTCGTTTTCTTTTCGACCACATGTTCTACGTAGGCTCCACGTTGTCCGGTCACTGCCTGCAAACGCGTTGTCATGTTCTCCATCACTTTGGGAAACGTTTCCTGAGGAATGTTCTGGATTTCTCGGTGGATGTTTTCCTTCAGCTGATCAAGAGTCTGAGGCCTAGGATTTCCATAGATCCTGTCCTTGAGATACCCCCACAAGAAGAAGTCTGGAGGAGTAAGGTCAGGGGAATACGGTGGCCACTCAACGTCTTCGTAGAGGGAGATAAAGCGGCCCTCAAAATGTTGGTTGGAAATGTTGGTTGGATTGGAATCAAAATGCCCCATCCTGCTGGAACCACTGGGTTCTCATCTGGATCAGGTTGTTTCTCCTACGGGCCTGAGTACGTAGCTCAGGCAGATAGAATTCGTGAATCATTTCGCGATAGTTCCTCTGGTTTACCGTGCAAGTGCGTCCCTGGTCATCTTCAAAGAAGTATGGACCAATTATCCCACACCAACCAACCGCCACCCACATGGTGACTTTGAGAACAGATCGAGGCACCAGTTCAGTTGATGCATTACCAGGATTTTCAGTTCCCCAGTACCGAAAGTTTTGCTTGTTTACCTCCCCGGACAAGTCAGCATGGCATTCGTCCGTCATGTGAAGTTTTTTGAGGAAGTCTGCATCTTCCTCCAACTTTCCTGAGAACCAATTTGCAAAGTCTAGTCGTTTGCGTTTCTGTTGATCAGTAAGCACCGTTTCCGTTTGAATTTTGTATGGAAAGGCATGAATGTCTTGGCGAAGTATCCTCTGAACGGTGCTCTTTTGAATGTTTGTCTCGGCAGAAAGTCGTCGAATCGATTTTTTTGGACTCTGAACGACCGCCTGTCTCACCATTTCCACATTTTCTTCACTACGACCTGTCCTCTTTCGACCACTGTGACCCTTGTGAAAGTTACAGATGGTTCCCACATTGGTAAACTTTGCGATTGTGCACTTTATTGTCTGAAAGTTTGGTGCATGGCGCAAGTGGATCCCGAAATGTCTCGAGTAAAGACGTTGTACCTGTATGACACTTTTCGTCTGGTGCCAAAGTTCAAAAATTTTCGTCCGTTGTTATACAGTCAGTCTTGGCATTTTTCTGGCACTTGCTTGGTATCAAAATAAACTTCAGGGTCTCTGCAACAAGAAATGAAGCATGAGTGACAAAATTACTGCTTTTTTAGGATCAAACGAAGCATTTTAAAAGTTCTATATTTTTTTGGGACACCATATATATATATATATATATATATATATATATATATATATATATATATATATATATATATATATATATATATATATATATATATATATATATATATATATATATATATTTTTTGGGACACCATATACAACTCTGGTGTTGGCGCAGTGGTTAGGGCAGCGGCTTGGGATCCAAAAGGTCCTGAGTTCAAGCCCTGTTGGGCCACTGAATTAATACACCAGGGGGTTGACTCAGCCTGTCATCCTTCCGAGGTCGGAGAAATGAGTACCAGTATACTGGGCCGGTGTATACCCCGGTTAAAATAGGTGTACCATATCCCTGTGTCATAAGAGGCGACCAGGGTTGCGTCAGGAAGGGCATCCGGCGTAAAACATGCGCCAAATCACTATGCGGATCACACGGATGATCCGCTGTGGCGACCCCTAACGGGAGCAGCCGAAAGAAAAAGAAGAGATATATATATATATATATATATATATATATATATATATATATATATATATATATATATATATATATATATATATATATATATATATATATATATATATATATATATTGGTGCTCACCACTTCGACCACCAACACCTCCTGCGCCCAGAAAAATATTCCCGCACCTCCTCCTACCTCTGTATTGATACAATTCGCCACTAAACAGAGGCATGCTGCATAACTCAGGCTGGACTCGAACCCCGTGATGCGGGGACAAACAACGGATGTTAATTGCACCAACCGCATCTCGCCGGGACTGTCCTGGGAAAACACGCGGGATTGATATGACCCTCGTCCAGTCGCCAGAACACTGCAAGATGGGCAACGAAGAGAGTGATCCGGGCAGTTTGGTACGGAGCTCCGAGCCGTGTCATGCCGGATGACCGCTTCCAGCCCCAGGAGCTTGGTAGAGCATGGCTACGGCCACTGTGGCCCAATAGAGAAGCGGGATTCGGGTCAAAGTGCGTCGCTTCAGGTCGTCACCCCACCCTTCGCCCGGGACTTAAAATCGGCGGATCATGGAGCCGCTCACCCTCTTCTTTGCCTCTCATCTTCACCACCTTTTTCTCTGCACATCTCCGCTCTGCGTTGGCTGCTTTTCGTTGCCTCTGCCTTTTACTGGCTCTTCACTCACTGTTGGTGTGCGACTGAGACGTGCTTATTCCGGAGGACCAGTGCGGAGCGCACATTGCCACGAGCCCCGGCAAAGTGACTAAGCCGGAGATAACGCACCGACTCTCGAAGTGGGAATGCTCAAGCGGAGCGTCCCACGGAGGTACACACTACACAAGCAGACCTGTACCCGACTAAGTTGGGGATCTTTTGCCTCACGCATCTTCTCTCCTCTCTCTCTTTCCACCCCTCCATTTCGTCCCTTTTGGACACACAAAAGAGCAGCATTACTAACTCGCAATCCCAATTTTCCTCTGGCATGGCAATGCACCCCCCCCCCACATATAGCACGATACCACCCCTCCCACTCCCACACCTTAGACACCAATATTCCTCCCCCATATCTCCCCCTAAGCCTACTGGGTTGTGTTGGTCGGCCGACTGCGCCAGGAATCGCAAAGCCGTCTATGGTACCTGTCGTAGCATAATTTAAGATTGTGGAAGACATAACGGGATAAGTCTGCATGGTGAGATCACTATGGACATATAATGGGAAGATATAACGGGATGAGACATGTGTCTGCTTTTGTAAATTGCTTGCCTTTTGTCGCATACCACAAATTCCTTGTTATCCCTGCTGTAAATACCAATTAACTCTATTTACTGTGCCACATACCTTTCCTCACTTGATTGTAAATAAATGCTTGTGTAGAAATGTTCTCAGCTCGTTTTCATCTTTTCCTTCATTGGTCCAGCATGGTTCGTATCCTTGCCTAGCCAGAATGTTATCCCCCAACGATCTGTTTTTCTAGCCAATACGCTTGCCATTACGGGCAGTTACGCTCAGCTACATCTGATCCGGGAAGGTGATCCGGTTTGAACAAGGCATAGCGAGGGCATGTCCCCTGGTAATTAAATCACGTGACCATGAAGTAAACGGTATTTATTAGACAAAGGACCCAAAGTCACATGGTCAAATTTTTGGCATTCACAGTCGATTAACGACCCGCCGCATTACAAAGTTATTTGTGTGCGATGGCCTGCGATTCTGGAGAGTCTGGTGGGATCCTTTGCTGAAGTACCATGGCTGGGGCAAGGTATCAACACCCAGCCAAATGGCATGGTGACATTTAAAATCACCACATACTGTATGAGGAAGAGAGAGTTGGAATGTTGTCCATGTCATTGGGGGGGGGGGATATATATATATATATATATATATATATATATATATATATATATATATATATATATATATATATATATATATATATATATATATATATATATATATATATATATATATATATGGAGAGATGGAGTCATCACCATTTGGAGGACAGTACAACACACAAAAAGAAGAGGTGGGAGCAGGGGGGACATCTCAGCCAAAGGTACTCCTGGGGATTTGGAGGTGTTGAATCAGTACAAGGCCAATGAGAAATGATGTTCTTGATGTAAAATGCAACTCCGCAGCCAGAATGTGGTTCAGACCTCTCAAATTGGAGGAGCAATAGCCTGGGATAGACACCAAGTAGTCAGAGACATCCTGTAGGGGGAACGATACTGTTAAACAGATGATGTCCAGTTTATCAGCAGCAGCCTGGATTGAGAGATGTCTGGTTGGAGTGGAGGCCCAGATATTTGAGGTTCATACAGTTAGGGTGTTGTTAATAGGGTGCAGGAATGTGGAAAGGAGCAAATAAAGGGAGTGTGGTGGGGGGGGGGGGGGGTAAATCTTTGCGCAGTCAGGTGGAAACTGGGAGAAGTGCAAGGGGGAGCTGGAAGGGTGCAGGATGGGGGAAAGCTGGCAGGGGGAAGTGTGCGGGAGAGGGGGGAAGATGGTAGGGTGCAGGATTGGGGGAGAGAGGCTGAGAGGGTGGTGGATGGGGTGGGGGGGCTGAGAGAGGGTAGGGTGAGGGGCAAGCTTTGAGTGGGTGAGGTGAGGGGAAAGCAATTGCCAACTCTCCTTTCAGAAAGGGCTGGCAATTGTGTGTTGGTATCTAGACCATATTCAATGGTAAACGGCCCACTGCTTGTCCAAAGCATCCCAACAGAGGGTTGAAGGCAAAAAATAAGGTGGATTAAAGTTAAAATTAATTCATCAATACAATTATACAAATGTAAGTTGATCCATATCCACACCAGTTCTCTTGCATACATAACATTTATTGGCCCAAATGAGCGTTCATCTCTCTCAGCAAAGATTGGCATGCCCATAGAGTGTCTTGGGCCCAAATTTAAACACGATTTCCCTGACAAGGAACTTCAATGCAGGAGAGGGCCTTCAAAGGCCTATCAAAGCTTGTGCAATAGTGTTACCAACTTGCAACCAAAAATTACAACAACCAAATAGTGACCCGTATCTTGCCAAAAGGTGACCACGTGTGACTTCTTTAAGGTTACACTGAGGTAAACAGAGCTGCTATCCACCAGGAGCGACTCCTTGAGGAATATCTGCCTACGAGAGATTCCGATGAGAATCGTTCTTCAGAGTAACCATGAAAATATGCGTTTGCCTCATAACGTCACCAAATGACATCATAATGTCTCAAGCTTGACATATCTCGAAAGCACTCATCGAGGTGTTCAATTTGAGGTACTACACGATATGGTTCCTAAAACTTGAAAATTTGACCTTGGGGTCAAATATGTTTGACCTCAGGCACGAACCATGAAGGTCAAGGCCAATCGCCACCAAAAACTAATCAGCTGAGCGCCAGACCATATACTACATTCCCATAAAGGTTGGAGACGATTAGATTAAAATTACTAAAAAAATAAGGGTTTCGTCGACTCCCCTGATTTGCGACAAAGTGACCTTGACCTTTGACCTTGACCTTGACCTTCAAAATTTTATGCGCTGAAAGGGACCTCTATAGGCCTCTGATATGCGAAGTTACATAAATTTCCAATGATAACTGTGCTCTGCAGAGTGATTTATACGTGATTCCAGACAAAAAAAACAAACATGAAGGTCAAGGCCAATCGCTACCAAAAATTAATCAGCTGAGCACCAGACCATGAACTATATTCCCATGAAGTTTGAAGACGATCCGATCAAAATTACTCAAAAAATAAGGGTTTCATTGACTCCCCTGATTTGCGACAAAGTGACCTTGACCTCTGACCTTGACCTTCAAAATTTTATGTGCTGAAAGGGACCTCTATAGGCCTCTGATATGCGAAGTTACAAAAATTTCCAATGATGATTGTGCTCTGCAGAATTTTTTATACGTGATTACAGACAAACAAACAAACAAAAACAAAAAAAACATACAAGCTGACTAACATATCTTGCAAAAACTTCGTTTTGACAAGATAAAAATGATGTACTAATGCTACAGGAGACGCATGCAAATCAGTCTTCTGAGGATGAGTGGTGTAAAATCTTTAAAAGTTGTCTTTTTTTCTCGAGTGCGCTTGTTGAGGCCAAGGCTGGTGAGGCAATAGTGTTGCATCCTCGACTCCAGCCTTCAGAGATAACTTGTAAGGAAATTTGCAAAGGTTACTTACTGTCTGTGCAATTTGTTGGGAGTAACCTAAAGATTTGCATGACAAATGTTTACTGTCCTCGTGCTAACTCTGAAAGAGGTGCCTTTCTGTACAAGTTGGCAGAGTTTGTAAGCACCATTGATGTAACCATGTTGTTGTGTATGGGGGGTGACAACAACTGCACCCTCAACCCACAACTTGATCAGAACACTTGTGAGCCTCATCCACCCAGTGCAAGGCCTTTGGCACAGCTAGTTAAAAAGTTTAAACTGGTGGATGTGTGGCAGGTACAAAACCGTAATATCCGTCAGTATACATGGGTTTGTGCATCAAGAAATGTTTTGACGATGGCTCGCCTCGACAGATTTTATGTTAATCATGAAATGGTAAACATTGTTAAAAAAAAACTCTTATATAAGGCCGTCTGGTTTTTCCGATCATCACATGATTGTTATGGTCTGTGGAAGTGCATATTGGACTTTTAATTTGAAACTTTTACAAAGTGCACATTTTATAGAAGCTTTTAAAATGGTATGTGAAAAATGCGAGTAACAAAAGGGTTCATATTTGAACTTAAGACAATGGTGGGACTGCACAAAGTCCCAAATCAAATGTTTTTGCCAACAATACTGCTCTTACAGCACATGCAACGCTTTTGGTGTGATATCTGCTTTAAAAAACGATATACTTATCTGTGAGCAGAAAGCTGGATTGTCTAGCGTGAATGTCCAGCAGTTGTCGGAGAAAAGGACCCTTCTGGCTGAAATGGTGAAAGAGCGGGCGGCCGGTGCATTCGTCCAACTGCGGAACGAAAAAAATCCAACTTGACACACCAAACAAATGGTTCTTCAATTTGAAAAAAACGGTCAAGACCTCTCAACAAATCCATGCTTTGCGCTCTTCTGGTGGTGATTTGTTGACCTCCCAGAGTGATATCAAGCATGAACTACAAGACTATTTTTCTAAACTTCGCAAAAAGAGCTGTGAATGAGGAGAACAGGAATGCGATGCTTGAACAGCTCCCTTCTCTGTCTGAAGACCAACAACAATTTCTTGAGCCTGACATTTCTCTTGGAGAACTTACTGCTGTGCTCAAGGATAGCAAGAATGGCAAAGCCCCTGGACTAGACGGCCTTCCGGCTGAATTTTATAAGGCTTTCTGGGACATTCTAGGCCCTACTCTTGAGGTCTTTCAGGAGAGTGTTGAACAAGGTGAATTGCCATTGTGCTGCCGGAGGGCAGTTTTGTGTCTCCTTCCAAAGAAAGGAAACCTGCATGAGACCGCAAATTGGCGGCCTGTGTTACTCCTCAACACAGACTATAAAATATTGTCAAAAGCACTTGCAACTCGTCTAAAGGAAGTCATTTCTTTCTTGATTGGCACTGGTCAATCATACTGTGTTCCAGAACATTCCATATACAATAATATTTTTTTGGTGAGAGACTTTATCAGACTCGGTCAAACTACATCTCCTGGTTTTGGTTTATTACTTTTACATCAAGAAAAAGCTTTTGACAGTGTTAACCATTCTTTTTTGTTTGATGTATTAAGGACAACAGGGTTTGGGGAAAAAATTATTGCTTATGTTAAGTTATTGTACAAAAATGCATCTTGTTTGCTGAAGGTTAATAATAGTCTTTGTTACCCTTTCCCCTTTCAGCGAGGCATCAGTCAGGGCTGTGCGCTATCAGGCATGCTCTACAATCTATCCGTTGAACCTTTATTAGTTTTACTTTGGAACTCAGTGTTAGGAGTCTCTCTTTCACAAAACTCCAAAGTCGTTGTTTCAGCTTATGCTGATGATATTTGTGTTGCTATTGCAAATCAAAAAGATGTTTCTGAGGTCTCTCGTTGCCTTACCCAGTTTGAGCTTGCTTCTACTGCAAGGGTAAATTGGAAAAAAAGTGTAGCTTTTTGGGTGGGCCCCAGATCGCCTTCCTCGTCCCTGCCTGTTTTACCAGGAGAAATACAGTGGAGTAGTGAGGGGTTTAAATATTTAGGCTTATTTCTAGGAATTGAAGCATATGAACAAAAAAATTGGGAGAACTTCCTGGAAAAAATTAAATTGAAACTGGCAAGGTGGAGAAGATTGTATCAACTTCTCTCGCTTAAGACACAGGTGTCAATCATAAACAACCTGGTGGTTCCATTTATTTGGCATAGAGTTATCCCACTTGAACCTCCGAGATACTTGGTCACAGGCATTCAGAGGGTTCTGACTGATTTTTTTTCTGGGGTGGCCACCATTGGCTGGGCCCAGGCATGGTCTGCAGACCCTGGAATGTGGGTGGTCAAAATCTGATGCATATCCCAAGTCGGATAATGGCATTCCGAATTTCCACGATGAAGCACCTACTGTACAGTGAGTGTGTTCCTTGGCGACCTCTCACAAACGCCTGTTTGCAAAAAGTGGAAGGTCTGAAATATGACCGTGAACTTTTCCTCATCGACCTGCAACACGTTGACATGTCTCAGCTCCCCAGTTTTCATCAGAGCCTTTTGAATGCTTGGCAAGTCCTCAGAGTGCAACGTTTAGAGGTATCATACGATGCCCAAAAGTTTGTACATGAGCCATGAGTTCGGAATCCTTTATTCTCTAGAATTTCAACCTCCAGGTCATTCATGCATTGTTTCACCAGTGTTGGAATAAACAGAGTGCGAGACCTGTTCCAGCCATCCTTGAATGCCTGGCTACCTGTAAGCTCACTTTCATTAAAAACTGGTGTTCGTTCTGCTCGTATTGTGGAAAATGTCTTGAAAGCAGTAATTCAAACCTTTCATAGGCTAAACATCGGGTGGACTGGGGTGGATGAAGTGGTAGACTCACGTCTCTATTTCCCTGAACTTCAAATTGCCTCAAAAAAACAAGAGGGTGTGTTCTCCTCAAACTTAGAGGAAATTGGTGTGTTTCACATTATGTGGAAAACGGCTATCTACAACGTATGTCTGGAAGCATGAATACCTGGTTTTACAAAACTGTTGAAAAATCGGTGGAATGAGACCTTACCTGCTGGAGCTTTTTTAACTCCAGTGTGGAACAAAATGTATAGTTCTCCAACTCTTGGGTGAACTGGAGACCTGAATTGGAGACGAGCGCATCAATCCCTGGTCACACCGACATTACTCCATAAGTTTAATTCTTCTGTTCCAATTTCTTGTCCTTTTTGTGATTTGATTGAAAATGTTGCCCACGTTTTCATTGAATGTAAGAGATTGGTACCCTTCTTTCTCTTCCTTAAACAGCTTTTCTATAAATTTAATTTTGTTTTTTCCTTTCCAGTCTTTATTTATGGAATCGGGGGGGGGGGGGGGAATTATAAAAGTAAACCAGTCCTCTCGTTTTTGTGTTCTCTGTTGGGCATTGCTAAACTGGCAATTTATAAAACCAGGAAAGCAAAATTGAAGGGGAAAAATGCAAATGTGCTTTTGTGCTTTTAAGGTATGGTTTCGGCACGAGTAAAAATGGAGCAGGCTTATCTTTCGAGCCTGGATATTGTGGGTGATCAGTGGTACACTGATGAGGTTTTGAGTTTCTTTTCGTGATGGAATCTGTTTGTAAAAGTGTAAAGTACTTACACTTACTTTTTGCATATATGTATTATTCTGTGGTGGTTTTTGACATGAACAGACACCCTTGTTTGCATTGCTTTTGCTGTAAAATCGTTTGGATTTGTTTTTATGGAGTGTGATTTTTCTGGTGTGTTTTGATACTTTTATAATAAAAGTCTCTCTCTCTCTCTCTCTCTCTCTCTCTCTCTCTCTCTCTCTCTCTCTCTGTCTCTCTCTCTCTCTCTCTCTCTCTCTCTCTCTCTCTCTCTCTCTCTCTCTCTTTCTCTCTCTCTCTCTCTCTCTCTCTCTCTCTCTCTCTCTCTCTCTCTCTCTCTCTCTCTCTCTCTCTCTCTCTCTCTCTCTCTCTCTCTCTCTCTCTCTCTCTCTTTCTCTCTCTCTCTCTCTCTCTCTCTCTCTCTCTCTCTCTCTCTCTGTCTCTCTCTCTCTCTCTCTCTCTGTCTCTCTCTGTCTCTCTCTCTCTCTCTCTCTCTCTCTCTCTCTCTCTCTCTCTCTCTCTCTCTCTCTCTCTCTCTCTCTCTCTCTCTCTCTCTCTCTCTCTCTCTCTCTCTCTCTCTCTCTCTCTCTCTCTCTCTCTCTCTCTCTCTCTCTCTCTCTCTCTCTCTCTCTCTCTCTCTCTCTCTCTCTCTCTCTCTCTCTCTCTCTCTCTCTCTCTCTCTCTCTCTCTCTCTCTCTCTCTCTCTCTCTCTCTCTCTCTCTCTCTCTCTCTCTCTCTCTCTCTCTCTCTCTCTCTCTCTCTCTCTCTCTCTCTCTCTCTCTCTCTCTCTCTCTCTCTCTCTCTCTCTCTCTCTCTCTCTCTCTCTCTCTCTCTCTCTCTCTTTCTCTCTCTCTCTCTCTCTCTCTCTCTCTCTCTCTCTCTCTCTCTCTCTCTCTCTCTCTCTCTCTCTCTCTTTCTCTCTCTCTCTTTCTTTCTCTCTCTCTTTCTCTCTCTCTTTCTCTTTCTCTTTCTCTTTCTCTTTCTCTTTCTCTTTCTCTCTCTCTTGACATGGAAAGAATGAGATACACTGCTCTAACATTTGGAACATATCATTCAATCAAGACAAATCTCACATTCTCAAACTGTCTCATCCAAATACCTATCTATTTCCACAATTAACCAGAAGCAATAGTTCAGTCCTTGTCTCTCCAGATCACATGTGTTCTTATAAACAACCTCTTCCTTGTGAAATTCCGAAAATCAAAAATTGATGTTCACCTCCACTCCATTATTCCTCTTTTCTCCCATTTGTGGAACTGCATTTCTCAATCTGTTCAGTTGTGCTCTTCCCTTCAGAGCTTCAAGGAAGTGGTACACCAGCCCATCCTTCCCATTGATCTACCCCAATGAACCCTCTGATTATCCACAAAGTTTTGGACTCTGCGTAATCTGCGGATATTTGCAAATTGAAAGTGATGGAGGCAAATTGTGTTCACGAACGAAACCCATGCTTTTTAAATGCATTTATGTTTACTGAGTTTAAAAAAGTGTATGCCTGGCTGAATTTTGAGTTTTTGAACCTCCGATGGCCGATTAAAAATGGCATACATTTTTCGTAATTTCTCCCTGAAATTGCCTATTAATGTGTGCCATGCTCCTGTGTAATGCATACCGTGAGAGTGAGAGAATATCCATCAGCCATATCACTTTAAATTTCAAATGTTTTACATAACATCAGCTATAAAATTATATATGATATATTCAAATGTTAAATCATCTGAATTTGGCATGTGTTTGAGTATCAACTAAATTTGACAAACATAATCTATCGTATCACAGAATACTCTTCACATACTCCAGCTTTGGATTGGTTGTGTCAGCCTGTTGGTTGAATGAAGTCCAGGCAGACTTTGGTTTTTGAGATGACCATGCAATTATGAATGCCATGTCCGTTGCTTGAGCTTTCATCGCTGACGGGCTTTTCTCAATCGATGGTGTGAACCAATCCAATGAAATATCATCTATGAATGGGGGCTCTCTGATTTCCCCGGTTAGGTGCAGGTATTGCATCATCACCTCTGGGATATGCAATGTTCCTATCTTTGAAAGGCGGCCACCGATAAGTAGATGAGCTTTGGGTGGGCGTCTGTCACGCCACAACTTGAGTGGCATGAAAAGTTCATTTTCCATCCAGAGTGTTCTCGTTAATGTCCACATTGTCTGTCGAGAAATGAACAAAACGTTCCTTGACCTGGTTTGGAGGAATGATAGCACAGTCCATTGTTCCCAGTGTATGTTGAGCTAGTGCAGTGTCGAGCTTGATAATTTCGTGGTAACTCATGACATGACCAGCCTGGTGGAACAAGTTTACCAATTCCTTTGAACGTGTGGTTTGGTGGAGAGTGGTGCCCATGGCTACACGTTCTGGAGTAACATATTTGTCGCTGTGTGCACTATAGTCTGTGCAATGCTTAGTATTCCATTTCGTCGGAGTGATTTGTGCTTGTCATCATCCTCAATGTGCGCATCATTCTCCGGGTCGTGGGCATGCTAGCAACAGGTTGAGGAATATGTGCAGACTGTCAGGTATACAATCTATTGCTTTATCCTCACTTATATCAATCCCATCCCATCAGGCTTGGTATGTGACAAGATGCTGCCCCGTATGCTTCGTGCAACATGGACCATGGCCAGGTATGAGTCCTCTTGAGATTTGAATGAAGGTATATAAAGAATTCCGTGTCATGATGGGTTTTTTTTTTCATACAAGATAATGAGATGTGGCGGAACTTGGTTGGAAGCAGTACTGTACGTGACTGTTCGTGCTTGATCATGGAGAACAAAAATTTCATACACACCTTTAACACCTTCAGCTAACTTATCCTTGAATGTGCTCCTCCGATTCGCAAATGATGGTTTAATTTGAATCTTGGATTCATTATCTCTGCCACAATATCTTCCTCACATCTCCATGAGCTCTACATTATCAGCATGTAATGCTGATTGATTAAGCTCCAGGCTCCCTTTGAATTTGAGTCCTCCGTTTGAGTTTGAATTTGACAGTGCAACTCTGGTGATGTTTACCATCAGCTGCTGGAATGTCATTAACACAAGCGATATGTACACTCAAAGTTTGGTGATATTTTCATGCTTCAAGTATCCTCTTACTAACTTGTAACTCTTGTTTAAGATGCAGTTTTTTTCTTTGTTTCTTGCTGACAAAAGATGCATAGATTCCAGTTTACAGGTGCCAACTAGCTTCGTGGAGTTAATTTTGGTGGCCGGGCAGGGAGAGTCGATGTGGATGTAGATGAACTTGCGTGGATTTGCTGCTCCCTCATATTTGCCTTTTTCAATCTCTCAAGTTTCTCGGTACTTGTATAACACGTGCGGCAAACCTCGTGCCAGCAAATTGATGGAGGCGGGCTAACTGTAAATACCTCAGAAAGTCAATCAGTTGCATCTCTGAAATTGTAATTGCATAACTGAAGCCAAACTTGTCTTGCATTATCAATTGTTTTTAAGCCATCCCCTTTTGGTGTCATAAGTTTTTGGTCCCTCTCTTGTTGGCATATGATGCATTTCTCGGAATCCACCAGGGTCTTTCTTGTTGTTTGGCCGGTGTTTTCATCCATAGCAGCAAGTCTTGTCTTCATGCAACTGCAATCAAAAGATTAGTTCTATCATGTATCCCTAAAACTATAACATGTTTAGCAATCACAGCTGATCATTCACCAAAGTTGGTCACCAGAGCAACATGAATTATCCAGAAGTTAACAGTCACACATATAATCATGCATCGAGTAAGCATTATGCCAGCCATGAACACAGAATGCCTTCATGGTTAATATTTTCTGAAAAAATGACCAAGTCTGTTAGTTTCAAGTTTTACTTGCAGGTATACTCCACTCTGTGCAGGATAGAATGCTGAACGAGTCTTGTTGGTGAAGGCTAATGTTGCTTTGCTCTCCTCACAAGGTGGACTGCAGCATCATCCTTTTCACCAATTTGGAGAAAATAATCGACTGGCCATTTACCTGGAACATCTTTTCCTACAAAGGAGATCTTCATTCTCACTTTGTCCTTCCATAATGACCAGCAGCCAAATCCCCCAATTTATTACCTCCGCCACCGAAGGTGGAGAGAGTTTATGTTTTCACCTCTGGCTGAATGTCTGCGTGCAGAATATCTCAAAAAGATATGGACAGATTCGGACAAAACTTGGCAGACAGGTTGGGTGTGTGATGAGGATGAATTGATTCGATTTTGGTGAAGATC
Source organism: Eptatretus burgeri (assembly GCF_056783735.1). NCBI lineage: Eukaryota > Metazoa > Chordata > Myxini > Myxiniformes > Myxinidae > Eptatretus > Eptatretus burgeri. Next base: position 39,062,797 of record NC_140970.1, on the reverse strand, counting down.
CAGATCTCGATCTGAATAGGAGAATTAATTTTTTTTTTTTTTTAATGATTCTTCACCATTGAGAGATGGGGCCAAAAACATTATAAAGCATGATATTTCAAACTTGTGGATGGATAATGATAAAACTTGGTGGATCGGTTGGGTAGGTGACAAGAACAAGCTGATGAGATTTTGGTTTAGGCCCGGGTGCAGATCCGGCCTTTCAGTGGGATGCAAAATGTAAATTATTCAGCCTGGCAGAGTTATACACTCGACCAAGTGCCGTTCTAGATTCTGTAGTGATCCTTTGGGAGAGGTAATCTCTGGAATTCCTGGGCCTCACTGTTGGCTATCACCTTACACAGATGATATATCCAAGCTCCCCTTCAAAGGAAATCTCCATTAAGCCAAGTTATCCCTCTGCTGTCCTCAGCTCATAATGGTGTACCAAAGCCTTTTCTGGAATGCCTTGGAATATGGCTCCCCACTGTGTACTGGGGCTGCTGCTTCCCATCTTACCACCCTTGGGGCCATGGAATGTAACATCAGGAGCTCATGTCATTGGAATTTCACATCAGAAAATTTAAATAGTCTCACAGGCTTGCTCACCAAAGGCAGGCTTATAACCTTGCAGACTTTTATTGGCTCTATTCTGGTCTTACTCCTGTCCTCTCATCTTTCCACCCAGTGTCTGCCACTCGAGGTCACACGTGTTTTACGAAAATCTGTTTTATCATTACCTCCCCCAAGTTTAAACTCAAAACTCTCCAATTTTTTCACGCCCCTCTTTTCTCACCTGTGGAACTGGAGTCGGTTGGCTCAAGCTCTTCCCGACAGGATTACCAGTTCAGTGCCCATTGCCACCTCATGATCTCTTCCATTCCCATGACTGAGCTTTACTACGTCCATTGAGACCCAGTTCCCACTCTCCTCATAGAATTTCCTCTTCCTGTGCTGTAGTGCATATGTTCATTATTGTCCCACTGTTTTCACTTTTGCCCCATTTTGGCTGTTGATTCATTGCCCTTTGCTCCAATTCTTTGAACCTCAATATCTGTATAAAATAAGGCTTCCTTCCTTCTCCTCTCATGTTAATTCATTCCCTTGTGTCCACAAGTTGTCCTACTGCTCCACTAGCAGTGTGCTGCCTTGTGTCCTCTGTAACGTCACACTTGCATGAGGCTCGACGTTGTTTACCAAAAAAGCTTCAGCATGAGCTCTATAAAAAATTTTGCAAAATATTTTCAAAAAATCAATGCATAAACAAGTTCTTAATATAGTGCATAAGAATTATGAGGTCTGATGCGACTTCAAAAGATCTATCCCGATAAATGGACAATACTTAATCACTGAATATAAGTGGCAATTATTAATAAAATTAATTATAGTTTATGTTGGTATTGTTTCATCGCAAAATAATTTTTTTGCAACGAGTATTGCCAGATTTGACATCAAATGATCATAAACATTTTGACATCAAATGATTATAAGATTGATGTCACAGATTTGCTGTGTTGGCATGATGTACACCAATTACAAAACAAACATTTATTTGTAATATTGCTGATATTATATTTATTTGAAATTTAATTTGTGACATAAGAAGGTCCAAGTGGTCTAAACTGTCAAGGGTGTAACCCTCTGAGCTGTCTAATCTGTCTGAAGGGTGTAAGGGTTCTAAATGATGTTAAAGGCCCGGTCACACCTTGACGTTTTAGCCATCGATGGCAACGTATTAAAATGTATGTAAAACGCTGGCTTACGTTGAACTTTTGATGTTTTTTTTTTTTTAAGATTCGGACGTATTCATAACGAGTTGGTCGTATGCATAACATATTAGTAATGGACACAGAACGTTTCGTTGTGTTATAGATAACTTATACCAACGAATGCTGACCTGTTGTCGGCCTACACAACCGATGCCCAACGATAGTCTAACTTAGGCATAGCGCGTTGCACGCATCGCCGACGATGTCGTGACGTAGCCTATTAAAAGGCTGACGCACAACGATTCGAATCATAACTGCCGTAGAAATGGAAGTGTCAACATCGCGGTCACACCTTGGCGATCTTGCCAGCGTATGCCGACCTAAGAAAAATGTGTCTAAAACGTTGGGGCACGTCAAATACGGTATGAGTAAGTTTGGTATACGTGAGTACAACGCTAAAGTACGCTATCATACGTCGTAGTAAGTAGAGTACGTCAAGAAATTTTAAACATGTTCAAAATTTTACGACGTACTCGGCGTATGACACACGTTCCGCATGCGATGGGGATAAGTTTTACACACGATATGTGGACGCTTACACACGTCCACAAACGCTACTTATAAGCTACTCATAAGTCGAAACACGTCGCGGTAATGTCTTTTTTATGCGAAACTTATTTCTAACTTATGTTTGACGTGCTTTGAACCAATTCTTTACGTAGTCCCAACACACATTAACGTATGTAGACGTATTCCAATGACGTCTTCCGGTCGACAAAAAAAAATAAATGAACGTGTTTCTAGCTTACAACTGCCATATAAAGACGTGTTCCCAGCGGTTTTGGGAATTGGTATATAAAAATGCTGCTCATAAAAGGGGAACCCAACAGTGTTTTCGAGTCCTTTTTGAGTCGATGTCCATGTCAGCAGTATCAGTATCAGTATCAGTATCAGTATTAGTATTAGTATTAGTATTAGTTTGTTCATGTTGGCAGTAGTAGGTGAGTGTGAGGGGGAGGGTGTGGGTTATGATGGATCGTCCTTGCGTCCGCGTGTCCACGGGTAGGTTCATAGGCTGCCACTCAACGATTTAAATGGCTGCATCTCCACTATTGAAAGTAGACGCTTGCGCTCAACAATTGGATTTTTTTTACACTCAACGACTTTTAAACGGTACCACTCAGCTATTTTCATTGTTTACAATGAACGATTTAAATTGCTGTGACTCGCCTTTGTTTTTTGACGCTGGCGCTTGGAAATTTTAATCGTTTCTATTGAACGTGCTAAATCGCTCAAACCCCACTATTTTAAATAGACGCTGCCGATGGACAATTGGAATCACAGCCAAGCTAGACATCGAAGTGTGAACATCCTCGTCATGCCGAAGAAAAGTTTGAAGAATGCTGCAAATAAGTGTCCTGGCCGTGGCCGTGGACGCTGACGCAAGAACGATCCATTATACCGACGTCTTTCAGCCTATGAGTAACTTAAAAGTAACGTCTGTCGATGTGTGGCAACGATCGCGTAACGTGCCAACAACACGTTAATCATAGGTTAGAAATAAGTTTCGGGGACGCTAAACATTACCTCGGTGTGTCTCAACTTATGATTAACTCACAAGTTGCATGTGTTGACGTCTGTCAACGATCGCAGACCGTGCATACAACTTGTGGCCAGCGTAGCGGAACGTGTGAGTCATACGCCGGCATACGTCGTGAAATTTCAAGCATGAAAAAATTTGAGGACAACCGAAAAGTACAACGTTTAAAGCCAACGTACAACGACGTATGGCAGTGTTTTTCAGCGTGCTCTCAATGTTATCAAAACTTACCCATAACGTATTCAACGTGTGCCAGCGTTTTAGAAAAAAAATTCAAAAATCGGCATACGTTGGCTAAAACGTCAACGTGTGACCGGGCCTTAAGGTATAAGCGGTCTAAAGGGTCTTTTGGGTCTTTGGTGACTTGTGGGTTCTCAGGGATTTTGGGGTCCTTGGGTCTTTTGGGTCCTTGGGGTCTTCTGGTTCTTTCGAGTCTTTGGGGTCTTCTGGGTATTTTGAGTCTTTGGGGTCTTCTGGGTATTTTGGGTCTTTTGTGTCTTTGGGGACTTTTGGGCCTTCATGGTCTTTTAGGTCTTCGTGGTCTTTTAGGTCTTCGGGGACTTTTGTGTCTTGGGGCCATGGAGTCTTTTAGGAATATTGGGTTTTCGGGGTCTTTTGTGTTTTCAGAGTCTTCGGGTATTTTGGGTCTTCTGGGTCTTTTGGGTCCTCAGGGTCTTTTTGGTTGTTCAATGACTTTAGGGTTATCTGGGTCTTTTGGATCCTCAGGGTTTTTGGGGTCTTTAGGAGTGTTAAGGGTCTTGAGGAATCAACATTCAAACAACACGTGATTAAAAGGCAAATAGTCTTGACGGACTGACGGACAGCTTCACCGCCTCACCCACTGTGCTTTTCACATATATAAAAAAAATATATATATATATATTGGGTGGTCGCTAGAGTACCCTTATTGTCGGGTTTTCCGTGTGTGTGTGTGTGTGTGTGTGTGTGTGTGTGTGTGTGTGTGTGTGTGTGTGTGTGTGTGTGTGTGTGTGTGTGTGTGTGTGTGTCTCTGCAACGCGAGGCTCCACAGCACAAACCAGCAAACCGATTTCGATGAAACTTGGTGAACAGGTGCCATATGGGCTGGGAGTGTGCGTGTTTGAGTTTCGTTGCTAAGCAACCACCCTTTGCTATGCAGCGGCCGAAAAACTGCATACGGTATTTTCAATACTTGTCCTACAGTTTTGAATGTGGAGAAACGAGACTTCGGAATTAAACACTTCGAGATATTTAGAAAATTTTACTTGAGCCGATTTTTGATTTCGGTTTTATTTTTCAAATAGTAGTCCTTCAAAAATCGGGTGTCTATTTACCATCATTTTTTGTTTGTTTGTTTGTATGTAATGGACAGCTCTGGAGGCCAGAGGAGTCAACTGATTTTGATGAAACTTGACAGGTAGCTTCATACCAGGATCAAGTTCCATGCTTTTGAGCACCGTTGCTATGGACACCACCGTTGCCTAGCAACGGGACTTTGAAATGTTTGAAAAATCATAAAAAAATATTTTTTTCGAAAATCAAAAATGGGCTTCGAGGCTTTTATGCGCATTATAATCAACCTCTTTGTCAAACATTTTCAGCCCGATCCGTCAAAAACTGTATGACTACTAGTATGCAATTATGTCGCAACCACCCATGTCGCCTACCGGCATATATATATATATGTATATATATGTATATATATATATATATATGTATATATATATGTATATATATGTATATATATATATATATATGTATATATATGTATATATATATATATGTATATATATATATATATATGTATATATATATGTATATATATGTATATATATATATATATATGTATATATATGTATATATATATATATATATATATATATATATATATATATATATATGGGCAGGCATAGGTCATCAAAGTGTTGTTTTGTCGAGTGGTCATAAATGTGAATTAGAATATCTTGATTATGCTATATTGTAGGCTCACTAGGGGGCCTCACCAGACTGAAATGTTGGTATGAGACCTGAATGAGGAGGTTTTTCGGTATAGGCTACATTGAAATAAAATTCCTCCTGTAGAATGCAAATTTATAATTTGTAACTCTTATAACACAATATTTCTTCCAGTCATTGCAATTTTCCAAACCCTTAAACGAATCTAATCAAAATAATGTTTTCATTCTGTCGGCTTGAGAAAAACCGATTGAATGAATACGTTATTGTTCAAGGCAGAGACATTGGTGTTGCCAAGTTCATGAGCATTACAGAAGATTGACGACATATATTGTAAGCATTTTGCCTTTTTCCTGATCTATTCTGAAGCTTTCTTCAATTGTTATATGTTTTTTTTTTATTGCAATGAAATACAAGGTGAAGCAAATGCAGAAAAAGCAATTCTGTCCATCCAGGCAGGACGGTATTGTAACTTGTCCGGGCCTTAGTAGACCATAGTCACGTGGGGGCAGTATCGCTGCCAGATGCAAATGAGCGATCTGATTGGTTGGTTTTAAATAAAGTGCACAAACAATCATGTGGCTACTTGCTGTGCTCTGACCAACATTTCGTTCACTGTCTTTCCCCCAAGATGACACAGATAGAAGGCAGACTTACAAACTGAAAATGACTTATTGATAATCTTTAACAACAATAATGATTAAAATGGACAAACACGAGGAACAAAGCCACTTGAGATTTTCCAGGGTCAACTGGGTGTGAATTATGATTGGTACGAACAAATGCTAACTTGATGAAGTCTGTCCAAGCTATCTGTGTGGAACCCTGGTTTGTCATGTGGAAAAAGAGAAACCTTGCAGGTTGATGATGTTGGAGGTTTGCATGTGAAGAGCGCAAGTGTTAAGAGACTGAGCAATGACAGTCTGAGTTTGCAATAGTGCGACCATTACCGGTTGGTCATGCCGGGCTATGTTTGGCTTTTTGCCAGCAATTCGATGCCATGTGTTATTGTGTCCTGGTTGTGATTACATCCTGCTGCTTTGGACTGGTGGAAAAGTGGCCAGGATTTCTACCTGATAAGCATTAACCCTATGGAAGGACGTTTAACCATAGGTTATAGCTTATGATCAGCAGATCGCTGGTCACAAAAGGTAACACCAGGACACAGTGTCCACCTTAAGGAAAAACTATTGGAAAAATAAAATAAAATGAGAAAGAAATAACCTATGAATCCCAGATTTTTATGATACTGTCAGACCCTGACATTCGTGGGGGATATGTTCCTGAAAAAATTCTGCGAATGTCAAATCAGCGAATGTCAGGGCATTGTTTCATGGGAATAAGGGGGATCCGGCAATTCATGTTTCCTAAGGGAAAATCAAAAATCCCATGAAAAACTGCGAATATGCCTGCAAAAAAACCCCGCAAAAATGCAAAAAAAGAGAAGAAACTGCGAATAAATGAAGCACTGGGCCACAAATGTAGAAGCAGGTCGCGTTTTATCAATCACGAAAACGCAGGGTCCGCAAATAGCGAATCGGTGAATGTCGGGTTGGACGGTATTATATTTTGCCACATTGATAATCTATACATGGAATAGAAATGGATAATATGATTCCACATTATAGTGGGTTTGCTTGTCAACAAATTTCATCATAAAACATGGAATTTATATTTTGAATGTATTTAGCAGAGGTGGTTTTCTTCAGTAAACTTTCCCTGGGAGGTCAGACCAAATGTAATGGAAGTAAAGTGGTGGATGCGCAAGAGAACATACTTGCTTTAATCCATGCGCCCCATTTTGGGAAAGACATCGTTACAATTGCAATTTCAATCAAAACGTTAAAATAATATGGCAATATAGGCATAATAGGGATATTTTGTCAGCCATGTTACTTTTACTTTAACATACAATACAAGTATTCACAATTAAGCATCATCCTTTTCCGCACACACGAGAGCTTTTTGGGTCAATTTAAAGCACTTGGAGCATCAGATCGATCCTTCTTCACATGCTGATTTGTTTATGGATTGTTTTATGGCACAGCCATTCCTTTCATCAAAATGAAAATGTATTGTGCAATATAAGAATGCTGAATTTATTTTTATTTCCCACATAATGTCATTGTTTGCAGCATTGTGAATGACAGGGCAATGAAGTCTCACTAACAAAAATAAAAATAAAAATAAAAATAAAAATGTAGGGTGCTTTTCCCCACTTGATACCATTACAGGAATTTCACTGCTTCAAAACTACAACATAACCAAATTTGTATGTGATTGCATGAAAATCTAAATAATTACATGGCCTTCAATCAGTGCTATGATAAAAATTAAACAGCACTTAATTAGATATTAGTCATTTACTTTCATACAACACTTTCTTTACATCAAAAGCATGAATGAACATTCTGGAACAATTCTTAAACAACCGGTTACGTGACAATATTTCGCCTAGCCAAGGTTGACACCATGCTCTAATCGTTGACAAAGTTTCCGCCAGATGGCAGGAATCTCTTGGCAAGGAACCCATGGTTGACCACTTTGCCATGGATGCTACTTTGCCCTGATCTCCTCTATTAGAACAAACACAACTACAATACTTCCTAGCATCCAGTGAAGCATATGTGTATGACTTGTAACATCTCATTTATACTCTTATACAACAAAGATTTAAAATCATTACTTGCAATGAAGTTGTGAGAATTAAATTAACAATAAATATATTTTAAATGCTCCTTGCAAAAGAAGGGCAGTTGAGCCTGAAGTGCATATAGGTGGCTCTGTTTGATGTTTGACCAATGGTGACCATAAAATCTGTCTTTTGACAAGAGTGGCCAGGCTGAAGGTGACGATTTGGTGTGCGCATGCGCAGGACTTATGTCCATTGGAGTTTAGGGGAGCGCTCGTCATGCTCCCCACATTTTGATTTCTCTGCTCGATCGCAGTGCCTTCTGGTTTCTAGGTTTGCATTGGTGGGAACAATCGTCTGAGTGGCAGACAGGCTGCTGTTCTTTGTGTATAATGCGGTATTACCATCCGTGTTAAACTTAATCAATGGCTGATGCTCACCATTACAGCGAAGATGTACAGTTGGAATATATTGTTGCGGATTTCGCGCCCGCCGGCGTGCTGACGGCCACGTAACTCGAATCGCGGCACGTCGCCCACCGGACGGACAATCCAGTCGTGACCCTCTCGGACTAACGCTGGGAACCAGTCACGGGTGGACCTTTCGGTCTCACCGCGATCGAGCCAATCAGCCCACGCGTGGGATAGGGTTGCTCGCCAAATTCGACCTACCTAAGTACCCACGCGGAGGGTAGACCGGGCGATCGCACCTCGCCGCAGGTCGACTTCGGACACGGGCCACTTAAGCGACCCGTTCCGTACTATCAGAATAACCGAGCGGTGTTATCATCGACCTCGACGGTTCGATTAATTATCGGGCGTATTCAGCCCACTACCAACCCTTTACGTGAAGCAAGATGAGGATTCAATGGAGGAAAAGACGAAGCGAAGCGGGAGAACAGTTCAACAATAAAGCACATTTATTCGCGGCACACGGGAAGCACACAAATACAATTCCACCAAATGCACACAAAAAAAAGAAAACACAATTCCATTTACACAAAAAGCAAATATAAAAGTGAAAACACAGTGCAGAGCTAATACCGACTACCGAGCACACGGCAACACTTATACAATTCTACCTCACAGACGGCGCCGACAACACATACCCAAAACCAAGGAAAAGAAATACCCCCAAGGATGAGGCGGGCCTGAGGCCGAGACCGGGTCGCGCCTACCCGTCTGGTGATGAGACGCGGAGCGGCGATGGCGCCTCACTCCGCGGGCCTCGCGGACAGTGCCTGGCAGGGGGTGGGAAAGGGGCCCCCTTGGTCGCACTATCTCAGCGCGGGGGGAAACAGGAGGGGGTTGCTGATGCTCGGGGTATAGAGGATCTTTATTATCCCTGGTGTGCGTCTCCACCTCGGCCAGGTCGCGCTGCCGGCCTTCCTCGGGCGTGCAGCTCCCGGCACCGTCGCGAGCACCCCCTCGTCTGCCTTCGCCGCTGCCGCCTCTCCGCCTCTGGACTCTCCACCCTGGACTCTTCTTTGGGCTCTCCTCGTTCGACTCTCTTCAGCTTCTCCAGCTACTGCAGGCTTCGGGCTCCAGACTTCCACTCTGCTCTGACTGACGAACACGGTCCTTTTATCCCCCCGTAGCTTCGCCTTTGACCCCCTCCCTTTGACCTTTCACCTCGCTCCCCATTGGCCCGAGAAAAAGTGGGCGTGAAGGCTTCTTGATCCACAAACTTGCATATATCGATCGTTCTGGAGGCGGGGCCAAATCGCCCCTCGCTCACCGATTGGACGGCAAAAAGTGGGCGTGTGTCGTTTTTGATCCGTTTTTGAAGCACAAAATCCGTGATTTTGTACACGCTGTTCAACGTGCGCCCTGCACGAGTCCAACACCGGTACCCACAGCGGGGCAAGAACGGTGGCGATGCTACGGTTGCGAGGTGTGACGTGAAGGTCGTGGCGGTTGTGGTGAAGCGGCGTTGTGGTTGGTGGTTGATGTTGTGGTTGTGGTGGTAATCATGGCGGTTGGTCCAAAATAAAGATAGTAAAAGAAAAACGGCTATCCTGAAGAGTCGCAGCACGTATAAATGACATGTATTCCCACTAGACAACGGGTTTGGGCCTAACTACACATATACTTGCCGAGATACCTCACCTAAGGGACCTGAATGGTGGTTTGCGAATTTGGTAACCACAACACTACCCCCTCCCCTTTTTACAGACTCGTCCCGAGTCGTCAAATTTTCGTGTGCCATCATGTGTAGTTTTCCCCTAGTACATTTTACCTACGGATCCCTGAGTGCGACATTCATGGTATTCGTGTCCCCAAAATAAATAACCTAAGGGCTGCGTAACTATCTAAACAAACTCACTCACACGGACGACTTAAATAAAATTGCCGGCGCTAAGACAAACATGCCGGGGGCGCACTCATATGTACAGTACATCTTAACCTTAACTTACAAATTTTACACTAAACCATGGCCCAGGATCATTGAACTCTGCAAAAAGAAAGCAGTTAGCAGGGAGCCAGGCTGCCCGCATGCAGTCTCTGGCTCAAACAATGCAGGTGACAGGGAACGTGGCTGGCTGCTCACACGCAGTCCAAGGCCTTCCCTTTTGAACTGAACTCAGTGAACCACAACGGTGCTTGGGCTGCACAACGCAGTCTCCGTGCCAGCTCAAGTGGCACACGCAATGAGCACAACGAATGGATGCATGAACGCAAACACGGTGCACGGGCCGCCACTGCAGGCCCGTGTTGTAGCTGCCAACAGGGCAGTTCTTGCAGCTTGCAAACTGTTGCCTTGCGGATCCTGGCGCACATGGAAATGAACAGGGGGGGGCAAAGCAAAAATTGAACGGGGCTGGTGAACGTGGGCAGTGGGCATGGCATGGCAAAGGTGAGCAGGCAAACACAGCCCGCAGAAGAAGGCCGCTGCAGGCAAACATAGCGGGCAGATGAACTGGCCGGCACAGGCCTTGAAGTACCACAGCTGCAGACGAAGTGGCCGGCACAGGCCTTGCAGCAACACAACAGCTGCCGATCAAGTGGGCCGGCACAGGCTTTGAAGTAACACAGCCAGCAGATGAAGCTGGCCAGCCTTTGCCGTTCAGTGGAGGTTGGTGGAGGGAGTGCGGTGGTGCTGGCCACTTGGAAGGCGGGCTCGGACCTACCTACCTGTCTCCCTCCCAACCTATCGCCTTTGCCTGTCACTGTACATACCCACTCCCTTAATTTGTGAAAAACCAATTTAGCCCCCTTAATTTTTTTTTTTTTTTTTTTTTTTTACTTCCCCACTATAAATCGTCCCCTAACCCCCTTTATCGTCCTTGTTCGGCTAACCTATCCTGTCACCTAGCCTCCTCCCAACCCCTACGTTCCCTTCCCGGAGGGGAACAAGGGAGAGCTAACGTCCTGTGTCGAGGCCCAACGAAGCCTCAGAATGGCCTCCCCAGAGTTCGGCGATCTTTAACCAAAGTGGGTCCAGCGGCCCACAACGACAGCGAGGGGATGGATGGTGCGGAGGGGTACACTTCCTAATCTACCCTAACCATTTAACTGTTAAACTACCCCGGGGCTTTCAACAAGCGCCTCTTGCTTAAACTATTGGTTCTATAACCCCAGATTCCCGTCGCCTGTGTTGGTGTCCTTACAATTTCGGGCCTCTCCCCCCAATTTTCTCTCCGTGCCCTCACATGGTCTCCTGGCTGGGACACGTGGCTCCCTTTGGCAGGCACGACCCTCTGCCGAATCTCCCGCTATGGCACCCCCGGGCACTACACTGCCTCCGAGCCTACCAGCTCCCTAACACCGGGGAGTGCCCCCCATGGCACCTCCCCTGAAACGCACACGTGGCAGGCCGGCCTCCCGGGCCCCTTTCCGAGGGTCACCCGTGCCCACAACACTGCCCACGCGGCTAATGGCGCCCCGGGCCTCCGCACCAAGCAGGCGCACCCGTGCCCACTACTCTATCCCGGCCCCCCATGGGCCCATGGCCTACCGCGGCCGACTAGCCTGGTGCCCGGGGTACCCACTCAGCGATACTCACCTTTCGCAGCCACGCTCCCAAGCCCGTCAACAGGGCTCCTGCACCCCTCCAAATGGGTCTCGAGCCTACTTTCCCACCAACAACAAAACGACCTCCATTTTTCAATTTGACTAACCCAGCTAACTCACTTTACTCTGACCCCGGGGTCCCTTGGGTGGGAGTCACTCCTCCCCCAAATCACTCATCGCACCATGCATTCCCCATTCGCTCCACTCACACAGACCCGCTGGCCTCACTCACTCAACAAGTACTCACCTCACAACTCACCAACTCTTCAACACACACACACCACTGAACTCTGCCATCCTTCTAACTGCATCCCCTAACTAACTCGTGCTCCCACGTCGTCCCTTAAGCTATAGCACGTTCCATTTAACGCTACGTAGCTAAACTACGTCCCCTCTACACATTCACAAGTCTGTCACTGTCTCCAAATCATCAAAAATCATTTCCCATTTTCCCATCCTAAATCTGGCTACAATCCCTCTAACTAATTCATTCCACGGACTCCATGAGGACTTACCCCTGCCCCATGAAGTCGGTCTAACTAAGCTAACCCTTCCCCCTAACTAGTTTCCATCCTGTGCCCAGGTAAAGGGGGTCTTCCACCCTTTGCCCAGGAATCCTGTGCACCCGAAAGTGAGGCTTGCTTTTTTTTTTTTTTCCATGCGCAGCACCTGCGCGGCAACTCAGAGCTCGCGCACTTTGCACCTGCCCGTGACGTCATGCAGCTGCACGTGTTCCTCGTCCCCCCTTGGACGGGACCATCCGGCAGAGATACCCCTCCTGCCGGATTCCAACCCCACGTGCAGCCATGACGTCACTGTGCGCATAAAAAAAAACAAGCCCCACGTCTCGAGGGGTTCCCCACGCGAACACATGTGCTTTGCCCGTTGGAGCTCAACACACACGATCGCGTGGAGAACCCGTCCGGTCCAAATCCATTTACCTGCCTAAACTTGTCCGTCCGCGGGATCGGCAAATCCACCGCGTGCGTTTCCGGACCGGGACTTCACTCTCGCAAGCGAGCACGTGGCGGTCTCGTGCGTTGCACAGCACGGACCGCGTGCTCACTGCTGGGTGAACCCGGCACGGTCCACGAAATAGCTACAGCCGCTACTCGGCTTTCTCTCCTCTGTCGCCGTCTCCGTCTCCATTCCACACACGCATACCTGCGTGTTACGACGCACACAGTCCACTCCATCACATTCACACGGGGAGACGCGGCTGCGTGCTCCCGCATGCCAACCGACATCTCCCTCACATACCGCTCTCTCACACACACGGTCTCCCTTGCATTCGGCCGTTCACTCACGTGTGCCTCACTACTCACACAAACCATACTATTTACACACGCGGGGGCACTCACCCGCGGTGCCTCATCCACACACCGTGCCTCACTCACACACGCGGGGGCACTCACCCGCGGTGCCTCATCCACACTGGCCGTTTCACTCACACACACGGCCTCTTCCACACACGGTGCCTCATCCACACACCGTCCCTCACTCACACACGCGGGGGCACTCACCCGCGGTGCCTCATCCACACTGGCCGTTTCACTCACGTGTGCCTCACTACTCACACAAACCATACTATTTACACACGCGGGGGCACTCACCCGCGGTGCCTCATCCACACTGGCCGTTTCACTCACACACACGGCCTCTTCCACACACGGTGCCTCATCCACACACCGTCCCTCATTCACACACGCGGGGGCACTCACCCGCGGTGCCTCATTCGCACTCCGTGCCTCATCCACACACGCGGGGGCACTCAACCGCGGTTCCTCATCCACACACGGCCCCTCACTCACACACGCGGGGGCACTCACCCGCGGTGCCTCATCCACACTCCGTACCTCATCCACACACGCGAGGGCACTCACCCGCGGTGCCTCATTCACACACATGGCGACACTCACACACGGTGCCTCATCCACACTGGAGATTTGTGTCCCCACAAGGGTCTCCGGGGCCTCTACACCCCCCAAGCTCTCCGTGCACCCGTCCACAGCACCCGTCCTCTCAACCTCGCAAAGCACGACCGAACTCACCTGGTCGTGACTCACCTCAAGGGGGCATACTCCCTCCCCTCGTTCCTGGAGGAGGCCATCCAGGTGCCCGCACTGGGTCCCTACACGCTCCGCGAGCTCAACCTCACTATCCTCCACTACCTCCGTGTGTGTGTGCGCGTCACTTACCCCGTCTTCATCGTGTTGTCTCTCCTCTATTTTTTCTGTCTCCCGTGTCTCTATACATTTATAAGTTTCTGTCGTCGTCACCTCGTGTCTCGTCTCACACGTTTTGGTCTCCCCATTTAATTTTTCCCTCTTGGTCACCGTCGATTCCTCTGTCACGACCCTCGTCCAACACGCCCCCCGAATTATTTTTTCACCCGCCTCCACCGCGGGCCTGTCAGCCGTTGCACCCCCTTCCAGCTCGTTTGCTCCCACACGTGGAGTCGCCATTCCCAGCTCCCTGGTCACGGCCTTCATGCCCGCCTGCAGGCATCGGCCCATGTTCTGCGTCTCACCCCGAAGCTTTCATTTCTTCCTTCATGTTTGCTTCCATTCCGTTTATTTTTGTATCCATCTTTTCGTTTATTTGTTGTGTATTGCCTTTCATTTCGTTTTTCATTTCATTTGTCATTGCCGCATTCATTTGTGCCAGCATGGTGAATAGCTGGGCCATGTCGGATGCACTCAAGTGAGCTGTTTCGGCAGGGGTTGGGGAAGGGTCTTGGTGGAGAGGGGGGGGAGGTGTCATACACCGCGGCCGCTGCCGCACCCACCTCGGGCCCTGGGTTCAGTTGGGCGAGTCCGTGTTCCTGCACAATCAACATTTCCTGCACGGGGATTCCATCCTGGACCATGGATCCTACACATTCTACATCCATTTCTAATACCCCCGGCTCCCGCTCGCCTTGAGACGCCATCTTGCTTCTCGTGAAGGGTTAATTTGCTCGCTCGTAATTTGGAGGGAATCGGGGGTCGCTTCTCTCACTCCTGGACCGATTCCCGTGAATTTAGCCGGAGACAGGAGAGCCTGTTTTCCTGTTCTCCGATACCAGTGCCGCGAGGAGGGCGATGAATTTGTATCGCACGACCTGACACCAGTGTTGCGGATTTCGCGCCCGCCGGCGTGCTGACGGCCACGTAACTCGAATCGCGGCACGTCGCCCACCGGACGGACAATCCAGTCGTGACCCTCTCGGACTAACGCCGGGAACCAGTCACGGGTGGACCTTTCGGTCTCACCGCGATCGAGCCAATCAGCCCCCGCGTGGGATAGGGTTGCTCGCCAAATTCGACCTACCTAAGTACCCACGCGGAGGGTAGACCGGGCGATCGCACCTCGCCGCAGGTCGACTTCGGACACGGGCCACTTAAGCGACCCGTTCCGTACTATCAGAATAACCGAGCGGTGTTATCGTCGACCTCGACGGTTCGATTAATTATCGGGCGTATTCAGCCCACTACCAACCCTTTACGTGAAGCAAGATGAGGATTCAATGGAGGAAAAGACGAAGCGAAGCGGGAGAACAGTTCAACAATAAAGCACATTTATTCGCGGCACACGGGAAGCACACAAATACAATTCCACCAAATGCACACAAAAAAAAGAAAACACAATTCCATTTACACAAAAAGCAGATATAAAAGTGAAAACACAGTGCAGAGCTAATACCGACTACCGAGCACACGGCAACACTTATACAATTCTACCTCACAGACGGCGCCGACAACACATACCCAAAACCAAGGAAAAGAAATACCCCCAAGGATGAGGCGGGCCTGAGGCCGAGACCGGGTCGCGCCTACCCGTCTGGTGATGAGACGCGGAGCGGCGATGGCGCCTCACTCCGCGGGCCTCGCGGACAGTGCCTGGCAGGGGGTGGGAAAGGGGCCCCCTTGGTCGCACTATCTCAGCGCGGGGGGGGAAACAGGAGGGGGTTGCTGATGCTCGGGGTATAGAGGATCTTTATTATCCCTGGTGTGCGTCTCCACCTCGGCCAGGTCGCGCTGCCGGCCTTCCTCGGGCGTGCAGCTCCCGGCACCGTCGCGAGCACCCCCTCGTCTGCCTTCGCCGCTGCCGCCTCTCCGCCTCTGGACTCTCCGCCTCTGGACTCTCCACCCTGGACTCTCCACCCTGGACTCTCCACCCTGGACTCTCCACCCTGGACTCTCCACCCTGGACTCTCCACCCTGGACTCTCCACCCTGGACTCTTCTTTGGGCTCTCCTCGTTCGACTCTCTTCAGCTTCTCCAGCTACTGCAGGCTTCGGGCTCCAGACTTCCACTCTGCTCTGACTGACTGACTGACTGACTGACTGACTGACTGACTGACTGACTGACTGACTGACTGACTGACTGACTGACGAACACGGTCCTTTTATCCCCCCGTAGCTTCGCCTTTGACCCCCTCCCTTTGACCTTTCACCTCGCTCCCCATTGGCCCGAGAAAAAGTGGGCGTGAAGGCTTCTTGATCCACAAATTTGCATATATCGATCGTTCTGGAGGCGGGGCCAAATCGCCCCTCGCTCACCGATTGGACGGCAAAAAGTGGGCGTGTGTCGTTTTTGATCCGTTTTTGAAGCACAAAATCCGTGATTTTGTACACGCTGTTCAACGTGCGCCCTGCACGAGTCCAACACCGGTACCCACAGCGGGGCAAGAACGGTGGCGATGCTACGGTTGCGAGGTGTGACGTGAAGGTCGTGGCGGTTGTGGTGAAGCGGCGTTGTGGTTGGTGGTTGATGTTGTGGTTGTGGTGGTAATCATGGCGGTTGGTCCAAAATAAAGATAGTAAAAGAAAAACGGCTATCCTGAAGAGTCGCAGCACGTATAAATGACATGTATTCCCACTAGACAACGGGTTTGGGCCTAACTACACATATACTTGCCGAGATACCTCACCTAAGGGACCTGAATGGTGGTTTGCGAATTTGGTAACCACAACAATATGTATGTATGTATGTATGTATGTATGTATGTATGTATGTATGTATGTATGTATATATATATATATATATATATATATATATATATATATATATATATGTATGTATATATGTATATATGTATATATGTATATACGTATATATGTATATACGTATATACGTATATACGTATATACGTATACACACACAAAAAAAAAATCTACATATGTATACATATACCAGGCATAGTGGCGTGCGCCTGTAATCCGGCTACTCGCAGGCTTGGGTTGGAGGGTCGCTTGAGGATGGGAGCTCTGCACTGGGCCGTGCTATGAGAGGGTGTAGGGCAGCCCGGAATCATGGTGAAACCCAATCCTTATCCCTGTGTCGTAAGAGGCGACCAGGGTTGCATCAGGAAGGGCATCCGGCGTAAAACATGTGCCAAATAAGTATGCGGATCATAACGGATGATCCGCTGTGGCGACCCCGAAAGGGAGCAGCTGAAAGACGAACAACACACATGTATACATATCTACTATATAAATGGCAGTCCTTCTGTCTGTCTGTGTCTGTTTGTTGGTAACCAATAAGCTCCTAGACCAGTGAACCGATTTTGATGAAACTTTACACACATATAAACCTAACGTTCAGCTCCAGGATGCGCTAAGTAGCTTTCCAGAAAATTGAAAAAAATATATATTAAATTATATATATATATATATATGTATTAAAAACAATAAAATTCCCATTAAAAAAAAGCCTTTCGAATAGTGCGCTGGCGTATTAATCGTAACAAAAGAATTCATGGTTAAAAACGCTAGGGTTTTTTGAAATACAAAATGTTCGTATCCGTTGACTTTTTAAACATACACATTCTCCTCCTATTATTTGAATTCTTGAACTGCATGCGCACGGCAACAGCTAACTGCTGATAGATCTCCTCATGAAAGAGCCAGGCAAGCGGAGTCAGCTGCAGAGAGAGAGAGAGAGAGAGAGAGAGAGAGAGAGAGAGAGAGAGAGAGAGAGAGAGAGAGAGAGAGAGAGAGAGAGAGAGAGAGAGAGAGAGAGAGAGAGATAGAGAGAGACACAGACACACAGAGAGAGACAGACACGTCTTACTGCTGATATATCTGCTCATAAACGAGCCAGCAAGCATAGTCGGCTGCAGAGAGAGAGCGTCGCCTAATTGCAAATAGAGCTTCACACCGACGGGCGAGAGAAGCACAAAACTCAGTTCCAGCTTTCTCGGTCCGGGTTTTGGCAGGACATCAAGGACAGTTTACACTGCTGCTAGAAACATTGAGTGGCTCAAGGCTGCCTTCAACTATGACCTCTCTGAGGATTACGGCAGCATGAGGAATGAGGAAAGCCTTCCTTCCATAAATCTGAGGAATAAAAGAAGCCTTCCTAATTTTCTCCATACAACTAATGCCTCAGTCTAATTCGCGTGAGGAAAATAGGGCAAATTTCCCGGGTATTACCGGGTACTTCAGCTAGTATACACATGTATACACATGTATACATATATATTGTTGCGGCAACGGATACCGAGACACCAGCTTGCCACTCAGGGGGATGAATCCCCGGTTGTCCTCGGTAGAGCCGGACCTGGGGCCACCGCTCACAATTAACGTTTTGGTACGGTGGGTTGTTTTAGAACCATGAACGCCACCCAGTCAACCATGAGTTCCAGTGTCCACCGTCTAATTATTCCGTTTAATGTGGTTACCTGAGTGGGGAGCACGCCCTCGGCAAAGCACCAATGTTATCTCGATTATATTTTAATGAGGGCGGCCGAGCGTTTTAACCGCAGGTGCGTGCCGACGATTTTTTGGTCAAATCTGTGGTAATTACCTCCCAGTCTATCTCGGTTTTGACAATGCTAGACCAATAGAAGGAAAGGACAAACACGGACAGGTTGGAAATCGACAAATAATTTATTAATAATAAAATAAATAAATAAAAAGAACTTTTTATTGCTTTGAAATTCATTCCCTATTTACCTCAGCAAAAGTCAATCAAAATGCCAGGAAAGAGACAAAGAGAAGATGCTTATCAGGGGTTGACTTACAGCTAAACACAGACAAGGGTACCCAACAGATCATTCAGGGGGAGGGGAGTGAGAGAATCGTCTCGCTCACCAGAAAGTCGTCCGTGAAGCGAAAACGTCCTGAAAATGCGTGTGTGCATGTCACATCCGTCACCAGCACCCAGCTTTGCCGTGCACCCTCTCGCGGCGCAGCCTTGAACGCTAGTCGAAGTCTGGAGGGCACCGAGATCGTCCGTCGTGGGTTTAGACCCTGGTGTTATTGGTGATCGACCCGTGCCTCACTTGTTGGCGGCACTGCTCACTCCCACACGTGCACCTCACGCTCGCTTACCGAAGCACTGGGAAGGGCGAATTGTCTCGTCGGCGCTGGTCAGACACCCACTTCTTGGTCGCTTCTCTCGCCCTTTGCTTTTTCCTCTCCTCACGCTTTTCTCTTCAGAACGCTTTTTTCCCTCTCCTTTCTCTCCTCACTTTTTCTCCTCGGACTTTTTCTCTCTACACTTTTTCTCTTCAGAACGTACCTGTCGCTTGTTTTTATATCCCTGGGCCATCCCCGCGGGGTGCCGTCCGCCCCAAGCTCACCCCGCCCCACTGGGGCACGGTTACCATGATGACCAGTGCGCTCTCAAAAAAGGCGGGCATTGGAGCTCACGAAACATTGCCCCTGAGGAAGAATGGGGGCGGGCTTCAGAGCTCGTGAAAGAATGTGGCTGAGGAAAAATGTGGCAAAGTATCTGCCTCCGTGTGTGTGTGTGTGTGTGTGTGTGTGTGTGTGTGTGTGTGTAAATCACGATTCATGTATGTGTACATGTGTGTGTTGTACGCGCCACTTCCACCAGTTGTCACCTCCAATCATGAGTCTCTAAGAGTGAATGGAGTTTTCCCCGGTCCTGAAGCATTCATATTCACCTCAGCAAGGAATCACCACTCGTGGACCAAGCAGTCTCCTTATCCGTGCTCCATTTAATGGAGCCTTCCCTGGTCTTGAAGCATGCATCTTCACCACAGCAAGGAACCATGACTCATGGACCAAGCTGTCTCCTTATCTGTGTTCCATTACCCTCTCTGTCCCAGAGGTGGTGACAATGTAGATCGGCGTGACCTCCCGTCTTGTCTCCGGGGTACGACAAGTCTCGGTTTCTTCCTTCTCGGTCTCATCATTCCTTGACAGGATAGTTGGCAAAGCCCATCAAGCCATCAGGCAAGGCCAGGGCACCAGGCCACTTCCCAAATGCATGTTGATCAGCGTGAGTCCGGGTGCCACTTGCGTGGCCCTCTTCCTCAACAAATGTGCCGTCTATGGCTTGGTTCTGAATCCTATCGAAGCCATTGTATTTGATGCAATCCTCAATCTCACAAAACTCTGTCTCTCTCATCCTCAATGGGCAGAACTTTGGAAGAGGGAGTTCGCCAAAGCTCGGTCCTCCTCTCCTGGTAGCATGGGGTCAACAAGTCCTGCTAAGCTGCAGGGCCAGGCCATGTCACAAACGCATATCGAACGGCATGATACCGGGTTCCTCGTGCGAATCTCATTCCATCGAAGCTGCCGTTTTCAGCGCAGTCTTCACTGCCTTCAAAACTGATGTATTTGATTTGGCCCTCGGTCCTGAGATTGTGGTCGAAGTGTAATGCCTACTTGAAACCTTGGAGGTAAGTGTGTAGTTGAACTCCTTCTGACAGAGAATTGCACAAACAGGCAAAAGCAGAACATAAGAGTGAAGGTGTGCAGTAAATGTCAATTTGGGAAAATGAAGCAAAATGGGGATATTGGAGGAACACGTGGTTCCTGGAGGAGCTGTGGAGGGTCACTGGCTAAGAGAGTGAATGGAGTTAGACTGGAGAAGCAGTAAAAACTAGAAGGGCACTCGCATACCTCCACCAAGCTGATTAGTTTACATTCTGTATATCACTGATAGGTGGATCTGGATGGGGACCTGAACTAAAATTTAATCAGCTTTTTCTTGTCACTTCACCAACTCATCCACCAAGTTTTGGATGAATCCATCCACAACTTTTTGAGGTATCCCACTACATGTCATTTTTGGACTCAACTCTCAATGGTGAAAAATCATTCAAAAATTTCTTGGATCCAAATCCGGATTTGGATCTTCACCAAAATCAAATAATTTTGTCCTTGTCACATACCCAAGCTCTGCGCCAAATTTTGGCTGAATCCTTCCATAATTTTTTGAGATATTTTGTTCACAAACAACCAGACAAACAGACAGGGGTGAAAACAGTCTCCGTCGACCTCAGGTGGGTGGAGGTTAAAAAGGCAAACAACCTGTTTGCGATGTGAGAGCAACAACTTCAGTTTGGCCTCATCGTGGTAGAAGCCAGTAATGTTAAGAGCTTGAATTGCACTGAATCCAGCAGATAAAGTAGTGGAGCAGGATCGCCAGGAGAGCAGTACTCCATTGAGTTACGAACAAAGGCCATAGGCTGAGTACTTCTGATTTTTGAAGGAATTGCAAGGAAAAAAAAACCCAGAAGATACCCAGTCTGCAATTGATTTTTGAGGCCAGCTTTGCTTTATGCTTCGGCCAGGAGAGGTTGTGGCTGATTGAGAGGCCTAGAAGTTCAACAGAATGAACCTCTTTCAATCAGCATGAATATCAATACATCAGTTCATTTGAAAATCCTTCCACATTGACCAGGTGAGACTGTAATATGTGCCAGAATTGAAAGACATATTCCATTTCTCAAACCAAAATCTAATCTATTTCAGATGAGCAGAAAGTGATGCAACTGCTATCTGTCTATCTGTCAAAGGGATGGTGGACTCGTACTGCACAGCACAAGGAGAGTTACCTGCACAAAGGAAGTGAGAGTTTTCCGGAGCATCCGAGAGGTCGTTTCTATATGTGAGGGAGAGAACTGGCCCCAATAAATTGCCTTGGTGCACTCCAATGTGCAAAAAGCAAGAGAGGAAAACAGTCCATTGATATAACAACACAAAGACTGTGCATGTGGAGGAAGTCAGAAAGCCAACATGAAGATGGCTTTGTATCTCGGAGGCAGTCAGCTTGCCAAAACCAAGTAGGATGCCTGTGTTGAATGCCTAAGATATGTCCAGGGAGACAGTCCTGACTTCACCTGGAACGTAGTTCTGTGGAGCTTATGGGATGGTGCGTTGTCAGTCCGTCCATCCATCCACAAAAATTTTCAAACTCTTTTCTGAAACTACACATTATTTGTATGAAACTTTAACACAACGTTCATCACTGTGTATGTTCCAAAGTTTGTTCATGGCATTAAAAAAAACAGAGTTGGTGTCAAAGCCACTCAATGCTCGCCTGTTTATACATTTATCGTTTTTAAAAGACTCGTCTAATAATATTTTTTACTAGAAGAATGCAAAATATTATTAATACAATGCTGAAAATGGAAAGTGACATCCAGAGAGCAGATCATGTTACAGTAGCAGCATTATTAATGAATAAGTCGAACTACCATGCAGTATCATTTTTATTTGTAATTATGATGGCATCACAAATATAACAGTGCATGTGCAATGGTATTTATCAACATTATGCAATAATACATTACCGACTTGCCTTGCCATGAGAAATGCTTCTAAAAGAAAAAGTAATATGTTGTGTTTTGACTTCACAAATATTGAGTCTTTGAAAAAGGTGCACCAACAAAATTTATTTCATTTGGACTTCATTGCATCCCTAGTACATATATTAAATGAATGGCAAGCGTCTAGTATAAACAGGCGAGCATTGGGTGGCTTTGACATCATCTTAGGTTGAAATTAAAAAAAAAAAAATTAAAATCATTTTTTAATTTCAACTTCACTACACCAATAAATAATATACCCCAAAGGAACCTCGATGCCAAATATCAGGATCCCAGTACACATATTAAATGAATGGCAAGCATCTAGTATAAACAGGCGAGCATTGGGTGGCTTTGACACCATCTTAGGTTGAAATTAAAAAAAAAAAATTTAAAATCATTTTTTAATTTCAACTTCACTGCACCAATAAATAATATACCCCAAAGGAACCTCCATGCCAAATATCAGGATCCCAGTACACATATTAAATGAATGGCAAGCATCTAGTATAAACAGGCGAGCATTGGGTGGCTTTGACACCATCTTAGGTTGAAATTAAAAAAAAAAAATTTAAAATCATTTTTTAATTTCAACTTCACTGCACCAATAAATAATATACCCCAAAGGAACCTCCATGCCAAATATCAGGATCCCAGTACACATATTAAATGAATGGCAAGCGTCTAGTATAAACAGGCGAGCATTGGGTGGCTTTGACACCATCTTAGGTTGAAATTAAAAAAAAAAAAATTTAAAATCATTTTTTAATTTCAACTTCATGACACCAATAAATAATATACTCCAAAGGAACCTCGATGCCAAATATCAGGATCCCAGTACACATATTAAATGAATGGCAAGCATCTAGTATAAACAGGCGAGCATTGGGTGGCTTTGACACCATCTTAGGTTGAAATTAAAAAAAAAAAATTTAAAATCATTTTTTAATTTCAACTTCACTGCACCAATAAATAATATACCCCAAAGGAACCTCCATGCCAAATATCAGGATCCCAGTACACATATTAAATGAATGGCAAGCATCTAGTATAAACAGGCGAGCATTGGGTGGCTTTGACACCATCTTAGGTTGAAATTAAAAAAAAAATAATTTAAAATCATTTTTTAATTTCAACTTCATGACACCAATAAATAATATACTCCAAAGGAACCTCCATGCCAAATATCAGGATCCTAGTACACATATTAAATGAATGGCAAGCTTCTAAATAACTTGCACCAAAAACTTTGAGCTAAACTTTATCAATAGCAACATTTTCACGCTCATGCTCACGCCGGGGGTATCACTATAGCTCTCTGTTCTTCGAACAGGCGAGGGGGGGGGGGGTTAACCCTCCAAAGAGATATTTGCTTTCTTCTAGAAACATTACATACAATTCTAATGAAACTTGACTACAACCGTCATCACCCTCGGTGTACCAAAGTTTGTTCATGACATTAGAAAAATCGGGCTCTATGGAGGTTTAAGGGGGTTGCCCCCCAAAACATGTATTTGCTTTCTTCTCTGAAACTACACAAACAATTTCGATGAAACTTGACCACAATCTTCATCACCCATGATGCACCAAATTTTGTTCACGACATAAAAAAAAATTAGGGTCCAAGGGATTCTGAATGGGGGTTGCCCCCTAAATATATATTTGCTTTCTTCTCAGAAACTACACACACAATTCCAATAAAAATTCACCACTACCTTCATCACCCATGATGTACCAAAGTCTTTTTTATTTTATGCCATAAAAAATTCCATGTCTGAGGAGGTTTAAGGGGGGTTGCCCCCGAAAACATGTATTTGCTTTCTTCTCTGAAACTACACACACAATTCTGATGAAACTTGACTACAAGCTTCATCACCCATGACGTACCAAAGATTATTCATGACATTAAAAAATCGCGGTCTCATGGAGTCGACAGGGGAGGGGAGGGGGGGTTCCCCCCAAAAGAGGTATTTGCTTTTTTCTCATAAACTACACACACAAATCCAATCAAACTTCACTACAACCCTCATCACCTGTGATGTACCAAAGATCATTTACACCATTAAAAAAAAAATCGGGGTTTAGGGTGGTTTA
Organism: Eptatretus burgeri; assembly: GCF_056783735.1. Lineage (NCBI taxonomy): Eukaryota > Metazoa > Chordata > Myxini > Myxiniformes > Myxinidae > Eptatretus > Eptatretus burgeri. The sequence goes on along the minus strand of NC_140970.1, from coordinate 39,038,284 downwards.
CAGGGGGGTTTCCCCCCGAAAGAGGTATTTACTCTCCTCTCAGAAACTACACACACAATTACCATGAAACTTGACCACCGCCTTCATCACCCGTGATCTTCTAAAGTTTGTTCACAACATTAAAAACATTGGGGTCTTAGGGATTCTATGTGGAGGTTGCCCTCCAAAATATGTATTTGCTTTCTTTTCTGAAACCAAACACACAATTTCGATGAAACTTGACCACAACCTTTATCAACCGTGATGACCAAAGTTTGTTCACGGCATTAAAAAAGAAAAATCCATAAGTATTTACCTTCTTCTCCGTTACATATTTTGTGGGTCATCCATGCCTTCCATTGGTTCCCCGGTTATGTTATCGAGCCGCTATCAGGTGGGCGCCCAGGGGTTTGACTTCCATTTACAGCATCCTACGTTTGAGATTTAAGACCTGCAACCATTACTGACAGAGAAGTATCAGTATTCCCATACTTGAGTTATCAGATCATAAACCGTACTCTATACAGAGCGATGGTTCTCCCGAAGCAGTTTCTTTGGCAACGGTTACAATCCTGGATGGGCTGCCACTCTGACACAGAATGTCAGGGCCGGAATTTGGAATTTGTTCAGAATTTGTAGCTTGCTTACTCTTCACAAAGAACTCTGTGGGATCTTTAATGTCCACCAACTAATTCTGGAAGATAGGATGCCCAGTTGAACGTCCATCCAAGGGACGTCACACATATTGATGAATCGCCCTGCCTGTCAAACACCGGGATTACAGTTTATAGCTCGGTTGAGACTCGAACCCAGGTGAGATAGCTGAGAGGTGAGTGTGCGTACCTCTAGGGTCTCGCGCAAGACCATCCTCCCAGCCTGGTAGTTGAGTGAGCAAGAGAGAATCTAAATTGATGGTGAAAGATCAAGCTGTTTGAAAAGAGGAAAGAGATGTCAGAAGCTATAATATTTTATGCCATGACTTTGCTTGGTAAATGGAAGTAGGTTTCATGACGTATAGTTGAGAGGATCTGTTTATTGAGTCATTATTTACCTCCACCACCGAAGGTGAAGGAGGTTATGTTTTCACCCCTTTCTGTTTGTCTGTCTGTTTGTTTGTCTGTGTACAGGATATCTCAAAAAGTTGTGGACGGATTCGGCTGAAATTTTGTGGAGAGCTTTGGTGTGTGACAAGGACGAACTGATTCGATTTCGGTGAAGATCCGGATCCGGCCACTCAAATTTTTTTTAGTGATTCTTCACCATTGAGAGATCGAGCCAAAAATATCTTGCACGATATCTCAAAAAGTTGTGGGCAGATTCGGACGAATCTTGGTGGACATGTTTGTGTGTGACAAGGAAGAATTGATTCGATTTGGGTGAAGATCCGAATCCGGATCCAGATTCGAGAATTTTTTTTTTTTTTTAAGTGATTCTTCACTATTGAGAGATGGGGCCAAAAACGATATTGTACTGGAAAGCATGATATTTCAAAAATGTCTTGGGCCGGTTATGTTCTCGTGGATCAGGCATTGCGTGGCGGAGGTATGCGCTCTACCGAGTACCCTTCTCGTAGTGAAAGAGTTCATTTCATATACAGGTTGTGGCTACTGGTTGCATCATTCTTGGGAGCATGGTTGTGCCTCTTGTCGGTTGAGGCAGGAATTTGATATTGGGCCACAGTGCCAAAGATAACTGGAATGCTCTTCGTGAAGGACACCGTGGGATCTTTAACAACCACCAACTGATGCCAGCAGACGGGATGCCTGTTTTACATCCATCCGAGGGAAAACACACACACACACACACACACACACACACACACACACACACACACACACACACACACACACACACACACACACACACACACACACACACACACACACCGGTGAAACACCAGGATGACAGTTTATAGCTGGGTCCGACATTCAAACCCAGGTTACAGTTTAGAGGCGGAGTGTTTGTACACCCAGGCCCTCCTACCAACTGGTCCACAAATCCCTCGCTGTTATATCAGCTCCACAACTCACATCACTTGAATTAGATTGGAAATTTTTTTCCCGCCATTTTTTTTACCGGTTACTTTCTGGTTTCTGCACACCGATGGGATTCACAGATGGCAAATGTAAACGACATATCATAAAAGCATATTTCATCCTGTTCTACGGATGTATGAAGAACCTGTATTTGAATTACAAAACCCCAGCTGGGGTGGCTCAGCAGCTTTTGACAAAGGATTTTTTGTGGAAACCTTTTTGTGTGTTGAAGTGAAACACACGTCAGTGAAAGAACAGATTTAAAGCAATAATATTCTGGAAATCATTCTATAAAATACTGTATTATTAAAGAGAAAGCATAACTTTTGGTGAAATAGGCCTACGTCTTAATTACGTATCGAATCTGTTTGTGCTGAAATTTTTCGAATGAGGTCCTAAAATCCAGAATACGACATTCGATTCAACGATTAGCGCTCGCAAGTCGGTGATATTTGAACTCGTCAAAGAGAGATAGATTCGCTTTGTATAAGCGGTGTATTGCCTGACCACCGTTGTTTCGGCTTCGATATCCAGTTTTTTTTTTTGAAGTAAATCAAAGCGTGTGTGACCGTACGCACGACGTTTTAGGATTTTAAAAACAAAAGGTCATTGAACCCCCCCCCCCCTTAAATCGAAAACGGACTTCCAAACATTTACATACGGCCGGGCGAGCTGACGTCGCCTCAGCGTAATGGCGTGAGACTCGACGTACTGGCGTCACATGTACGCGATGACGTGTACTCGACGCACTGGCGTCACACGTACGCGATGACGCAATCAACAGCACCGTTGCGCAGCTCGCAACGGGCGAGGCTCGGGCCGGGCCCGCCGGCCACGGAGGCGTTGGTGATGGACGCTCACGTGTCGTGCCTCTTCCCCGAGATCCTCGCACTCATCTTCGGCTATCTGGACGTGCGGGATAAAGGGAGGGCAGCGCAAGTGTGCGTCGCATGGCGGGACGCCGCGTACCACCGCTCGGTTTGGCGCGGCGTCGAGGCAAGGCTGCATCTGCGACGCGCGAATCCCTCCCTCTTCCCGTCCCTCCAGCGCCGCGGGATCGGCCGTGTCCAAATCCTGAGCCTCCGTCGTAGTTTGAGTTACGTGGTGCAAGGCCTACCTAGTCTAGAGAGCCTGAACTTGAGCGGTTGTTACAGCCTCACGGACGTGGGCCTGGGTCACGCGTTCGTTCACGACGTCCCGACGCTCAGCGTCCTCAACTTGAGCCTCTGTAAGCAAATCACCGACAGCAGCCTCGAACGCATCGCCCAGCACCTCAAAGGCCTCGAGATCCTGGACCTCGCCGGCTGTACTAACATCACGAACTGGGGGCTTTTCCTGATTGCTTGGGGGCTGCGACGTCTGAAGAGTCTGAACCTCCGCAGTTGCCGCTACGTCTCGGACACGGGCATCGCGCACTTGACGGGGGTTATGGAGGCAGAAGGCTGCAAAGACCTCGAGCAGCTCACCTTGCAGGATTGTCAGAAGTTGAGCGACGTCGCCCTCAAGTACGTGGCCCGGGGTCTTGAGCGCCTGAAGGTGCTGAATTTGAGCTTCTGCGGCGGCATCACCGACTCGGGTATGGTTCACCTTGCTCACATGCCCAGCTTGCGGACGCTCAATCTTCGTTCCTGTGACAACATCAGCGACGGGGGCATCGTGCACCTGGCCACCGGCACGCTTCATCTCGGCGACCTCGACCTGTCCTTCTGCGACAAGGTCGGTGACCAGAGCCTGGCGCACGTGGCGCAGGGTCTTTATCACCTGACGTCTCTGTCGCTATGTTCGTGCCACATCGGCGACGCGGGCCTCAACCGCATGGTGCGCCACATGGGAAACTTGCGGACGCTCAACATCGGGCAGTGCACGCGCATCACCGACAAAGGACTGGAACTCATTGCCGATCATCTGACTCAGCTCACGGGCATCGACCTCTACGGCTGTACAAGGATCACCAAGCGTGGCCTCGAACGCATCACGCAGCTTCCATGCCTCAAGGTCCTCAATCTCGGTCTCTGGCAGATGACCGAGAGCGACCGGCCGAGATGATGCTGCGAGAGAGCACGCGAATGTCGTCGTCCTGCCATTTTCTTCTGTTTTTTTTTTTTTTATTGAGCTCAGATTCTTTCCAGCCTCTTCTCGGGTTGTGCCATGTCCCTTGTGGCAATTTTGGCTCTGCGTGTAGGAAGATGCTAAAATGCCGGGTGATTGCTTATCTGTAACGCAAGAGAATCCCTTCCAACCGGCGGTGCACGTGCCCTGTGGGTTGGAGAGGCCCTTGGAGCCGGTCGAAGTGAGCCCACGTGGCATGACTCGTTGAGTCTCCTGATGAAGATGGTGGGATATTTTGAGGACTGAAATGAAGCTGGGGCTAGCCATTCTGAGTATGGACAGTTGTTTTGCAGGAGTGCTGGAGGATGAGCTGCTTTTTAGTACAGTCTTATCACAACACCGTGCCATTAAGGTGCAGACCGTTGAACTCGCTTGCCTGAAACTATGCACTGTACAGCTTTTTGAGCTTTTCTTCATTTTTGTTTTCTTTTGTAATATTCATTCATCACATTTCATTCATTCCAAGTGTTTCATTTGTTTCGTTTGTTTGTTTGTTCTCTCCCTTTTTTTTTTTTCGAATGCGAGTGTTAGCAGAAAAAGAGAATTGATAGACGATGCAAAGGTTGGAATACCCAGGACGACGATGATCACCGCTATCCTGTCGAATCGAATTTGGTTTGCGAAGACCCATCGCCAGACGTGGCGTAAATTAATTTCTTCCTTGGCCGCTTGATTTATGCAGGATCGTTGTCCTGGGAAATCTGTGCGTCGCACCTTTTTGGAATCGATATCCACAGCACCCTGCACCAGACAAACGAGCAGATGCCGCCGTCCGCACACACTTGCGATCCATGACCAGGGTGTAACTCGAGAGTTTGGGTTTATTTGTTTTATTTCTGAAGAGGTCCTTCAACAGCTCGGTGATCCAGTGCCGTCTTGCTTTTGCAGTCTCTATCATGTGGTGAGACATACCAAGCCATGCTGTGGAATTTGTAACTCCCCCCCCCCCTTTTTTCCCTTCCCAACTCTTTTTCTGTCTATTGGAGCATTGTGGACATTCCATGGATTTTTCTTTTTCTCTCTACCCACCGATGTCCATAAACCTTTTTTCTTTATTTTTTATGTTTTTTTTTTTTTATTGCAGCCTTGTCAGAATTCCATCATTCTGTTTTCTGTTTAACGCTTCTTAACACCAGTGTTTTGCTGTTGTGGGATTTTTTTTAATTTTTTTGGAATTCCGAGATGGGGTTGAGAGGATCATCGGGTCAAGTTTGTTTTGATCTTTAGCGATGGCTTATTTGGACGACGCTTCTGGACCGATGCTTATTATTATCCAGAAGAATGATAACACAACCGTTTGCTGTCAACCTTTCTTTGATCTACCTCATTTTTGTTTTTCCTTGGCGGCTGCGGAGGATGCAAACGGCCGTGGTGTGTTAACCGTATGTAGAGCTCGCAAGCTGCGTTGCTCGAGGCCTTACTGATTGAATGGGGCCTCTCTGGATTGTTGGTCAGAAATGTGTGGATGCAAAAACTGAACAAAAATGTCGACAGTAACATGTTACTTCATGTGGCAGGGAATGGGGTCAGAGGAGAAAAGGGGAGGGGGGGAGTATACATGTAAACTGGAACGGTTAAATTGTTTAACTAATATAGCATATATTTTAATAAAATGAATATCTGATCTTCCGAATGGTTTTTCGCCTGAGTTTCTCGAGCAAGTGCTCGGTTCTTCATTTTGTGGTGAAATGAGAAAATTTCCACCGTCAGGCATAATGGTGTCGCTCCTTGAGTGATGAGTCCACCTGAAGGAAAGAAGGGGGGAAAGGGTGGGTTGATGCAGGTGACGGGAATCAGGGATAATTGGGAACCCCGAAGTCCTCACAGTGGTTGTGTCCTCTCGCAAACCGCCGGACGAATTAATCCCGATGCAAACCTAAAGACCGGTGCCCTGAGAGACGGAGAATTGCGTGCCAGTTGGGTTTCATGCACTGCCTCAAACCCGCACCGACAGCTGTGAACACAAAACAGTGAGATCTGCACACCAGGCGGGTGGCGACGAGCAGCCTGATACGGCTGCATGATTGTGTGCATTATCTGCCAGTTTTCTTTTTTTGCCTCCCCCCCCCCCCCCCGCCCGTGCTTCCACGCTGATTACCGTTTTCCACGATACATATATACTGGCGGTACGTTAGGAGTGATTGAATTCTGAGGAACAATTCACACATAAAGGTGAAAATGGAAGTACAATGCGTTTCTGTATCTTTCCTCGCTTGGGTCCGAATGAACAAAGCTCTGGTTCTTTTGGGACTCCTTTTGCATGCGAGGAATAAGGTGTATTTTGGGGCTCTGGCAGCTCTGTAAGCGCGGTTGGCGTGGAAATGCCGTGGAGGGAGATTAATCCTGTGGCAATTCTATGGCTGGAATGTCCGGAATGTCCCAGCCCTTTCTGTGGCCAAGCCTTTCAAAACCAGCTTCGCGCCCAGGCCAAGGGTGGCCCTGCGTCGCCCCAAATCTCGTCCTCGGAGAAATTCGTTGTCACATACTATATACCATCTTCATTTTGACAAATGTATATCTCTTCTGGAGGCCAAGGCATGGAATAGCTACTTCTGTTCTCAGAAAACTTTTGAATTATGTTTTTTTCACGACTTGCTCCACATTTTAATCACTGATATTTGCTCACCACCCATGTGTACATTCCACTGTTACCAGTGAAGGCATCGCATTCTGGGCTGTAGGATCATATCTGTGTGTGTGTGTGTGTGTGTGTGTGTGTGTGTGTGTGTGTGTGTGTGTGTGTGTGTGTGTGTGTGTGTGTGTGTGTGTGTGTGTGTGTGTGTGTGTGTGTGTGTGTGTGTGTGTGTCCTCCAGAACCATAAAACCCAATAGCCTGAAACTTTGCATACATGCTTAGGGAACTCCAAGTAAAGGGAGTGCATGAGTGAAAAGTGAGTGAGTTTATTAAAACACCCCTTTTTGCAGATAATTAACGGCCTTATTTAATTATATCCTTTGTCGTGCACATCCTCAGACACCTTGCTGTCCCTCAAAGTCGATGGGGGTCTTGATTCACCATTTTTGTTTTGACCTGCTCAACAAGGCCTTGACTTGGAATTGGCCACAACAATTTCTGAACCATAACTTTTTTTTCACTCCCCACTCATATCATTGAATGCCTGTCATCATAACTATGAATCGCTGGATACATTGCAATGCTTATTTCATTTCTGCACATGCTATAACGTCGAGAATCTCCTTAAACTAAGCCAAATTTCAAAATTTAACCCCCAGAATTGAACTTGGCAACAGTTCTGACTGCTAAAAAAAAAAGTGTTTATTTGTCCAATTTGGATATATTTGACATTTGGAGGTGCTTAATATGATGGATCAGCGATCACTTGTATCTTGCCAAGCCAGCCATTCCTCATCAACCGTTTAGTTGGAGTGCTTCTTTCAGTGCTTAAACCACTTGGCGAGTGCTCTACAATATTCGCACTGGCACTAAATAATGTATATCGATCGACTTGAACAAAGTTCAGGGGCCACTCACCTGCATGGCCCTGTGTTCTGTGGTGAATCTGGCGTTGGCCTGCTCACTGAAACTGTGCAATTTTATTTTTCACTACGTTCCCCCTTTTTGTACGATCTTCTTTCATTTTATAACACGTCACTTCGGCAAAGATAAATACAAATAAAAAATTTAACCTTTCATTTCAAAAAGTTTCTTCAACTGTTTCATTGGATTGCTTGGTAAAAAGCACGAGCTCTTTTCAAGCTTCGATGACGATGCAGTGGTTCGATAGGAGTTAGGAAGGCAAAATAAATTAAATGATTACAATGAGTAAAAAATGTTTGAGTTGTTACAAAGCAATGAATCACCACATCATGGCAGGATAGCCGAGAGGGAGCCATGCTTGCTCTAAGCTGTCTAGTCTGGGGTCGAATCCAGAACAAGCTATAATATAAATTGTTGTCATCCATGTGTGTGCCGTCTCTCCAATAAACGTAAAACTGGGTGTCACATCTGCTGGAATCCCCCACGCCCCCTCCCGTCTCCTCTTCTCTTCCCTCTCCCCGTCTCCTCTTCCCTCTCCCCGTCTCCTCTTCCCTCTCCCCGTCTCCTCTTCCCTCTCCCCGTCTCCTCTTCCCTCTCCCCGTCTCCTCTTCCCTCTCCCCGTCTCATCTTCCCTCTCCCCGTCTCCTCTTCCCTCTTCCCTCTCCCCATGTCCTCTTCCCTCTCCCCATCTCCTCTTCCCTCTCCCCATCTCCTCTTCACTCTCACCCATCTCCTCGCCTCTCTCACCCCTCGCCTCTCTCACCCCTCGCCTCTCTCACCCCTCGCCTCTCTCACCCCTCGCCTCTCTCACCCCTCGCCTCTCTCACCCCTCGCCTCTCTAACCCCTCGCCTCTCTCACCCATATCCCACCCCTATCCCTCTCTCTTTCGCTGACCCCTCCTCTCTCTCCCTCTCTCTCCCTCTCTCTCCCATCCCTCCCCCACCCCCGCTTCCCCACCCCTCCTCTGGGGATTGTTAAGGTCTGATGGTTTAGTTTAGAATTTAAAAATGTTTCCCCCATAGGGTAGTATGTAGGAATCAGATTCGGTGTGAGCCATCCAGAGGGGTGCAAAGGTTGCTGCATGTGCCTGCATACATGTAGGCAGGTCTTTGCCAGGTTTTACATAGAACCTGGTGCTTAAAAAGAAAATGTTGCTGTTTTGGGCACATTTTATTGCCCTTCCCTTCCCCAGCCCACATGTTGCCTTCCCTTCCCCCACCCCCTCACACTGCCTTCCCTTCCATTCTCCTCACACCGCCTTCCCTTCCCTTCCCCTCACACCGCCTTCCCTTCCCCTCACACCGCCTTCCCTTCCCTTCCCCTCATGCCACTTTCCCTTCCCCTCACACTGCCTTCCCTTCCCCTCATGCCACCTTCCCTTCCCCTCACACCCCCCTCCCTTCCCTTCCCCTCATGTCACCATCCCTTCCCTCACTCCACATTCTCTTCCCCTCATGCTGCCTTACATTCCCTAGCCATCACACTGCCTTCCCTTCCCATCCCCTCACACCGCCCCCCCTACCCACCGCCTTCCCTTCCCTTCCCCTCACACCGCCTTCCCTCCCCTTCCCCACACACCGCCTTCCCTCCCCTTCCCCTCGCACCGCCTTCCCTGCCCGCGCCTTCCCGTCACACCGCCTTCCCTCCCCTTCCCCTCACACTGCCTTCCCCTCATGCCACCTTCCCTTCCCTTCCCCTCACACCGCCTTCCCTTCCCTTCCCCTCACACCGCCTTCCCTTCCCTTCCCCTCACACCACCTTCCCTTCCCCTCATGCCACCTTCCCTTCCCCTCATGCTGCCTTACATTCCCTGCCGTCACGCTGCCTTCCCTTCCCGTCACGCTGCCTTCTCTCGACCTCCCTTCACACTTTTCCCCTCCCCTCTCCACCGCCAATGGATATCTGCCAGTGGTCTCTGCATACTGTTTTAACGTACTCCATTTCATTCAATCCTGTACTACACCCTACCCCCCCTCCTCCACAGGCCCACTACCAAACGCAAGTCAAGAACCTCTTTCCTCACACTTACCTCCTCCCAAACCCCCTTCCCATCCTCACTTCCTCCCTCCTCTGTCCCCCATCCTCCTCGCTCCCAACCCCTCTTGCAGAGGGGATTGCGACACCTGGTGAGGCATCACTCTCCCCACCCCCTTTCCTCATTGCCCCCTTTGATCCCCCATTCCCTCCCCTTTCTCTCCGTCCTCCCTCTTCTTTCTCTTTCTCTCCCCCCCCCCCCCTTCCCCTTCATATTCCCGTCAGTAAAGCGATGGGTTGTATTTGCGAGTGAAAAAATAAATGCAGGTGAGAAACCCGAGACAATGGGGAAGCAGGATAATTTCACGTGCCTATGGAAATCAAAGCAGATATACCAGGAAAAATCACAGAACCGTCGGAAAGCGTCTGCAAATTAATAAATTAAAATAATAAATGAAAAAAAAATACTTCTGAGCAACCCAACACAATGGGCAAGCACAGTTTCTTACTGCTTATGTGTAAGCATACCCCACATATAAATATAGATATATATTTCAACCGGAAAACTAAAATACTGCATTCGGGTCATCAGAAGAAACCAGAATAAGCAAAGAGGAAAGGTATGGTTATCAAGAGTCACTGGGACAGGAGTCGGGTTTCATTTGATACTCCTTTACTCTCAAATCATCTCGGCCAGGGGTCGGGAACGTTTTTGACTCAGAGAGCCATTAAACAAAATATTTGGAAATCTATTTCAGTGAGAGCCATATAATATATTTTAAGACTGAATTCAACGAAATGTGAGTATAATAAGCCTCTGAATTTATTATTTTAAATAATGTTGTTACAATACTCACCATTAATGGGACTTCTGGTGCTGCATGGATTTGCTGATGGCTTTGTAGCCTGGTTGGTACTTGGTGAGGTTAAGCCTCATGCAAGCGTTGAGGCTTTCATCCGTTAGACGTGATCGTAGGTTGGACTTGGTGTTTTTAAGATGTGAGAATGACTGCTCACATGCATACGTAGATCCAAACAAGGTCAAGACAGCAATACTCACACGCTGCAGTGTGAGGTATGTGACAGGAAGCGCGTTCCAAGTTTTGATAATCAGCTCGTCTTAGGGTTGAAGTTTTTTCATTTCTGTCCACATGTGCTTGCTCGCCAACTCTGCTTTCTGTCGTGCGATTCTTTCCAAATCTTCATTCAGTGACTTGAACTTATTCACCCACATGTCTGAGGCCTTCAGGTCAGCCACTTCTGCTTCAAAATCTCTGACGGAGACACCAGGAATGTAACTCAGGTCGGCTGTGTTCAGGGAACACTCGTTTGGATGGGTGATGAACTTAAAAAGACGAGTGTGCTCACGAAATTCTCCAAAGCGTGCTTTGAATGACTGTAGGAGACTGGATGTGAAGCCAGCTAACTGGTGGAGATCAAAGTTTTGAGTGGGCTCACTTGCTGTGCATGCATCTTTAAATTGTCTGTTTTTCAAAATGATGAAAAAAAAAAGTTATTCAAACTCCAATTTTATCTGCGAGCCAGATGCAATCATCAAAAGAGCCTCACCTGGCTCGCGAGCCACACGTTCCCGACCCCTGCCACAGAACCTGCTCTCTCCACAAAGGCGAATTCTTCGGCCCATTCGTCCTGAAATGTACGATACTCCTCATCTTTTTTTCTTTTCGCCATCTTCTTCGTCGAAGGGTTAGCTTTGAGCAAATGAGAGAGAGGGAGATGTTGACTCAAGTGAGTCTGGCTGGCCTGCGCACGGGCTGCCATACTCGAGAGGTGCGGCGCGGCCAGCCGACTCTGGGATGCTGTCGCCTCAGCGGTGGCGCGTGATTGGTCGAGATGAATTCCGTGACACGTCTCGGCGGCGGCACGTCATTGGAGGAACCGAAATCACGAGTCGCCTCAGCGGTGGCGCGTGATTGGTCGAGATGAATTCCATGACGCGTCTCGGCGGCGGCACGTCATTGGAGGAACCGAAATCACGAGTCGCCTCAGCGGTGGCGCGTGATTGGTCGAGATGAATTCCGTGACGCGTCTCGGCGGCGGCACGTCATTGGAGGAACCGAAATCACGAGTCGCCTCAGCGGTGGCGCGTGATTGGTCGAGATGAATTCCGTGACGCGTCTCGGCGGCGGCACGTCATTGGAGGAACCGAAATCACGACTCGCGTCGGCCGCATGACTGGACGAAACAAAAACCGCTTCAGACAATTCGGAGGTGTTTTTTCTTCTCTCCTTCTGCCAAGTTCAGCCCTGCACGTGAATGAAGAACGACACCATTCAAACTATAGGTAAAGCTTCTGCGAGAAATATTGGGCTTTCCAAGTTTCAAACTCCAATTTTATCTGCGAGCCAGATGCAATCATCAAAAGAGCCATACCTGGCTCGCGAGCCACACGTTCCCGACCCCTGATCTAGGCTATATCCGTTCAGACTGAGAAGTGATGAATGAAAACTTTTAAAACTAGAAGGGCACTCGGTAGAGCGCATACCTCTGCCACGCAATGCTTGATCCACGAGAACATATGGGGCCCAATACATTTTTGAAATATCATGTTATATACAGGACTGTATGGTTTTTGGCCCTATCTCTCAATGTTGAAAAATCACTTTAAAATTAAATAATTCTCTTTTCCAGATAGGGATTCGGATCTTCACCAACATCAAATCGATTCGTCATGGTCAGACACTCAACGTTTTCACCAAGTTTCGTCCAAATCCGTCCACAACTTTTTGGGATATCCTGCACACAAACAAACACACAGACAGAAAGGGGTGAAACCATAACCTGCTTCACCTTCGGTGGCGGATGTAACTAGATGGTATTCATTGAATACATACCCTGCACAGTCTTGAAAAGGACATGGTGTGAACCAACTATTTTGTTTTATAAGGTTTTTAAAAAATCCAACATGGCTGCCAGACCACGTGACCGATGACGTCATCTTTATCAAACCACATTTCCCATGGGTAGTTGATCAATCAGTAAAAATTTGCATTTAAAATTAAAATTTGCATTTTTGTTAAGCGGTTTCTCCTCTGGAGATTTTCAAAGATTTTTTTCCCTTTGATCCAATATGGCTACCAGACCACGTGACACATGATCATTTTTATGAAAATCCTGTTCAAATTGCAAGTCAGTCAGATTAAAATTGAGGATTTCAGAAAATTGCCCAATGTTGAACTTTTGGTATATGTTGACCTCACAAATAATTGGTGGTTGAATTAAGTGAGCTGATATGAAAATCCTCCTCAAATTTCTCTTCAATTGGATGAAAATTGAGGATTTTAGAAAATTGTCCAATGTTGACCTTAAAAGAGTGACCGCTATATCACATAGTTAAATAACATGGTAAAGTTTCAATTTCCTCCGCTGAACGCTTTTCGATGCACGTTCTTTAATGAAATGCAGACACGTATTGTTACGAATCTGGAAACCATTTGCCTTCACACATTCAGTGAACCCAAAGTTTAGTTATTTCGTTAAGTATATGTGGATAGTTAGAATCTCTCCCCTATGTCTAATGGGAATTTCATGTGTGTGCTGTGAGTTTCTTTCTAGTTAGTCTTCTGAATTAAATCCCCTCCACTCCTACAGCGTCATTACGCACGTGTTTGAGGCCACGGACATAGGCGGGGGTGAGATCACCTCAGGGCCGACTCCGCCCCAGCTAGATGGAATGTTCCCCTCGTCCAATCGGGGGTGAGATCACCTCAGGGCCGACTCCGCCCCAGCAAGATGGAATGTTCCCCTCGTCCAATCGGGATTGAGATCACCTCAGGTCCGACTCCGCCCCAGCTAGATGGAATGTTCCCCTCGTCCAATCGGGGGTGAGATCACCTCAGGTCCGCCTCCGCCCCAGCAAGATGGAATGTTCCCCTCGTCCAATCGGGGGTGAGATCACCTCAGGTCCGCCTCCGCCCCAGCAAGATGGAATGTTCCCCTCGTCCAATCGGGGGTGTGATCACCTCAGAGCCGACCCCGCTCAGCCAGATGGAATGTTCGCCTCATCCAATGAGGGGAGGACACCGATCGACCGACGCCCCCCGACCAATCCGGAGGCGAGTTACCTCAGAGCGATCCCTCCACCCACCTGGGGGAGGGATAAGAAGGGTGGCGAGCTGTCTCAGCACGGTCTTTTTTCGTGGTTCCTTGGTGGTCGGTGGTCGTGTTGGTGCTCGTGGTGGTGGTGGTCGTGGCGGAGGTGTTTTGTGGTGCTCGTGTCGTCGATTGTCGTTCGTGGCAGCCAGGATCGTGGGCTCGTTGGATTCTGGGTCGTGGGTTCGAGTCCCACCGTGGTGGTTTGTGTTGGAGCGCTCGAGCTGGGGATCCCCGTTCCCGTCCATGGACTCTGAGCTCCACAAGTGCGAGTCGGTGAAACCGCACGAGGCAGCCATGTACCCGGCCAGACTCTGACCCTCAGCTCGCCTTCCATCCCGAGCTGAAGGGCCAAATAACGACCCACGAGGTCCATTTCTTTTTGGGTGTGTGTGTGTCTGTCTGTGGCCAGTCTGATAAGTAGAAATCGTTTAAGTGATTGCCTTGTACATTTGCCTACATCTATATTCGTGATTAAGTTTGCTCTGTGTTTCCCTCCCTCTTATATTGTAAATAAATAACTGTTAAATGTTCCAGTTCGTTGTCTGTGTTTTCTTTCATTGACCCAGTTTGGTTCGGGCTTGAGAATTAGGGAGGCCGATTGTGCCGTAAATCGTTATTTGGACCGGTGCGGCTTTGGTAATTCCCGCTCAGTTATGCCGGATCCGAGTCGGTAACAGCGACTCGGTTCGTACAATGCCGGCCGAGGGTGTGGCTTCCCCAATAGATAGACTGTGCGGCTAATTAGGTAAATTGGAATCAGACAAAAAGACCCGAACCGCGCGGTCGAAATATTGGCGTCCACGTTCCATTAAGCGACCCGTCGACTTCGGAATTATCCGGAGTGACGACCTTCAATTCCAGGTGTTCGGAGGAGAGATGGCCCTAACAGCTCTTTATGGAGAGAGAGAGAGAGAGAGAGAGCGTAGTATATACCGGGGTATATATATATATATATATATATATATATATATATACACACACACACACACACACACACACACACACACACACACACACACACACACACACACACACACACACACACACACACACACACACACACACACACACACACACACACACACACACGTAGTTACGGCCACGAATGTATTATGAGGGCGTTAATCCCCGTTTCTCCTCGGAAGAGCCGGTCCTGGGGCAACCGCTCACAATTAACTTCGTGGTATGGTGGGTTGCTTTACAACCACAAATGCCAATCAGTTAACCACAAGTTCCAGTGTCCACCTTTGAATTTGCCGTTTAACTAGAGGTCACGTGGCTTCCTGAACTGGGAGCGTGCCCTCGGAGATGCACCAATCCTATATTGATTAGATCTTAAGTGGGACAGCCCAGCGTTTACCACTGGTGCATGTCGACTATGACAGGTTAATTCGTTTGGGAACTACCTCCCAGTCTACCTCGGTTTGGACAATGCTGGATCAATGCAAGGAAAGGACAAGCATAGACGGGTTGAAACGTCAAGGAATTTATTAATAAGGGAAAAATAAATAAGCTAAATAACTTTTTATTTCTTTGTGGTGAAAATAGGTGAATTCAAATCAATCAAAATAATCTCAAACAAAAAGAATTAAACAGGCATTGATAGAAAAACAGAGACAAAGAGCAGATACTTATCACAATGCCTTACTTAACAATTAAATAAGAGACAAGGGTACCCAACAGATCATTCATGGGGGAAAAGAAATCCGGTCTCGGCTTACCGAGGCAGAAGTCGTCTTGCGTCCAATAAAATGTCTCAAAATGTCTGAGCGTGCCTTGGTCCACTGCCAGCACCCTGCCTCGCCATGCACCCACCCGCAAACAGGCTCGAACACCAATCGACATCACGTCATCACCCCCAGTAACCAGGCATGCCAAGAATCAGGTACGCCAAAAGCAGGTCTCGAGCAGAACCAGTAAGAATGGTCCAACCATCACCCACCATCAGGAGCTATCAGGAGCCGTAACAAACAGACAGCTGTGAGAAGCTGTAAGGCTTTCACCAACTCACTAGCTCACCAACTGTCACCAGCAGTCAGGACTTTAAGGCTGTAAAGCTGTCACCAACTCACCAGCTCACCAACCATCTGTCTGTCACCAGCTCACCGAGCAACTGACAGGAAAGCAGTTCTCCCATCCTTTTTATTGGCGACCAGTGTGGGTGAAATCTCAAGCAGACTTCAGCCAAATCCACCTTGCCAATTGGTGCATCACTGCACGTCACTTCCAACCGTCAATCTCGCGATGATTCCTTCCTCGCTCTGCCCGACATGAATAAGAGCCAGCCAGCATCCATAGAACTGCCAAATGGGGCGTCAAACGTCAATCAAAAAAGGTGGACGTCAACGTCGGTGAAAGAGATGGGTGTCGAACTTTGATGGAAAAAGGTGGATGTCAACATTGGTGAAAGAGGTGGGTTTCGAACATCAATGAAAGAGACGTGGGTGAGGTCAATGATCCACAGCGATATTTGACCGTCCGAAGAACCGTTCAGGAAAAGCCTGCGGTGTGCTTAATCAAACGTCCTGCAAGTCCAAAGTGTAAATAAATCGCCCACCTCCAACCCAATGTGTCCTGACGGAAAGTCGGTAGAACGAGCCTCTGTTGGGGTAACGGTTATCTCTCACATGCATGAATGTGTCGAAAAGGGAATCCATAAGAAAGGGAAGCTGTTCTATATCCTTCTCAAATGCATCAAAGTTATAATCCCACAAGACAAGGGGATGGGTCTATCCTGGACATGTATTTATGGAAATAACTGTCTGAGGACCTAAATGTTTGAATACATTAGTCAGATCCGATTCTGAAATCCATAACAATATATATGTATATATGTATATATATATATATATATATATATATATATATATATATATATATATATATATATATATATATATATATATTGTTATGGCTTCTCACCACTCCGGCGTGCGAGCGACCGCTTTTAACTAATCGCCGCCACGCGCCCACCGGACGTGGCAAACCTAGTCGCAGCTTTCGGATCAACGCCGAAATCCAGCTATGGGTGTGTTTTTAATCACACCGTAAATCAGCCAACTATTCTGTCCACGCGCGACAGGGTCCGATCGCCGAATTGTCGATTTACCTAAGTATGCACGCAGACAGAAATGCCGGGGATTTACACCTCAACGGGACCTGCTTGGAAACGAGCCGCTTAAGCAGCTCGCTCCGTTTGCGATTTGCCGAGCGGTGTATATTGCCAAGCCCCGCCGGATCCGATTACTTTATCGGCTATTTAAAAGCCAGATAATATCCCGAACGCAATACGACAGCTCAATTGAGGGAAAGGACCCAACGAACAGGTGAACATTCACACAATGACATTTATTTGTACACACGTAAGCAGTCATACACGTACTGTATGCAATCAAACACGTATGCAATCATGTAGTCAATAAAGCAATGCAGGAAGAGCAAGACAAAGAACTACAACCGTTCTATAATTATGTACAAATTCACTTCACAGTTCATTACTTGACGGACAAGGCGCCATGGCATTCATACAAAGAAAAACCCCAGGAAAGGAAAGGGGCAGAACTGGACCTCATGAGCCTTTAATAGTTCACGGAGCTGTGGAGACCGCAAGAGCTCTGAGAGGCCGTGCTGGTTACCTGCCACCTTCGTGGTGACTCGCTGGTTGACCCTCGACGTTTCGTCGACACGGCAGTTGGCGCTGCGCGACTTGCTTGGCCCAGGCCCCGCCGTGCATCCTGGTGGTTCGGGCCTAGTCGACGACGCCTCAGAGG
The DNA here is from genome assembly GCF_056783735.1 of Eptatretus burgeri. Classification (NCBI taxonomy): domain Eukaryota; kingdom Metazoa; phylum Chordata; class Myxini; order Myxiniformes; family Myxinidae; genus Eptatretus; species Eptatretus burgeri. The sequence continues at coordinate 39,020,800 of NC_140970.1, read as the reverse complement.
AACGAACGGGCCTTTGCTCTTTCGAGAGTTGATGCTCTTTTAAGAGCCCACCCGTTCCTGAGCGTTGGCGACCTCTCTCCGGCTTTCTCCACCTTCCCGCAGTTCTGCGAGGCACGGCAGAATGTCGGAGCTTGGCTGCGCTCCGACGACCCCGACTGCGTTCCACTGGACTCGAACCTTGGCGGGCTGCTGGCTTCCTGCGACTCGACGCCAGCTCGACTCCAGATTTCCACTCTCCGCAGCTCCCTGACAGACTTCTTGCTTGGCGTTCAGCGTGCCTTTATATGGGGTCGGTGAGTGAGTTTGATCTCTCACTTCTCACCTCTCACTCCCCGCTGGCTCCGCCCCTTTTGCGATTATGATCCGATCTCTTCACGAAACGCGGAGAGAGCAGACGTGGGTGAAATCATCAACCATGCGGACGTTGCAGGAATCGTCGGCTCCCGCCCCAACGAGGGAGTCCCCACGTCTGGTGGCAGAGATGTTGTTCGTTGCGATTCGCCGTGGCTGCCGAAAAGATGGTGGCGTTTGTGCAGATGAAGATGAGGCGATGTTGAGGAGTGTCGTGGTTGGCGCTTTGGTGGGGATGGCGTGGTTGTTGAGAGGCGGTGGTGGGGATGGCGTGGTTGTTGAGAGGCGGTTGTGGTTGGCGCTGTGGTCGGGATGGCGTGGTTGTTGAGAGGCGGTTGTGGTTGTTCCAAAATAAAGATAGCGAAAGAATAATGGCTGACTCAAAGATCACGGCGCGGTTACACGAATAATTACCTTTAGACATTGGTGGGGAAATTTAATCTGAACACACACTTATCGACATAACTGATCTCTGGGAAGCCTGAATGGTGTTCTGTGAATTTCCACAACCGTAACACTACCTCCTCCCCTTTTTACAGACTCGTCCTGAGTCGTCGAATTTTCTTGTGCCTTCATGTGTAAGTTCTCCCCTAGTACAATTTACCTTCGGATCCCTGAGTGCGACATTTGGTGTATCCGTGTCCCAAAAGTAAATAACCTACAGGCTGAGTAACTAACTTGACAAACTCACTCATACAGACGACTTATCTAAATTGCCGGCGCTATGACAAAAATGCAGGGGGAGCAACTCATGAACAATTTACCTTAACTTACAAATTTTACACTAAACCATGGCCAGGACTGATGGACTCTGTGGGGAAAAAGGCACATAGCAATGTCAACGGTATTTTGAGGGTGAGCGCCCCCACAGCTGAAGGTCGGATGTCTTTGGGGCCTGTTCAAAAGGCCCCGTTGTCTGTCACAAATCCTTTTCATGTCTTCAGCTGCTGAAGGCAAATCACTCCAACCCGGTGGCTATGCGCCATCCCACAGGCCATTTTCGAAGCAGGGAGCCAGGCTGCCCAAATGCAGTCTCTGGCTCATGAAACAAATGCAGGTTTGAACAGGGAATGTGGCCGGCTGCCCAATGCAGTCTTAAGCCGCCCCCTTGAAATGAGCACAGTGAACACAAAACGGTGCACGGGCTGCACCAATGCAGTCCCCGGGTGCGGCTGCCTGCAGGGCAGTCCCTGAAGAACACTGGATGGGCACTGACACAAGCAAACGCAAAAAATGAACAGATGGATGGATGGATGCAAGCGGTGCACGGGCAGCTCAATGCAGTCTCGTGGTGCAGCTGCCTACAGGGCAGTCCCTGCAGCTCGCGCGATGATCCTGGCGCATATGGTGATGGATGGTATGGGGCAAATGCAAACAACAACGGCTAGCAGGCATGGGGTCAAGGCAGAGGCAGGCAGACAAGGCATGGCAAGGCCGGCACAGGCCGTTGTAGCAGAACAGGCCGCCATATGAAGCTGGCCGGCCTGTGGTCTCGTTTAATGAGGTTCGTGGAGGGAGTGCGGTGGTGCCGACCGATCTGAAGGCGGGCTCGGACCTACCCTACTGTCTCCCTCCCAACCTATCGCCTTTGCCTGTCTCTGTCCATACCCACTCCCTTAGTTTGCAAAACACAAATAATTTAGCCCCAACTTATTTTTTTATTATTATTATATATATTTTTTTCCTTTCCTTCATAAATTCGTCTCCCCTTAATCCTTAAAACCCCCTTAATCGTGTCTGTCTGGCTAACCTATCATGTCACCGAGCCTACTCCCAACCCCTATGTTCCCTTCCTGGAGGGGAATAAGGGAGAGCTAGCGTCCTGTCTTGAGGCCCAATCAAGCCTCAGAATGGCCTCCTCAGATCTCAGCGATCTTACCCAAAGTGGGTCCAGCACCCCACAACGAGAGCGAAGGGATGGTTGGTGCGGAGGGGTACACTTCCCTATCTACCCTAACATTTATTACACCTAAACTAACCCGGGGCTTTCCAAAAGCGCATGTCGCTTAAACTATTGGTTTTGCCAACCAAGACTCCCGTCGCCTGTGTTGGTGTCCTTTCAAATTTGGGCCTTGCCCTCCAATTTTTCTTCCGTGCCCATGCACGGTTTCGTGGCTGGGACGCGTGGCTCCCTTGGCAGGAACTACCCTCTGCCGATTCTCCAACGATGGCACCCCCGGGCCCTGCGACTGTCTCCGAGTCTACCAGCTCCCTATAATTTGGGAGTGCCCTCCCTGGCTACTCCCCCTCGATGCTCACATGGCAGGCTGGTACCACGGGCCCCTTCCCCGGGTGCCCGTGCCCCCGACTGCCCACGTGGCTATTGGTGCCACGGGCCCCGCATCATGCGGGCCCACCCGTTCCCACTATGCTATCCCGGCCCCCCTTGGGCCATGGCCTACCACGGCCGACTAGCCCGGTGCCCGGGGTACCCACTAAGCGATACTCAGTTCGCAGCCACGCTCCCAGCCGTCAACAGGACTCCTGCACCCCTCCAAAAGGGTTTCGAGCCTACGTTCCCACCAACAGCAAAACGACCTCCATTTTGTCAATTTGACTAAACCACTAACTCACTTTACACTGACCCCGGGGTCCCTTGGGTGGGAATCACTCCTTCCCCCAATCACTCATCACACCATGCATACCACATTCGCTCCATACACTCAGGCCCGCTGGCCCTCACTCACTCAACATGTTTGTTTCTTTCAATTCTCATCTCTCACATCGCTGAACACTGCCATTCTTCTTACTCAATCCCCTAACTAACTCGTGCTCCCTCGTCATCCCTTACAATACAGCACATCCATTTACTCTACGTAACTAAGCTACGTCCCCTCTACACATTCACAGTCTTTCTTTGTCTTTCAAAAATCCATTTCCCATCCTCTAAATCTCAACTGACGTTCCCACTAACTAATCATTCCACGGGCCGCATGAGGACTTGTCCCTGCCCCATGAAGCCTGTCTAACTAACTCTAACCCACCCCCCTAACTAGTTCCATCCTGTGCCCAAGCAAGGGGGTCTTCCACCCCTTGCCTGGGAAATCCTGTTTACCCGAAACAGGGAGGCTTGCTTTTCTTTTTTTCTTCTTTTTTTTCCCCTGTGCGCCAGCGCGGCAACTCGCAATCTGCGCTCTTTCCCCGTGACGTCATGGCAGCTGTTCGCGCTTCGCGCACCTCGTCCCTTCTCGGACAGTAACATCCGGCAGGGATTCCCCTCCTGCCGGATTCCAACCATGCAGCCACGGCGTCACCCTACGCATCCCAAGCAAGCCTCGCGTTTCGAGGGGTTCCCCATGCGAGCACATGTGCTCTGCTCATGGAGCTTTACACGCATGCTCGCCTGGAGAACCCATCCGTTCCAAATTCATAATCCAGCCTAGCTTCTGTCCGTCCGCGGGATCGGCTAACATCTACCGCGTGCCTTTCCCGACCGGATTTCACTCGCGCAGGCACACACGTGGCGGCCTCGTGCGAAAAACAACACGGACCCCACGCGCACTGCCGTGCCAATCCGGCACAGTCCCCAAAATAGCTACTCGGCCTTTGTCCCTCGTCTGGCACCGTCGTGGTCGCAACTCCACACACACACCCCTGCGTGCCATGACGCTCACACACCTTACCATGACACTCGGACACGCGGTTCGGTATTCCCGCATACCGATCGTCATCTCACTCTCATACCGCGTTCTCACACATGCGGTTCCTCTTACACACGCAGTTTTTCTCATGCATGCCATTTCACTCATGCACGTGGTTTGTTTTACACACGGTGTTTCTCTTACACACACCTTTTCACTCACGCACGTGGTTTGTTTTACACACGGTGTTTCTCTTACACACACCTTTTCACTCACGCACGTGGTTTGTTTTACACATGGTGTTTCTCTTGCATGCACCTTTTCACTCAAGCATGCCATTTCACTCACACACGCTGTTTCTTCCACACATCGTGCTTCTTCCACACACGCAGTTTCTTTCAGACAACGCCTTTCACCCACGCTATGCGCGCGTTTCAGCACACATATCGCCACACTCCTAAACACACATTTCGAAACCATGCTGGGAATTCGCTCTACCACAAGGGGTCCTGGGGCCTTCACACCCCCCAAGCTCCGTGTGTACCCATTCACAGCACTCGCCCCCTCTAACTCGCAAAGCACGACCGGACTCACCTGGTCGCGATCCGCTTCAAGGGGGAATATTCCCTCCCCTCATTCCTGATGAAGGCTATCCTGCTGCTCGCACCGGGTCAAGACACATTCTGCCAGCTCGCCCCCATTGTCCTCCACGACCTCCATGTGTGTGTGTTCGTCTTTACTTCCGTCCAATTCACCCTCTATCTCCCGTGTCTCTGTTATTTATTTTACTTCCCGCGTCTCCCTTGTCATTGCCTCTACCTCCTTTATTATCTTTCTCGTCTCCACGTGTCTCTTACACGTCTCAGTCACCCCATTTAATTTCTCCATCGTAGTCACCTCCACGTGTCTCTCTGCAGTAATGAGTCTCGTCCAACACGTCTCCCGAATTATTTTGTCCTCACCCGTCTCCATTGCGGGGCCGACACAATCCACACTCTCCCTCAGCTCGTTTGCTCCAACACGTGGCGCCGCCATTTTGTGCTCCATTGTCCGTGTTTCGTTGCATGCAATCGGCCTTATGTCCGTCTGCAGGCCTCGCCCCACGCGCTGCATCTCACCCTGCAGTGTTTGCATATCTTTATCCATGTTGTTTTTCATTTCCTTTGCATTTCCATCCATTTTGTTGCTCGCTTCGCGTGCATTTTCTTTCATTTCGTTTTTCATTTCTTTCATTTCGTTGGTCGCGTTTTCTTTCATTTCGTCTTTCATCGCTCGTATATCTCCACTCATTGCTTGTCTGATCATCTCCACCATCTGTGCGATGCCTGATGACTCTAGCCGGACCGATCTGCCATTATCGGTCATGGTTTTGCTGGGGACCGGGGAGGGATTTTGACGGAGGAGGGGAGGGGGGTGTCATACACCGCGGCCCCCGCCGCTGCGCCCATTTCGGACTCTAGGTTTGGTTGTGGGGGGTGTTCAACCTGCATGGGAATGTTCTGCACGGGGATTTCGTCCTGAGCCATGGATTCTATCATCTCTAAATCCATTCCTAATCCCTCCTGCGCCTGTTCGCCTTGAACTGCCATTTTGCGTATCGGATATAATTTAAAAGCTCAGAATTTGGGGGAACACGGAGGGTTGCTTCACACACCCTTGATCCGGTTCCGTTAATTTAGTGTGGAGTCGGAGGGGTTTGAATCCCGCTCGCTGAAACCAGTGTTGTGGATTCTCACCACTCCGGCATGCGGGCGACCGCTTTTAGCTAATTCACAGCCGCACGCGCCCACCGGACGTGGCAAACCTCGTCGCAGCTTTCGGATCAACGCCGAAATTCAGCTATGGGTGTGTTCTTAATCACACCGTAAATCAGCCAACTATTCTGTCCGCGCGCGACAGGGTCCGATCGCCGAATTGTCGATTTATCTAATTATGCGCGCAGACAGAATGCCGGGGATTTACACCTCAACGGGACCTGCTTGGAAACGAGCCGCTTAGGCAGCTCGCTCCATTCACGATTTGCCGAGCGGTGTATATCGCCAAGCCCCGCCGGATCCGATTACTTTATCGGTTTTTTAAAAGCCAGCTAATATCCCGAATGCAATATGGCAGCTCAATTGAGGGAAAGGACGCAACGAGCTGGTGGACATTCACACAATGACATTTATTTGTTACACACGTATGCAATCAAACACGTATGCAATCATGCAGGAATAAAGCCATGCAGGAACGAGCAGGACATAGACCTACAACCGTTCTATTATTATTTGCACTATTATATCACTTAACAGTTCTACTTAAGGACATGGCGCCACAACGTTCATACAAAGAAAAACCCCAGGAAAGAAAAGGGTAAGAATAGGGCCCGCAGGCCTTTAATGTTCCTCTGAGCCGGGATGACTGCGAGGCTCCGAAAGACCGTGCAGGCAACCTTGTCGCCCTCTGGACGACTCGATGGGTTCTGGTTCGGCGACCCTCAGTGGCCCTTTCCACACTCCGCTGGACTCCACCCATGCCTTCAACGGCGATTCGGCTGGCGACTCCTCTCCGGCTCCACCGGCGCCTCCGTCGACCAAAGAGAGAGACCAAGCAGAGGGACTCTCTTTCCCCTCACTGACAGACTCCGCTGCATGCCCAGACTGCATACGATTGCAGCTCGACTCCGCTCCCAGGCTTCACGACGAACCCAGACTAACTGCAACTCCACTCCGTTCCCAGACTTCCACTCAACTCCACGGCGAACCCAGACAGACCCTTGGCGTTTTCAGCCCGGCCTTTTATCACCCCGGCACCTCGCCCTCCCTTCGCGGCACGCGCCGGGGGGGGGGGACATTCCAGGGGGTTTCTGCACGGCTCCTCTTGACGCTCTTTTGGCCCGATCACGGACATTCTTTTCTTTCGCCCTTCTGAGGGAAAATTTCAACAGATCTCGGCTGGGGTTAGTTGTTGTTTCCCAACCGTCATTGGATATCGGGGTGGGAGTTGTTGAGATGTTGTTGTTGCAGTGTGGTTAGCGCTGTGGAGGGGATGGCGTGGTTGTTGAGATGGTGGTTGTGGTTGGCGTTGGGGTGGAGATGGCATGGTTATTGAGATGGTGGTTGTGGTTGGCGCTGTGGTTGCGATGGCGTGGTTGTTGAAAGGCGGTTGTGGGTGTTGAAGTAGTGGTTGTTCCAAAATAAAGATAGCAAAAGAATAATTCTACCTCAAAGATCACAGCCCAGTTACATGAATAAAGCCCTTTAGACATCGGTGGGGAAATCTAATCTGAACACACACTTATCGACATAACTGATCTCTGGGATGCCTGAATGGTGTTCTGTGAATTTCCACAACCGTAACAATATATAAGTGCTTGCACTTGCTGTTAGGCAGACAGTCATTACAACAAATGTAAAGAGGTTTGTTAGTAGTTGTGCTGTATTTTATATCTTTTTTCAGTTTCACTCCTTTTTCATTGACTTCATACCTGTGTGTGGCTTCAATAAAACACTGGAGCAAAGGAGGTTATTCCTTGACTCCAATATCGTTCTTGAATGGAGTTTGGCTGGCTGTCTAAATACATGCAGTTAGTTACAATCCTTTAACGAAAAGGAGGTAGAGATTTTGAGTTCTGGGAGAACTTCTTCCCACCTTCTGAAACCTACAAATGGAGATAACAACCAACAGGGGGACAGTACAATGACAATGCAAAAGAAAATTTACTGAACAAAATTGTTCCCATGGAAAAACATAAAACATCATGACGTTAACGTGACAGTCTGGAGTGTTCGGATAAGAAAGACGCTAAGTAAAGGCCCGGTCACACCTTGACGTTTTAGCCAACGTATGCCGATTTTTGAATTTTTTTTCTAAAACGCTGGCACACGTTGAATACGTTATGGGTAAGTTTTGATAACATTGAGAGCACGCTGAAAAACACTGCCATACGTCGTTGTACGCTGGCTTTAAACGTTGTACTTTTCGGTTGTCCTCAAATTTTTTCATGCTTGAAATTTCACGACGTATGCCGGCGTATGACTCACACGTTCCGCTACGCTGGCCACAAGTTGTATGCACGGTCTGCGATCGTTGACAGACGTCAACACATGCTACTTGTAAGTTAATCATAAGTTGAGACACGCCGAGGTAATGTTTAGCGTACCCGAAACTTATTTCTAACCTATGATTAACGTGTTGTTGGCACGTTACGCGATCGTTGCCACACGTCGACAGACGTTACTTTTAAGTTACTCATAGGCTGAAAGACGTCGGTATAATGGATCGTCCTTGCTTCAGCGTCCACGGCCACGGCCAGGACACTTATTTGCAGCATTCTTCAAACTTTTCTTCGGCATGACGAGGATGTTCACACTTCGATGTCTAGCTTGGCTATGATTCCAATTGTCCATCGGCAGCGTCTATTTAAAATAGTCGAGTTTGAGCGTTTTAACACGTTCAGAAGAAACGCTTCAAATTTCAAAACCCCAGCGTCAAAAAACAAAGGCGAGTGACAGCAATTTAAATCGTTCATTGTAAACAATGAAAATAGCTGAGTGGTACCGTTTAAAAGTCGTTGAGTGTAAAAAAAAATCCAATTGTTGAGCGCAAGCGTCTACTTTCAATAGTGGAGATGTAGCTATTTAAATCGTTGAGTGGCAGCCTATGAACCTACCCATGGACACGCGGACGCAAGGACGATCCATCATAACCCACACCCTCCCCCTCACACTCACCTACTACTGCCAACATGAACAAACTACTACTAATACTAATACTAATACTAATACTGATACTAATACTGATACTAATACTGATGCTGTTACTGCTGACATGGACATCGACTCAAAAAGGACTCGAAAACACTGTTGGGTTCCCCTTTTATGAACACCATTTTTATATACCAATTCCCAAAACCGCTGGGAACACGTCTTTATATGGCAGTTGTAAGCTAGAAACACATTCATTTTTTTTTTTGTCGACCGGAAGACGTCATTGGAATACGTCTACATACGTCGATGTGTGTTGGGACTACGTAAAGAATTGGTTCAAAGCACGTCAAACATAAGTTAGAAATAAGTTTCGCGTAAAAAAGACATTACCGCGACGTGTTTCGACTTATGAGTAGCTTATAAGTAGCGTTTGTGGACGTGTGTAAGCGTCCACATATCGTGTGTAAAACTTATCCCCATCGCATGCAGAACGTGTGTCATACGCCGAGTACGTCGTAAAATTTTGAACATGTTTAAAATTTCTTGACGTACTCTACTTACTACGACGTATGATAGCGTACTTTAGCGTTCTACTCACGTATACCAAACTTACTCATACCGTATTTGACGTGCCCCAACGTTTTAGACACATTTTTCTTAGGTCGGCATACGCTGGCAAGATCGCCAAGGTGTGACCGCGATGTTGTCACTTCAATTTCTACGGCAGTTATGATTCGAATCGTTGTGCGTCAGCCTTTTAATAGGCTACGTCACGACATCGTCGGCGATGCGTGCAACGCGCTATGCTGAAGTTAGACTATCGTTGGGCATAGGTTGTGTAGGCGAACAACAGGTTCAGCATTCGTTGGTATAAGTTATCTATAACACAACGAAACGTTCTGTGTCCATTACTAATATGTTATGCATACGACCAACTCGTTATGAATACGTCCGAATCTTAAAAAAAAAACATCAAAAGTTCAACGTCAGCCAGCGTTTTACATACATTTTAATACGTTGCCATCGCTGGCTAAAACGTCAAGGTGTGACCGGGCCTTAAGTAAGATTCAAAAGTTAACAATTAAACTTCTATGACGTTGAGCTTTTGCTATAGCTGGTCATTATCACACGGTTCGGGCAGGAATTTGTAATTTGTTGACGGTGCCAGCACACAATGGCCAACTGTTTATGAAAGACACCGTGGGATCTTTAACGACCACCAAGCACCACTTCTGTTAGACTGGTCCCCAGCTTAACAGCGCATTCATTGGTACAACTACAACGGCCTGCCTGCCAAACGCCTGGGTGACAGACTGACAGTTGATCGTCGGGTTGCGGATAGACCCCAGACTAGACACCAGCCCGTATGTAAACTTTCAATCAGGAAGGAGTATGACTTGTAAAAACAGCAGGGAAGAATTGGTTTCTGCTGAAACAAATGCACAACAGAGGAAAGGAAAAATGAAGGGTGAAATATTCGGATTCTAATAAAAAGTGAAGGTCTTATCAAGCATGAATGTGTCGTCCATTTCAATTTGCCTGTCACTCAACTTCCAACCTTCTCCCTCCACAAAACCCCTCGTTTCCATGATGTTGTGAAGGGTGGTGTCTTGCCCGTCATGTACCTCTTTGTCTTCCCTCCCTATTCCCTTTTTCCATTCTCACACACCCTACCTCCTTTCTAAAAGTTTCCCCCAACCCCCACCACACGTACACCCATGCGAGAGAGAACGAGAGAGAAGATGGTCCCAATGGCCTTTTCCTGTGCTTGTGAAACGTCTTTTTAAAATCTCTCCTCCAGTTTTGCTCTCCCCCCAAATGCTTCGCAACCTTACACATATGTATTCCATACTAGCAAACTGACGCAGTGATCATGATCCTGTATGTTCGTGTCATACATATCATGAGCTACAGCTTCTACATTTTGATGTACTACACAAAATGGAGCAATTTTGCACCTTTCTCTCCTCCCTTGCTTTACTCCAATTGCATCCGAACATTTCCTTTCTCCCCCACTGCCATCCTCCCATCACACAGCGTCCTCTCCTTTGTCTGTCATCTTTTCCCCTTCTTTCTTTCTTTTCCCCAGTTACTCGATTTCTCCTCTCCTTTAGACATATGTACTTTTGAAAAAATGTAACTCGGAAAACTTTTCTCCCTATTGAATGAAAGAGCCTTGTGATATGCAATACTGCATCGAGCTGTAAAACTGCTCTGTATGTACTTTTTCCATGATGTTTGCAGCGAGCTCATCCATGTGTTCTTTGCTTTTGTTATGTCATGCCAAGGACTCAAGGAGTGCATCAAATGTCCAATCTATCAGGATGGTTTAAACTTCTGCACTTTTTGTGACAATATCATTTACATATTATAATATTCTTGTGTGTAATGGTTTATGTTTTTCCTTGGGAACCATATTGTTCAGTGCATTATAATTTTACATTGTTATATACTGTTGAGGGCCGGCGGGGTCGGGTGAGAAGACCACTAGGTGGGGGAAAGCTACGTCGATTCCCACCAGACTCCCTGGAATTGTAGGCCGTCGCTCACGGATAATTCCATGACGCAGTGGGTCGCTTAACCGACTGTGGACGCCAATATCTCAACCACGTGGTGTAGGGTCCTCCTGTCTAGAATCAATTACCTAATTAACCAAATGGTTTTGACTACCAGGGAACCACGCCCTCGGTACGCCTTGCCCGAACCGGATTAGATCACTTTACCAACTACCGACTACCTTTCCGGATTGGATGCAGTCGAGCGGCACTGCCAAGGATGTACCGGCTAGAAGGAACGGATTGTCGGGAATAAAAACCCGGCGAAACTCAGATTCGAACCATGCTGGACCTCCACCTCCTCCACCATATTGGGATCGTTACTTAAAAGGAGGTCTAACACTGCACTCCCCCTCGTGGACTTATCTACAAACTGGGTTAAAAAGCAATCTTGCACTAAAACTAGGAAATTTTCATCCGCTCTACCCTTTCCCTGTTCCTGGACCCAATCTATCCCTGGCAAGTTAAAATTCCCCATAATCAATACTCTTCCCTTACCACATGCCCTTTTGAACTCTTCATGTACTCCTCCTTCCTCCTCTTCCTTCACACCTGGAACCCGTCCTCCAGTTACTCTCCTCCTCAAACCATGTCTCACTCACTGCAACTACATCGTACTCCTCGCGATCGACTTTGGCTTCAAGCTTTTCCATCTTCTGATTTAAACTTCTGGCATTGGTATAGAATATATTTAACTTTTCCTTTCCTGAAATTCTATTTTCTTGCCTGGCCTTACGAATCACAATTACTTCATCCGTTCCTTGCTTAATACCTTCTCCACCATCCCCTGACCGAAAAAAGCCTGAATTCCTTCCTAAATTCCCACTGCAAACCTTGCTGCCCCCTTTCTATTTAACATACGGCCATCATTCTGGAAACACTCCCTTTGTCCCTGAAATGACTCCCACTACTTCTTCAATGGAAAACCTTTCTCCCTACACCATTCTTCCAGCCATTAGTTGACGTCTATTGCACTGCTCATAATTTCTACATCGTTTCCTAATCAAGGGAGAATCACGGACACATGACCACACAACCCTTTGCTTTTAGCCTCTTACCCAATATCCTGTATTTATTTTTCAAAACCTCTGAGTAAACTTTCCCTGTATCATTCGCACCTAGCTGTACCACAACCAACTTATTCCTGTCAACACCCGATACAATATTGTTTACCCTTCCTTAAATGTCCCCAACTCCTGCTCCTTCAAAACTACATGGAATTCTATGTCAACAAACATTCCTGCAAAATGAAGAATCTGCATCTATCTATCTATCTATCTATCTATCTATCTATCTATCTATCTATATATTACGAAAACTCTCATCTTGTATATATGTATGTATGTTCCCGAAATACGGCTAAAACGGTACACGATAGTACAAAAATATTGGCCCACCTGACGCATCATTCTCCCGCGTTGTGCAGTATCAAGTTTCGTTAAAATCGGGCAACAAAAATTATGATAAAATCAATTCCCGATTCAGTCAAGTACTCCTTTGGGAGAATTTGATCAATGCAAACAACCTCGGCGGTATAGTTCGCTGGAGCTATCTTTTTTTTTAATGATTTTTTTATCAACTGCTGTTACAACGGGAGCCCAACACGTTCACGGGTCGTCTAGTATACTCCTAAAACTCTCATCTTGTGTGTGTATATATATATATATATATATATATATATATATATATATATATATATATATATATATATATATATATATATATATATATATATATATATATATATATATATATATATATGAACACGACAGCGCAAAAATTTTAGGGCCACCTTACTCAGCATTCACCTGTGGTGTGCAGTATCAAGTTTTGCTCAAATCAGGATCTGGCAACGAAACAATTATTAAAAAAATAAATTCCCGATTCAGTCAAGTTTTGGTATGACTATCCATAAAGCGCAAGGACAAACCATAGAGAATGTGTTGATTTACCTCGAGAAACCGGTTGGCCGAACGATGACTCCTGAGGTAAATGCTCAAATTTTCTTCAAGTTAAAGTTTGACCATCACACTGCCTTCCCATTCCCTTTCCTTCACACTGCCTTCCCATTCCCTCCCCTCACACTGCCTTCCCATTCCCTCCCCTCACAATGCCTTCCCATTCCCATCCCTCACACTGCCTTCCCATTCCCTTTCCTTCAAACTGCCTTCCCATTCCCTCCCCTCACACTGCCTTCCCATTCCCTCCCCTCACACTGCCTTCCCATTCCCATCCCTCACACTGCCTTCCCATTCTCTCCCCTCACACTGCCTCCCATTCCCTCCCCTCACACTGCCTTCCCATTCCCTCCCCTCACACTGCCTTCCCATTCCCTTTCCTTCACACTGCCTTCCCATTCCCTCCCCTCACACTGCCTTCCCATTCCCTCCCCTCACAGTGCCTTCCCATTCCCTTTCCTTCACACTGCCTTCCCATTCCCTCCCCTCACACTGCCTTCCCATTCGCATCCCTCACACTGCCTTCCCATTCTCTCCCCTCACACTGCCTCCCATTCCCTCCCCTCACACTGCCTTCTCATCCCCTCCCCTCACACTGCCTTCCCATTCCCTTTCCTTCACACTGCCTTCCCATTCCCTCCCCTCACACTGCCTTCCCATTCCCTCCCCTCACACTGCCTTCCCATTCCCTTTCCTTCACACTGCCTTCCCATTCCCTCCCCTCACACTGCCTTCCCATTCCCTCCCCTTACACTGCCTTCCTATTCCCTCTCCTCACACTGCCTTCCCATTCCCTACCCTCGATGAGTGCCAGCTTGCTGGTATCCTGTGTCGGAGTGGCGACCCGTCCAGGATTGATCCCAATAGCCAAGGAAACTGCTTCGGCAGCACTAACACCCTGCACAGAGTGTGGTCCCAATGGATGGATGGTTGGGTCTCATCGGTTTTTGGGGTCTCATGGGTTATCGGGGTCTTTGGGGTCTTTAAGGGTTTTGTGGGTATTAGTGGTTTTCGGGTTCTTTGGTGTTTCAAAGTACAAACTTTATAGACATCCTCACATTGTAATGGTACCCTACATATGTTTATAGCGAACGCAGTGAGCTTCATACTTAACGCTTGCACGTGAGAGAATAGGAAACAACAACAACAACAACAACAACAACAACAACAACAACAACAACAACAACAACAACAACAACAACAACAACAACAACAACAACAACAACAACAACAACAACAACAACAACAACAACAACAACAACAACAACAACAACAACAACAACAACAACAACAACAACAACAACACCCCTGGCTATTGGGAATCCGTGTCGTTAGCTGTTACTTTTTGCTTCCGGTTGTTGTTTAACGCTGTGCGGTGTATAAACACGATTGGGTTTTATTTCTATCTTGTGAATATTACTTAACGTGTGCACATGAGAGAATAGGAAACAACAAAAACAACACAATACCCTGGCAATTGTGAATCCGTGTCGTTGGCTATGACCATTTTGCTTCAGTTTTTGTTTTGTTTCAGGTTTTTTTTTTTTGTTTCCGGTTTTTGTCATGGGGAATGATGCATGCCGGGAGATCATGACCGGAAGTGTTTATTTATTTATTCAATTATTTTTTCCCAAAGTTAATTTTATTCTTCCGAAAGTGATTTTTTTTCATGACAGGAAGTGTTTATTTTGTATTTAACATTACCGGGAGTGATTTTGAAACTCTTTCTGGAACTTATATTTTCTTTTATTCTTGACTGGAAGTGATCGTTTATTTATTTATTTATTTATTCAATTATTTTTTCCCCAAAGTTAATTTTAATAAAGATATCTCCCACATCATCAAAAATAATTTTTAATCGTGATTTACATTATTTGATCGCTGATCCCGAATCCAGGCTGAAGTAACCGGAAATTGCGTCAAATCATCAGCTGTGCGGCGCTTACACGTACCACGGTGTTGTTGGCAAGTATACAGTTGTGAACAAGTTTTATGTAAAGTCAGAAGCGAATGTAAGAAGAATACTACGTTCGCTTCTCGGCTTTGCCTATTCCATATTAGACGATCTAACATTGTAAATAGTAGGTACTTTATAGAAATATGTTTGAGTTGTTGCTCTCACCGGCTTCCTGTTAATATTGCACCGTAAAGTACACCCCTATCGGTCTGATTGGTAATGTGTCTCGCAGTTCCGCCATCATCAGGCTGATTGACAGTTGTAGCCCCGTCCATCCCTCTGTTCCATTCCCATTCCTTTGCAAAGGAATCCAGTTTTGCCGACTTTTCGTGGAATCCTTTGAAGCGATTGATATTACAATAACAAAGCATGTTGCACCAAGTAAAACTCCCTATCGGATGGTTCCGGAGTCATTGCCATTGAGAGAGGCAGCTCGGAAATACGCCGAATGATGATGATGATGATGAAGGTGATGATGATGGTGATGATGATGATGATGATGATGATTACGATGATGATGATTGATTGATTACGATGACCGAGAAGAAAATTTGCTGGTTTTGGCCGATCTCAGTTTTTTGCTTTTTGCCATGGTCTGGAGTACTGAAAAGTGATTCCTGCCCAGACAGTCAGCTGAACAGACCAGCTGGGCTGTTGTATGTCCCCAAAGCAAGATTTCAGAGAAGATACTCCAACTTAAATTTTGTACATTGCGGGTGGGACTGATTTTTATTTTATTCCTACTTTATCTTCCGTGCCATCCCCATATCGAGAGTGCTAGCGCATTCTCTGATACCCGATGAAGATTGCCTTACTTAGATGTAAGTAAAACATCAAGAAGATTGTTGTTTACATCTCGAGCAAAAATTAACTTTCGAGTGCAGCACGTCAATGATGGGCCAAATGACCTCCTCGTGTCCTTCAGGTCTGACAAGATCATTCGACCACCCTTCCTTTTGCACGTGCGTGTACATGACCCAGCGCATATTCCCGCGGACACCGAGGACCCATCGTGCGAGGTATATTAATTAATTTCCATTCTGCATGGGGAAAATTATTTTTT
This sequence comes from Eptatretus burgeri, assembly GCF_056783735.1. NCBI lineage: Eukaryota > Metazoa > Chordata > Myxini > Myxiniformes > Myxinidae > Eptatretus > Eptatretus burgeri. Next base: position 39,004,647 of record NC_140970.1, on the reverse strand, counting down.
AAATGCAGTACTGGAATCGGGTTGATGCAATGTCAGCAATCGAACCTATTGCATTTAAATATCTATTGAACGTTTACCAAATGTAAATGAATCTGCATATGGTCTTCTTCTGCTTCTTCTTCTGGTCGGTCAGCCTCCTTCATCAATCCTGAAGATTTTTGTGGAACTTAATTGTTTTCTTGTGCAGGATGCGTCAAACTTAGTTACGGACTCTTGTCAAATACAAGTGAAAGGCTTCGACGGATGGTGCTGTCATCACTTCAAGAATCAAGGGGTCGGCCATTGTATTCCTTCACCGTCTTGGGGAAAAAGGAATGTTTGTGATAATCGGCCCTCGATCGTGGAATCTGATAGCCATGTGTATGCACACGCCTTCTTGGTCTTCAAGGGCAACCTAGTTCATGAATAAAACACACCACATTGCACAGGAGTGATTGTCAAAGTCTATTGTCAAAGGCAACCAGGTTGTTGTGTATCTTGTATGATCATCAGGCTTTCTCTACATGTCGAAGAGGTCTACAGTCTCTGCTAGAGACTACATAGAGTACAGAGTGGTCGCTCGATCCTTTAGAGCAGTGGTTCTTAACCTTTTTAAGTGCCCGTACCCTTTGAGTTTTCATAATATTTTCCCATACCCCCATCTAAAACGACTTCAAACGACAATAATAAATGAATAAAGTTTCTTTATTTTCACAAAAAAATATAAAAAAACACATTTATGGAAACAGTAATCATAATGCATCATGTTTGCTGAACAGTCACTTTGTTGAAGTAGGTTACAGTATGATAATAACTTTTGTAGAAAAAACATACGACACAGTACACACAGACACATTTCTAGTGGCTCTTTTGATGTTGTTTTTCATCAATGATGATGCAGAAACGAGGTTCTTTCTTTGAAATAGCCACACGCATGTCGTCACTTGCATCCAAACGGTTCCTGGCCTTTGTTTTGATGTGTAGGAGTGTTGAAAAACCTGTCACACAAATAGGTGGTCGCAAATGGCACGAGGATCTCCAGATTTCAAGATATCTCTCTATCTCTATATATCTCTATATATCTCTATATATCTCTATATATCTCTATATATCTCTATATATCTCTATATATCTCTATATATCTCTATATATCTCTATATATCTCTCTCTCTCTCTCTCTCTCTCTCTCTCTCTCTCTCTCTCTCTCTCTCTCTCTCTCTCTCTCTCTCTCTCTCTCTCTCTCTCTCTCTCTCTCTCTCTCTCTCTCTCTCTCTCTCTCTCTCTCTCTCTCTCTCTCTCTCTCTCTCTCTCTCTCTCTCTCTCTCTCTCTCTCTCTCTCTCTCTCTCTCTCTCTCTCTCTCTCTCTCTCCAGCTCAACAAGATCATCTTTCATTGTATCACGATCATACATGGAATCCAGGTTGAAAAGAAATGGATCCCATATCCATCTCTGTGCAATAGAAACCTCTCCATGGTGAAAGTATCCTTGGAAGGACTGAATCAGCACCTGCAAATGTTCTTTCACTTCAGTCATGATGGATTGTTCTTTTTCCGCATTAGCAGCCTCGTCAAGTTCAGCAAAGTTTGCAAAATTTCCATTCTCAATGCACTTCATCCAAATTGGAAGTTTTTTGGGTGAAGACGGACACCTTTTTCCCTGGCAGTGATCATGTTCATCCACGTTCCTTGGATGCAGGTGTTCAAATCGTTTAAGGCCCGGTCACACGTTGACGTTTTAGCCAACGTATGCCGATTTTTGAATTTTTTTTCTAAAACGCTGGCACACGTTGAATACGTTATGGGTAAGTTTTGATAACATTGAGAGCACGCTGAAAAACACTGCCATACGTCGTTGTACGTTGGCTTTAAACGTTGTACTTTTTGGTTGTCCTCAATTTTTTTCATGCTTGAAATTTCATGACGTATGCCGGCGTCTGACTCACACGTTCCGCTACGCTGGCCACAAGTTGTATGCACAGTCTGCGATCGTTGACAGACGTCAACACATGCTACTTGTAAGTTAATCATAAGTTGAGACACACCGAGGTAATGTTTAGCGTACCCGAAACTTATTTCTAACCTATGATTAACGTGTTGTTGGCACGTTACGCGATCGTTGCCACACATCGACAGACGTTACTTTTAAGTTACTCATAGGCTGAAAGACGTCGGTATAATGGATCGTTCTTGTGTCAGCGTCCACGGCCACGGCCAGGACACTTATTTTCAGCATTCTTCAAACTTTTCTTCGGCATGACGAGGATGTTCACACTTCGATGTCTAGCTTGGCTATGATTCCAATTGTCCATCGGCAGCGTCTATTTAAAATAGTCGAGTTTGAGGGTTTTAACACGTTCAGAAGAAACGCTTCAAATTTCCAAACCCCAGCGTCAAAAAACAAAGGCGAGTGACAGCAATTTAAATCGTTCATTGTAAACAATGAAAATAGCTGAGTGGTACCGTTTAAAAGTCGTTGAGTGTAAAAAAAATCCAATTGTTGAGCGCAAGCGTCTACTTTCAATAGTGGAGTTTGAGCGATTTAGCACGTTCAATAGAAACGATTAAAATTTCCGAGCGCCAGCGTCAAAAAACAAAGGCGAGTGACAGCAATTTAAATCGTTCATTGTAAACAATGAAAATAGCTGAGTGGTACCGTTTAAAAGTCGTTGAGTGTAAAAAAAAAATCCAATTGTTGAGCGCAAGCGTCTACTTTCAATAGTGGAGATGCAGCCATTTAAATCGTTGAGTGGCAGCCTAGGAATAGCAAACCCCACGTCACCGGCAAAGATAAACTGCCGCACGATATGGATAAGTTAGGCTATCGTTGGGCATAGTTTGTGAACGCCGGCTTCACGATAATTATTCGTTGGTATACCGTATCTATAAGTAATCAAAGCGCTGTATGCACATTATTAGTTCATTGTGCATTTGTCCAACCCGTTACGAATAGACCTAAATCGTAAAAACAAGCTATAGCTCATTGTTGAAAAAGCCCCATAAAAAATTAGCCGCAAAGAACTTCGAACAATGGTGAAAAGATGTCTCCTACCCGTGGACACGCGGACGCAAGGACGATCCATCATAACCCACACCCTCCCCCTCACACTCACCTACTACTGCCAACATGAACAAACTACTACTAATACTAATACTAATACTGATACTGTTACTGCTGACATGGACATCGACTCAAAAAGGACTCGAAAACACTGTTGGGTTCCCCTTTTATGAGCAGCATTTTTATATACCAATTCCCAAAACCGCTGGGAACACGTCTTTATATGGCAGTTGTAAGCTAAAAACACATTCATTTTTTTTTTTTGTCGACCGGAAGACGTCATTGGAATACGTCTACATACGTCGATGTGTGTTGGGACTACGTAAAGAATTGGTTCAAAGCACGTCAAACACAAGTTAGAAATAAGTTTCGCGTAAAAAAGACATTACCGCGACGTGTTTCGACTTATGAGTAGCTTATAAGTAGCCTTTGTGGACGTGTGTACGCGTCCACATATCGTGTGTAAAATTTATCCCCATCGCATGCGGAACGTGTGTCATACGCCGAGTACGTCGTAAAATTTTGAACATGTTTAAAATTTCGTGACGTACTCTACTTACTACGACGTATGATAGCGTACTTTAGCGTTCTCCTCACGTATACCAAACTTAATCATACCGTATTTGACGTGCCCCAACGTTTTAGACACATTTTTCTTAGGTCGGCATATGCTGGCAAGATCGCCAAGGTGTGACTACGATGTTGACACTTCCATTTCTACGGCAGTTATGATTCGAATCGTTGTGCGTCAGCCTTTTAATAGGCTACGTCACGACATCGTCGGCGATGCGTGCAACGCGCTATGCCTAAGTTAGACTATCGTTGGGCATCGGTTGTGTAGACCGACAACAGGTTCAGCATTCGTTGGTATAAGTTATCTATAACACAACAAAACGTTCTGTGTCCGTTACCAATGCGTTATACATAAGACCAAGTCGCTATGAATACGTCCGAATCTTTAAAAAAAAACATCAAAAGTTCAACGTAAGCCAGCGTTTTACATACATTTTAATACGTTGCCATCGCTGGCTAAAACGTCAAGGTGTGACCGGGCCTTTAGGTGTGTGAATATATCTGCCAGGTATGCCAGGGACAAAATGAACTCACGATTTTCAAAATGGTCAGCAATGTCACTATCCTGCTTTCTAAGGAAACTGCTTGATTTCTTCATGCAGTTCGAAGACACGAGTAAGCATCCGGCCACAGAAAAGCCATCTCACTTCCGTGTGGAAAAGAACAACACTATGTTCAGCTCCAATTTTTTCACAAAAAACTTTGAAGAGACGGTGATTCAGGGCTCGTCCTCTGATAAAATTTACTGCACTCACAGAAATTGACAAAGCATTCTTCAGGTGTTCTGACAGCGTCTTCATGGCAAGTGCATGACGACGCAACACACAGTGCATGCCAGTGACATGGGGCATCTCCTTCTTCACAAGGGTAGCAAAGCCTGATTTGTTTTCTAGCATGGCGGGAGCTCTATCAGTGCGAAGTGACCCACGCACGTTAAGAGTCATCCCATGCTTGAAGAAGAAATCTTTCACAAGATTGAACACATCGATTGATTTTGTAGTTGTTGTCAGCGGTTCACAAAACAAGAATTCTTCCATCACTTCTTTCTCCTTCACGTATCGCATAAATACCAACAACTGACTACAAAAGCTGACGCGAATTGACTCATCGAACTGAACACCAACTTTGATGTCTGCGATCACCTGCTGAAAGATATCTATACTCATGTCACCAATCCTGGAACGGATAATGTCGTTTGACAAGGGTACCTGTTGAAGTTTCTTTTGTGCCTCGGTCCCCAGCACTACTTTTGCCAGTTCTTCAGCAATTGTATGAGGCTTTTTTTGAAGCACACAAGAAAGCAACTTGATAAGATGTGTGCAACAATGGCTTCTCAATCGGCATCAATCCTTGCATCGGCAGGGTACTGCCACGATCAAATCGTTCCCTCTTGATCTTCAAGCTGTTGAAGTCATGCCCAGAATTTGTACCTCCATGCCGAATGTTGAAATGCTCACTAAGTCTTGAAGGTTTGAGATTTGCTTTTGTAAATACTGTGTTGCACAGTACGCACTGCGGTCGCTGAGTTCCAACTTTTTCCGTCAGACAGGTGAAACCGTAACTAACGTAGTCATCATTCCACTTGCATTTCTTGTACATGGAAAGTCAGATTTGATTCTATATAAAAAAGACAGAAAATTAAAATTAGCTACACTTTTTTTGTATAGTGTCGAGGCTCGTATCACAGCTAACACACAATGCACAGCAAGGGGGGCATGAGACAAGAGGGGAGGACAAAACAGTGGGGAACAGAGACATTAGGAGATCTGTGGAAGGGAGAGGGATGGGGTGGGGAACACGAGGTATACAAGATGGACATTATAGGGACTTTCAGGAAGGAAAGCAGGAAATTTGAATTAGGTGCATTTGGGGTGGATTAATGGGGGTAGAAAAGATCAAGGTTTTGGATGGGGGAAGATAAGAGGTGGTGGAGAAGAGCTATTTTGAATGTGTGGAGGGAAGAGTGGGATTGAACAGAGTGTGGGAGGTTATTCCAAACAGATCATGTGGTTACGGGAGAACCATGTGGTTATGGGAGGTGTATTGTTAAAAGTGAATTTCTTTGTTGTTGTTATTTTTTTGTTTAGAATTTTGTACGTTTTGGAAAAGGAAAGGTTGAAGTAAAATTGTGGAGGTATATGGTGAATTTGGAACGGTAAACGCAGAGCGAAACTGATGGATCAACGAAAAGTAACAGGAAGAGGGAAGAGAGACACGTGGTTACAGGAGGTGTATAGTTAGGAAGGATACAAGACAAAAAAAGTCTCTTTTTTGATGGATTTTTGAAGATTAGGAAAGATTGGAGAGTAGATGGTTGTAGGAAGAAATCGTGAAGGTAATGGTGAGAGTGGTCAGCTCAAATAGAAGAAAGATGGTGTGCCAGCAGGAGGAAGAAGAAGAAGAAGGATGAGTACTCGTGGGTATGGGGGAAGAAAGGGTTGTTTTTTTTGTTAATTTTTTTAATTTAAGACACCAAAGAGAGTGAGTTATTGGGAGGGATAGATGGCGGGCATTGGGAAAAGTGGGGAAAATAGGAATTGATGGTAGTAAGGAGAGAATACAAATAAACGATTGCACACCGAGACGGGAAGGACGGGTAGGCCTCAAGGAGCCTGATAAGACAAGGTCGACGAAAACTCACAAAATAGCACGATTTTTGAAACAAAACCGAACTAGGAACACACAGTAAACATGTAGGTGAGGAAATAAACAGTTAAACCATGACAAATTGCCACCCTTCTCTTCCTTCTCGAAGTTGCCCCCCTTCTCATCCACCAACCTGCCTCCCTCCACTGCCCTCTCACCTCCATCTCTTCACTCCATCTCCTCAAATCCTCAACTGCCTTCTTCCTTGTCTCTTGTCCCCCCCCTCTCCCCCAGCACCACAGAGCCTTTTCTCCTCCTCATTCGGCCCCCTCCCCTCGCTATTCTGCAATACCCCACACTCTTTCAGCAACCCTCCTTACCTCCCCCCCTCGTCCCTTGTCCTACCCTCCCCCTCCACCTCTTGCACTCAAAGCCTCCTCCCCTACCTCTTCATTAATAGTGTGGACCTCAAATATCCGGGGCCTTCGCTCAAACCTTTCAGATCTTTCCATACAGGTTGCCACTGACAAACCAGACATTATCTGCCTAACAGAAACTTTCCTCTCCCAAGACGTGTCTGACTCCCAAGTATCTCTCCCTGGTTACTCCCTCTTACGGTATGACAGACCTGAGCCTCGTCCTGGTGGAGGTGTTGCTCTCTTCATCAAAGAGTCCATTCCTCACTCTCCATGCACTGCTCTCACTCCCCCACACCCCCAGGAATACCTCTGGCTTCGGCTTCCCCTCCACTCCTACCTCATGTTTACATGTGTACTGTACCGTCCACCAAACAGTGATGACTCCATCTACACCTCACTATCCGAAAACATGGACCATCTTCTATTTTCTCATCCAAACTCTCTCTTCCTCTTATGTGGTGACTTCAATTGTAATCACGCCAGTTGGCTAGGTGTGGGTACCTCTCTCACCTGCCATGGCACCTCAGCAAAAGCTTTCTGCGACTCATTGGGACTGACTCAATCCGTCAACTTCCCGACCCGGATCTCAACCAATGGTACTCCATCTCTTCTGGATCTGATTTTAACAAATTTCCCTGACAAAATCTGCTGCTCTTCCTTCGCTCCAATTGGTTCTTCTGACCACGTCCTTGTTAAAGTGGACATCTCTCTGGCTGTTATCAGAGAACCACCTCACCGCCGTTGAGTCTGGCATTTCACTCAAGCCGACTGGCAGGGTCTCCGAGCAGCCATCAAAATTACAGACTGGTCTATCACTACTTTCTCAAACATCAACTCATCCTGGGAATTCTTTCAAAGAAACTTGCTCTCCTTCATGCACAGATTTATCCCCTCTCGTGTTCAGTTGTCTTACCCTTCCTCCCGCCCTTGGTTTACTGAAGCTTGTGGCGAGGCAGTTGACCTGAAACAACTTGCCTTTGCCTCATGGAAAGCAAACCCAACTGAGGGCAATCTCAGTTCTTTCCACAAAGCTCGGAACAAGTGTGTATCTACCCTCAGGAGAGCCAGAAAACAACATCTTTCTCATCTCAAGTCTGAACTCTCAAACCTCTCTCCCTCCTCAAAATCCTGGTGGCGTTTAATCAAATCTGTTTCTGGTGTATGTTCCCCCTCCATCCCCTCCCTTACCTCAAATGGCCGCACTGCTGATTCCACACGTGATAAAGCTGAATGTCTAAACTCAGTGTTTGCAGCTAAATCTTGTGTCCTAAATCCATCACTATCTCTACCCACTTTACCCAGTCGCACCCAACTGTCCCTGGACTCTGTATCCTTTTCTCCTGACAAGGTGGAGAGCTTGCTTTCAAACCTCGAGTCAGATTCTGCAACCGGTCCAGACGGCATCAGCCCACGTGTCCTCAAAGCCTGCTCTTCTGCTCTTGCTCACCCTCTCTCTGTTCTATTCACCCTCTCATTTGCCCAAGGTCATCTGCCATCTGCTTGGAAATCTGCTAACATCACTGCCCTGCATAAAAAAGGTGCAAAAACAGATCCCTGTAACTACAGACCAATCAGCCTTCTCCCAATCATCAGCAAGGTGATGGAATCCATCATCGCTTCAGACATGAAATCCTTCGTCTTCTCCAATGGCTTGATTTCTAATCATCAATTTGGTTTCAGACAAGGTCACTCTACCCTGGATATGCTGCTTCTGCTCTCCCATCAATGGATGGAGGTCCTCAATGCCAGACAGGAAATCCGAGCCGTATCCCTGGACATATCACGTGCTTTTGACACAGTCTGGCACCCTGCACTACTCACCAAACTCTCTTCCCATGGTATTCAAGGCCATCTCCACTCATGGCTCACAGACTTCCTCTCCTGTCGCAGTCAACGTGTGGCCCTAAATGGAGTTCTTTCATCCCCTCTTCCTGTGCAGGCTGGAGTTCCTCAAGGTAGCGTTCTGGGCCCTGTTCTTTTTCTGGTTTTCATCAATGATCTCTCGGACTCTCTGGAAAATCCTCTATTTCTCTTTGCCGACGACTCCACCCTCTGCCGTACCATCTGTCATCCCTCAGACCGGCAAGCAGCGGCTTCTTCGCTCACTGCAGATCTGGATAAAATCACAAACTGGTCCAACACGTGGAACATGTCTTTCAATCCAGACAAATCTCACACTCTCACTATGTCTCTTCGAAAGGACCGTTTAGAAACCCCCCCCCATCCACTTTCTCAACAATCCTCTGGAAGAAGTGTTTTCTTTCAAGCTTCTGGGTCTCACTATCTGCCATGACCTTTCCTGGGAAAGTCACATTTCCAACCTCGCCTCAAAAGCCAGTCGCCGACTGGGAATCCTCCATCGTGCAAAGTCCTTCCTCGGCCCTCTTGAGTTCCTGACCACTTACAAAGCTTTTGTCCGTAGCCTGATGGAGTACTGCTCTCCCCTCTGGGCTGGTGCTCCTGCCTCCCACCTTTCTCGGCTTCACGCTGTCAAAACCAGGGCATTTAGGATCATTGGTATCTCCCGTAATGAAGCTGAGTCTTTGGGCCTCTCACTCAATCACCGCAGGTTGGTCGGTGGTCTTTCTGTCTTCTCCCGACTCCTCTCCAGCCTTGCCCCCCCTGCTCTCTCTGCGATTTGTCCCCACGACATTTCCACAGGGCGCTCAAGGTCCGCCAACAACCCCCTTCTGGTAAAACTACCAAAATCACGAATCACTGCTCATCTTCACTCTTTCATTCCTCTTTTTTTCCCGCCTTTGGAATAAACTTCCTCACTCTATTCTTTCTCATTCTTCCCTCCAGGCTTTCAAAACAGCTGTTCACCACCACCTCTTATCTTCCCCCATCCAAATCCTCGATCTTTTCTACCCCGATAATCCACCCAAGCCCACTTCCTTCAATTCCCCTGCTTTCCTTCCTGAAAGTCCCTGTAATGTCCATCTTCTCTTCGCCATGTTCCCCGTCCCATCCCCATCCCTCTCCCTTCCACAGTTCACCTAATGTGTCTGTTCCCCACTGTCTTGTCCCTTCCACTCCCGCCCCTCTTGTCTCATGCCTCCTTGCTGTGAGTTGTGTGTTAGCTCTCATACGAGCCTCGACCAAGGTATACAAAAAAAAAAAATAACGACCGGAAACTTAACTTTGAGAAAGTCGGCAGAGACCCCTGAGAGAAGCTGCCATCGTGAATGGTTATTACTTCAGAAAATAATACATGTTGTCATTTTTTAAAATTGTAAGTGCTCATTCAACTATTTTTATGATATAATATTTGCTTATAATTGAATATAATATGGAATAGGCAAAGCCTAGAAGCGAACGTAGAATTCTTCTTACATTCGCTTCTTCAATATATCAAATTAAACCGTCTTTTTGCTATGATTTTTCGGACATTTGTGCATACAACTTGTTCACAACTGTATACTTGCCAATTATACCATGGTACATGTAAAGCGACGCACAGCTGATGATTTTGACAGATCTGAGGTCAGTCAGGTGCATAGCAGAGTTGCTGCAATTTCCGGTTACTTCAGCCTGGATTTCGGGATCAGCAATCAAATAATGTAAATCACGATTAAAAAATTTTTTTTGATGATGCGGGAGTTATCTTTATTAAAATCAGTGGAGGAAATATACACCATGTCTGATATTATTTGGATCTTTTATGTCTCCGACGATGCCTTTATCTCCCGGGTCGCATCATTCCCCATGACAAAAACCGGAAGCAAAAGGGTCAAAGCCGACGACACGGATTCCAAATTGCCAGGGTATTGTGTTGTTGTTGTTTCCTATTCTCTCATGTGCACGCGTTGAGTATGAAGCTCACTACGTTCGCGATTAAAATAAAATTATTGAAAAAAAACCCAAACCTTGTAATTTTTTATTAAAAACATTTTAACCCTTTTTTATAGTGCGGCGACATCGCGCTGTTATATAATTGGCTATTCTGTCCTGTGTCTTCTGTCACGTCTTCTGTCACACTTATGGCCGCGTACGTCCCTTTGATCTGAGGGCTATAAATAGAAATTTGTCCAATGTCACAACTCTTCCCATCATGCATGCTAATTCACCGTGTCTACGTTAAAATTATTTCACTGCAAAATTGTTTCATCATTCTTAACCTAGAATTTTACTGCCCCCAGCTGCGCGATATCGAAGTATTCGCTTCTTGTTTTCTTTAAACACTGTTGTGCCCTTATTTTTGAATTGAAATTTATTTTGGGGCAGCGTGTCTCGTACATCCAGCTTGGAGGTTTCGTACCCCCCCCCCCCCAGGGGGTACAGGTACCCCTGGCTAAGAACCTATGCTTTCGAGCCTGAGACGAGGAAATGAGGCCATTTGAACTAATATTGCTGTGTTGCACTCCTGAGTTAATTTTTTTCTGCAGCTGGAAACAACAATTTTCTTCTTCTTCTTCTTGTTGATTAGTCCTGGCCAGTTCTGGTTGAACAGACACGTGACACGGACATAGCCGATTGATCTCCTGTGAAAGTCAATTTAATATCACAGTTATCCTTAAGTGTATAAAATAAATTAGGAAATTGAAAAAAAAAATGTATACATCGTTTATTATCATGTGTTAGTATTATCCACTTCCCACAAAGGAAATATACAGGAAACATTTTGTGGATTTTTCTTCAGTGAATAATAAATTATTAAAGTAATCAACATCAGTTATCTATCTATAATTCCAGCAATGTGTGTGTGTGTGTGTGTGTGTGTGTGTGTGTGTGTGTGTGTGTGTGTGTGTGTGTGTGTGTGTGTGTGTGTGTGTGTGTGTGTGTGTGTGTGTGTGTCTGCGACCGCTGTTTCTCGACAACCACTGGTCCGATCGAATTGAAACTTGCCAGGTATATTGCTGGGGACCTGAGGATGTGCCTTTTCAACGTTTGATATTAATCGGACAAGTGCTTCCCAAGTTATGGCCATTTATTTATCAAACCAATGACGAGACACGTTGTTGCGTGGGCGTGGCCGATGGGGAAGGGAAGCTCAGCCGCGTTTGCCATTACAGGTTACAACGTACGGACTTCCGGAGAATGATGACTTTGTGTATTATCATAATTTCTCGATTTCTTATGCGCATTTATAGATAAACACAATGCCGCAAGTTATGATCGTTTTCATATTAGACGGTGCATAAATTTCAGTAACATCAGAGTGTTGGTATGCTCCGAACCAGGAAGTAAATTTTTTGTCTCTCTTCTCTTCTGTTTTTGTTTTTCCTTGTGACGACATTGCGAAAAGGTAAAATACGTTGGCGCTAATTGAATGTTTTTTTTTTAATTATGGAAACAATAATCATTATGGCCATTGAAACCTAAATTGCGAATCATCGTAACTGTGATATGCGAACTTCCGCGCCACGCACGTACGGGCACGCGAGAGCGAAGAAACGGCCTGTGTGGTTGTTGTTTCTTGCGCGCGGTTGGAATATTTATTTATTTATTATTATTTTTTACGGGCACATACTAGTATTAATACAAATGACAAGAAACCACAATAAAAGTTGTGAATTAGTGAATATGTGAAATTAGTTTTCATCAGCTTGTTCCCTTGCTTGAAGGTCAGAATGGCACCAAGGAAGTGACTTTAAACAGAATAGCATGTGAAGATCCAAACTCTGTGAGAAGAAGGGCACACGATGAAGAAAATGGTAGAAAAGCTGAAAATCTCCTCCAATGGTCTGAGGTACACTTTGCTAAAATTTAAAGAAACCAACTCGGTCGGTAAAAGACAAGAGAAGGCCAGGAAGACCCGAAGAACCTCCCCAAGGTAGGACGAGCATTTGAAGTTGATCAGTTTGCACGACAGAAGAAAACTAGAAGGACACTCGGTAGAGCGCATACCTTCACCACGTAATGCCTGATCCACGAGAACATATCGGGCCCAATACATTTTTGAAATATGCCATACAGTACTATTTCGTTTTTGGCCCAATCTCTCAATGGTGAAGAATCACTTTAACAATTAAATAATTCTCGTATCCAAATCCGGCTTCGGATCTTCACCAAAATTGAATTAGTTCGTCCATGCAACACACCCAACCTGTCCACCAAGTTTTGTCCAAATCCGTTTGCAACTTTTTGAGATATCGTGCTAAATATCATTTTTAGCCCTGACTTTCAACGGTGAAGAATGACTTAAAAAGTTATCAGATCCGGATCTAGATCTTCACCAAAATTGAATCAATTTTTCCTTGTCACACACCCAACGTGTCCACCAAGTTAAATCCGAATTAATCGACAACTTTTTGAGATATCGTGCTACATATCGGTTTTGGCCCTATCTCTCAACGGTGAAAAATCACTTTAAAAATTCTAGTAGTCGGATCCGGATCCAGATCTTAACCAAAATCTAATCAGTTCGTCATCACACAACCAACCTGTCCACCAAATTTCATCCAGATCTGTCCACAACTTTTTGAGATATCCTGAACACAAACAAACAGACAGAAACAGGGTGAAAACAACCTCCTTCATCTTCAGTGGCGGAGGTAATCAAGTCAGCAGCTGACAAATGAAACGAGAGCAGGCCTGAACATTAACATCTCATCCAGCATTGTGTGCAGATTGCTGATGGCAGCATGTCTTCATAGCAGAGTTACAGTAAAGAAACCACTGCTGAGACCACTTAATTTAAGGTGAAAAGACTGAAATTTGCAAGGCTACTCCAAGATTGGGTGACAACAATGGAATCAGGTAGTCTACTCTGGTTTGATGAATCAAAGGTTCAACTTTTTGGATCGAGGAGATGCCAGTTCATATAATCGAAGACCAGGAGAACGTTATGACACGAAATATTTTCAGCTTATGGTTCAACACGCGAGAGGCTCTGTGACTGTCTATGGTTGCATCTCATTTTTTTGGTGAAGGAAAACCTGTTAAACTCAATCGGACGCTAACAAAAGAGAAGTACAGTACAAGCACATTCGACAGCACCATGCAGTTCCTCATGGACATTGTTTAATCGGAAGAGGATTCATTTTCCAACAAGATAATGATCCAAAACACACTTCCAATCATTATAATAAATTACGCAATTTGGTATCTGTCTCTCTCTTGTGTTTTTGACCACGGTACATTCAGTCGTTACTTATCCAATCTCAACCAAACTTTCCAGGGAGACTAAGGGTCACACGGTGGAGGTTGTAGTGAATTAACTTGCCTTCTTCCGCCAAGGCGGATTTCCACCTTGGACGAACTCCGTGTTAAGGTGTCTAAATAGCTCTGCGCAGCGTTTCATGGAGCACATCTACCAGTCTTAAAAATATAACCACAATTCACTTCATTCTGTCCAGTGTGCAATTACCTTTTTAAACAGTTGCTACAAAACTGGAAGAAATTTGGAGGAAACCCGATGTTCCCCCCGACAATTTATGCTTTTTGCGTCCCCCACAGATGAACGGGTCAGAGCCGTCTCGACTTGATTAGGCCAAGGTAAGTGGCATTGATCTTTAGCTAACAAGGCTGCTTAAATGAGTCCTCTGGCATGAATGATGAATCCCACTGCCTGTTCAATTTCCTAGCCATCATATTGTTATGTTTGTGGGATAGATTGAGGAATTTCAAAGGAAAGATATGATTGTATAGAGTTGCTTGGCCCGTGGATGCGTAGGATACATCTCCATGTAACCAAGTAGGGAAACTGTGAGCTTCAGTGTTACTTGTCACCACACGTGGGTGGTGGTTCTAATTAGATAGGGATTAAGTATAATTCCCACAATATGTAATCACCCTTCTGTGACTTTTTTCCTTTGTTTTTGTATTGCCAACCAGCAATGATAGAATTACGTTTTCATAACGGCAATGGCCATTGCAGCCGAGCTGCATGACTAGGTTGGGAGAAGCCCCGCCTCCAAGGGGATGTCGGGCAAAGTCACACCCCAAGGCTGATGATTGATGGGCGTGACGTCAGGAGCGCGGAGGAGGCGAGTAGTCGAGGGAGGAACGTGGCTACACGGAGGATCTCGCTTTGCTTTCCTCTCGGCACGATGAAGGCTGCGTGATTCTCGTACTCGTGCTGTGTGAATTTGCAGCGTGCTGAGCAAGGCGCTAACTGTTCGGCTGAGCTGTGAAGAGTGTGCGTTTCTGAGGAGGGAAGAAGAGTGTGCCTCGTGGCCTGATCACGGGGGAATTGTCTCCGAATTGCCTCCTATATGTCTTCTCGCCCAGAGCGACGGCGCCATTTTGAATGCATTTTTCCCGTGCAGTGACAAAGCGGTTTTGGTGACCTTCAAGCTTGAGAAGCCCAGTCCTGGGCACACAGCTAAGTGTTGGGATAAAGGAGGGATTTTTCTTTTATTATTCTGTTCCCTCGTCTGTATTTAAGTCTTTGTGGAGGTGCCTCGATTGCATTTAGATTTAGTTCACCTCCCGTTTTTCTTTCTTCATTAATGCAATTTGAATTGTTGTCATTGTACATATTTGATTATTATTGTTGTTAAATTATTATTTGTTCTATTTCATTTGCTTGTGTCCGTGTATCTGTCGTGGGTTGAGTACAACCCGTGTGCCTCCGTCCCTTCACCGCCATTTCTTTCCGGCATGCGCATTAATGTCCGATTCTCGGCTGTAAAGCCTCCAAGGGAGATGTTTAGCCATCTGTCAAGGTTAGGGGTTAACCCCCTGGACACGACAATATTTTATGTGGATTGTGTATGGATTGTTTATAACATATATTGGGGCCTCATATGTGATTTCTCCCAGCCATGGTTTCACGTGTGATGTGTGATATTGCCACCGACACCATTACGGCCCAATTGTGACCTTTATTTGATGCATAACCATATTCCGAAGGTTTGTTAGCATCGGTGAATGCTCGCCAGAGGGAAATTTGGAGAAAATTGGACGTACTTACGCATGGGATGTGTATCGAGTAACAGTCGCTGATTCACGCACCTATCAGAAATAAATAATATTATAACCAGTTATCGAGTTGCGTTAAGTCGTGGCTGATTTTTGGTGACATTCATGATGATTTGTGCTCAAACATCCCTATCCTTCACTGCTTTTCGAAGCGCTGGCAGAGACAGCTTGGTTGCAGCCTTTACCCCTATCCATTGGGGGTGTGTTCCATTCCCAATCAGATTGCTATTACTTGCCAAGCCAGCTGTTCCTTATCAACCGGTTCGTTGGAGTGTCTGCTTGAATGCTTAAAATCAAGCGAGCAACTTGGCGAGCGCTCTTCAAGCTGATTGGTAATGGAACACACCCCAGGTATATGCAAGCTCTGCTTCTATCTCTCTTCCCTCAAACATACCCAGCATGATTGACTTCTCCAGACTTTCATTTTCTGCACGCATGATATGTCCAAAGTATGACAGTTTCTGTTTTAGCATCAGTGCTTATAATGTACATGG
Organism: Eptatretus burgeri; assembly: GCF_056783735.1. NCBI lineage: Eukaryota > Metazoa > Chordata > Myxini > Myxiniformes > Myxinidae > Eptatretus > Eptatretus burgeri. Next base: position 38,988,670 of record NC_140970.1, on the reverse strand, counting down.
TGGACTAATTTCTTCAAACACCGATTTGTTCGTTCTTCTTGCAATTAATGGAATTAAAATTAATCTCCAACACTACATTTAAAAACTGTCAACATCCTTCCTTCCTGTTTCACTGCCCATGACTACTATCCATACATTGCAACTGGAAATGCCAGAGAATTCACCAGCCCCTTGATTTGTATTGTCACATATTTGTCTTCCCAGCTCGTTGTCAGTCCTGAGATGGCTGTTCTCCCCATCACTATCCATCTATTAATTTCCCCTTCACATTCTCTACTCACTTCAATCTTAGAACCCAGGAAGATGAAACTTTTCACACGATGGTCTCCAAATCTGAACATGTTGATCTTCTCGGTTGATGAGATTTGTCTTTATTTTATGTTTTTTCACTATCCTTCTTCACTGTCTGCGACAGTTTCATTAAGTCCTCTTTACTTTCTGCCAACAGAGTGGTATCATCATCGAAATGGTGGAACCAGTCCACCAGCTTTATTCTCCAGTCATGATACGGAGCAGGAAATCATCGCCCTCGGTAGCAAGTCAACTGTGATGACACATCCATGCGCGTGTTTTTGAGTTCCTCCGTAAGCAAATGGGGAACCCAACGGAAACAACAATTCTGATATCCCAAGGTCACTATCATCGCCTGTACAGCATGGCGTCCTATGCCAAGCTGCGCTGCGATCTCCCTAACCATCACCCTACGGTCCTCACTGATGAGTGCCTCAACGTTTTGCTCATTGTGTTCAGTTGTGGCACTTCTTCACCAACCACAGTGTGGCTGATCGATGATGTCCGTGTTTTAGTCTTTGAAGTGTTTCACCCACTTTCTGATACTGCTAGTGCCCATGCAGGCATCTCAAATATAGGCATGCAGCCTATCACACCTGACTTGATCTGCCGTAGATATCTGCAGCTGAGTTGTCCTTCATGAGGAATTCAATCGCTGCACATTGGCGAAACAATGTCGTTGACAGCCATTTTGTCACAATGGATTGTGGAAACACCACTGATATGCATATGCTTATATTAAAGTTGATATTAAAGTGGAGAGATGAATAGATGTTGCGAAAACTCATGTTTTACTATATTCAGCACAAATGTGTAGAATCCACTGATGCTCATGACTTGTGGGAAAATCGTATCCAAATAATGTAGTTTCGTATGTCATCGCTGTTTTTAGGAATGCATCCACAATGCAAATTGGCGACTTGCTTTATACACATTGTGAAAATAAATTAACGATGGATGTTTTCTTTCACGATCTTGGGAGATTCCTGGAATTCCTCGGACAAAGACCTTTTATAATGACATGGTTTTTATGGTCCCTGGTCGAGCCGTTTTAGAGAATATAGTTGGGAACGGACCGCTGTCTCGATCGCTCCCAAAAATAATTTAAAAAGTAACCCGGGTTTGAGGCAAAAACATGTCCACTGCCAATGTACAGGTAGTGGACACAAAAATGGAAACACCTGGCTAAATTACAGACACCAAGCAACAGCTTCCACATCGGTGGGGCTCCTGTGTTAATTAAGCAAATAACATCCCAGCATGCTTAGGGTCATGTATAAAAATGCTGCACAAGCCTGGATGCCTATAATTATGGCTCGCATTGCTGCAAGAGGAGGCCCAACAATGCCCCCATCCACAGAGCATGTGTGGTCACCCAATGGTTTGATGAGCATGACACTGATGTCATCCATCTGTCATGGCTTTCTCAGTCACCAGATCTGAATACAATCGAGCATTTATGGGATATTCTGGAACGACACCTGAGACAACGTTTTCCACCTCCATGAAAAAGGTGCGAGTTGATTGACTTTCTCGTGGAAGAATGGTGCCGCATCCCACCTACAGAATTCCAGATGCTGGTGGACTCTATGCCACAATGCATACAGGCCGTGCTGGCCGCATGTGGTGGCCCAACACCCTATTATGTGACTTTACATTGGTGTTTCCATTTTTTTTTTGTCTACTACCTGTATATATACATAAAACATTGTGGTTTAATAGCTTGGATTGAAAGTCTGGTGTTGGCTTTGTGGTTAAGGTAGCAGCTTGGGATCCTAGGGTCCTGAGTTCAAGCCCCGTTGGGCCGCTGAATTAATACACCAGGAGGTTGACTCAGCCTGTCATCCTTCCGAGGTCGGCAAAATGAGTACCAGTGCACTGGTAAGGGGGACACTGCATCAGCGGCATCGCCGCGTCCCAACCAATGATGCAACCAGCAGCCACAGGTTGCGAGAGAGAGAGAGAGAGAGAGAGAGAGAGAGAGAGAGAGAGAGAGAGAGAGAGAGACAGAGACAGAGACAGAGACAGAGACAGAGACAGAGACAGAGACAGAGACAGAGACAGAGACAGAGACAGAGACAGAGACAGAGACAGAGACAGAGACAGAGACAGAGACAGAGACAGAGACAGAGACAGAGACAGAGACAGAGACAGAGACAGAGACAGATATAGATATAGATATAGATATAGATATGGATAGATTCCAATTACACTTATCCAGAGGCTTGAAGCCAAATGACTGAGGGATGAGGGCTATACTTACTGTGGCCTTTACAAGACCCATGATGCATATCGGCTCCAACCTTTTAATATTTGATGATCATTTTAACAGGCGCTTTAATTGTTTACACTGAAGGGAAAACTTATAGGGAGGGCATGGCGATTATGAATATGACAGCTCCGAAGATGTCTTTGACTTCGCAAAACACCAACATGGTGGCTGTATGATTTTTTGAGGTTTATATTGCGGTTGGTGTCAGTCCAGCTGTCCAACCAATGGGTGAAGTGGAATGTTCCACACAGACGGACGGACGAACAAGTGTATTATAGAGATTTTGTGTCATTTAGTTTCTCTTCATGCATCTCAATACCAACTTAGCTGATATAAGATAATTAAGGTAATTAAGTTGGTGTTACTTGTTCACTTCAGTGTGTAATTAGGCTCAAGATTAAACCATTTAGAAGAATGATAGAATGCTGCATTTCTGCTGCTCTCAAAAGAGTTTCACTCTTGTGATGTTACAAATGCTTAATGAACTATTATTTTGACCATTTACAGTTACCTTTTTAGCTTAGGCAGTTCCTTTTTGTTATTTATTGGCCACTTATGTAGCCAGTCTCCTGAGGAAGAAGAAAATGAAAGAGAAGAGACCTGGGGTGCGTTCCCTTAGCGAGTGGCTCACTTGATTCAAGGTGCTGAATCTTGCACTCCAACGGATCGGAGTGCTCGGTACCGCTTGACAACATGGCAGTCTCCATGTAAACAGTGCTATCATGGTATTTGAGCAAATGCTGTCTGGACTGTCATTTTCAGTTTTATTGAATCCTCCTATGACAACTTTTCCAAACAAATTTATTGTGTCAGTTGTGGCTACAGAGGGTATTAGGAAGAGGAAAAGAAAGACAAATAAATGGAGAGCTAGAAAGTGGAGCCCCATGCCAAGCTTATCTCGAGAGCTGCCAATGTGCATTTTGGGGAGGGGAGTGGAGACGTTTTGCATGTTTGTAGTTTTTAAAGAATGAAGATGAAAAGTAGAAGTAACAATTACAATATGAAACGCACGCTTAAATATCATCCTTTGCGATTAGCAAAATTGAAATGGCCACCAACCTTTTTGAATTTGACTACCATGGTCTTTTTTTGCTAACATGAGGAGGTGTTTCCATTCGCAGGCAGCTCGCTTACCACATGCCAAGCACCTCTCTCAATCGCTTCCTCTGCCAGCCAAGTAGCTTGGCAACTGGCTCGCAAAGCGGTTGATATGGAAAGGCTGGCTTAGCAAGCAACAGCAATCCACTTGCTAAAGGAATACTCCCCAGGAGTAGTGCAAAAACTACTGTCTTTGCCTATGAATCAGTAAAAGTGGTGTTGTTGCTCAAGTTGCCCATACCAGGTCAGATTTTGTTTTGATGACGAGTGCTAAAATTGGAAACAATTAGGCAAGGCTGCACCTTGCCGACCTCTCAACAATCAGGAGAATTTGGCAAGGAGAGACAGCTGCCTACGTAGATCGGCAAGCTGTTCGGCGTAGCCTTGTTAGAAATCCCTTTGTGTGGTTGCTGTTTTACCTTGCACAAACATCATCTCATTCTCTCATTATGAACAAACTGGATTTTTTTTAAATTTTTTGAGATTTTTTTGCTTCCATAATGATGTATTTATTAATCATTGAAAAAACAGGGTTTTCTCAATAAGGACTATTATTCTTTGTGAGCATAATAAGTTTGAAGATCGACCTTTTATGGACTATTTCCTTAATTGAGGCACACCTCCAGCTTGCAAGTATTAGTGTAAAAATCGCACAAATATGCAAATGTAGTCACAACATTAACCGCCAAATGAATGAGCAGGGGAAGCCGAATCCCCATTGCATGCAAATTCCAGATAATTAAGAAAGGAATGCCACTTGGGGCAGGCACATTGGGGGAGGGCTGAGGATAGAGACCCTTAATTAATCCCTGATGCTAATGACAAGCCACTGAGAAGATGGGGGACATTGCAGGTTTGAGTTGTGTCTCGCTGACATCATTTGGATAATTGACTCGGAGGCTGCTTCAAGACACGTCTCACAGCAGCACGAGAGTCCGTCTCGGATTTCAAAGGCATTCAGGCTGATCAAGGCCATGGTGGCATGTGCAAAGACATGGCACATGGCCAAAATGACCTTTGAATCAAAAGGTTAAAGGCGCCTTTCATGTCAAGATCTTAAACCCCAACGCTTCAGATTCCTTGCCCATAATTCAAGCCGTTTAAAGAAGCTGTTTGACAGCTGGGAGAACTGGTTGATTTATTTGTTCTGGATGGAAGGCCGATGCATCCCATTGATGATTTATGTATTCGCACTAGAGTGTGTGTGTGTGTGTTTTGCAATTCTCATTCTGATGAGTCACATTTAAGTCAAAGTCACAAGGCACCTTCAAATGAATACAAGGAGAGAGCAGCAATATCAGTGTTATGTTTATCTGGATACTTAAACTGCATTGTAGCTCATTAATTGTCATGCAGTGAAATAATTAAACGTGAAACTATTATTTGTGTTTGGAAAAACACCGGTAAAAGAATGTCAGGGGTTGAAGGAATGCTAGAATGCTGTGCATGATGGACAAATAGGTGGTGGGGATGTAATTGGGTTGGGGATATCGATGGAAGAATAAAAAACAAATATAAGAGTAAGAATCTGATGGAAGGAGGTGGCATTTGGGCTTATGTTCTGTTATGGGAGATGAACAGTCGAAATGTTTTTTTAATTTTTTGTATGCAGCCTGTGGCTGTTTGGCTGCATCATTTTCTGGGGGTGCAGCTGTGCCACTGATGCAATGCCTCTGTTACCAGCACACTGGTACTCATTTTGCCGACATCAGAAGGATGGCAGGCTAAGTCAACGCTACCTGATGTTAACACAACAGCCTGACAGGGGCTTGAACTCAAGACGCACTCAAGACCGTAGGATCTTCAGCCAGCCACCTTAACCATTAAGACAACAAGAGGCCTCGAAATATGGTGAAGAGTTAGAATGGGAGGTAAAAGAGGGAGTTGTCGTAGTTTGGGGTGAGTGTGCAGTGGAGGAGAGAATTTATAGTTGTACATGTCAAGGCAAAACAATGTAAGCGATCATATATAAATTGTGTATGCAAGAGTGGTGGAGTTTTCAACCAACCACCCCCAACCATCCCTTTTTTCCAGTCCATTCTCAATTCACCATGCCTGATTCCTCCTTCCCCTTGCCTGTGTTTATGTAAGATGTAAATGGGCCCTTAGTGGCTGTGTTGATGTTTTCTCGATGAACTGGCAATCTCATAGATAAAAAAAGATAACTAATTATTGGGTAAATCGTTGAAGTGTTAAATTACAGCTCCACGAAAGGGACATGTTGAAAGAAGGCATAGCTCTTGCATCATGAACATGCACAGTTGTACTTTTTTATACGCCATATTTATATATGTATGTATGTATGTATATATATATATATATATATATATATATATATATATATATATATATATATATATATGTATATATATATATATATATCTTCTTCTTCTTTAGGCTGCTCCCGTTAGGGGTCGCCACAGCGGATCATCTGAATGATCCGCATAGTGATTTGGCACATGTTTTACGCCGGATGCCCTTCCTGACGCAACCCTGGTCGCCTCTTACGACACAGGGATATGGTACACCTATTTAACCGGGGTATACACCGGTCCAGTATACTGGTACTCATTTCGCCGACCTCGGAAGGATGACAGGCTGAGTCAACCCCCTGGTGTATTAATTCAGTGGCCCAACGGGGCTTGAACTCACGACCTTTTGGATCCCAAGCCGCTGCCCTCACCACTGCGCCAACACCAGACTCATCTATATATATATATATATATATATATATATATATTTATATATATATATTTATATATATACGTATTATGTGATACTGTTCGTCCGTCTGTCCGTCCGTTCCTGTCCGCACTCTAACTCCCAAAGTTTTCAACTTTCACGTTTCATATTTGGTACATAGCTCCAGACTGTGGAGACGGTGTGTCGCGACATCCGTTCGTCATCTAAAGTGGTTGCCATGGCAACCAGGATGCTGTTTTCCATGTAGTAGCACAATTCTGTATATACCTTCTTGTTCGGGCATATATTGTGCTCACTTGTTATTCTTTGTGTCAGAATGGGACAACGCCAGAACGAAATGTGCTTGATTTATTATGACAAGAATAGGGAGGGTTATTCAGAGATTAACTGAATTTAGTCCAGAAGTTTGAAAAGTTATCAATGCAGTATTGGTTCTTATGAAGTACACAATCCTATTTATAGTTGAAATCTTCAATGACCTTTAAATCAAAAGGTTAAAGGCGCCTTTCATGTCAAGATCTTAAACCCCAACGCTTCAGATTCCTTGCCCATAATTCAAGCCGTTTAAAGAAGCTGTTTGCAGATTCATATTGTTTCATATTGCAGACAGGTCGGTGGTCTCTGTCTTCTACCACCCCCTCCTCCTTTCTGGTGTTGCACCATCTGCTCTTTCCATGATCTGTCCCCTCCCTCCCCTCCCACCCCCAGTTTTCTGCAGGGCACACAGTCTGCCAGCAAACCCCTTCTGAGAACTTGAAAAAAATTAATTTCATAGCCTGAAGAATGCTTGATCACCAAATGGCTTCAGCAGTAGTGTATTTGCCTTGAGGCTGTCGAGACTTGGTTTGATTCCCAAACTGACTATAAACTGTCAGATTGGTGCTTCTCAAGCATAGACAGGGCCCAGCCAAGGAAAAACTACCATCTTTTCCTGTGAACGTTATCTCAATGATTCTGTCACCCAAACACCATATACTTTCATTTTAGCAGTGGAGTTTTTTATTTTTTTTTGCCCAAAAAACATGGATTTTGCCTCTAATCCAATATGGCAGCCAAAATACAAAATTGCCACCAAATGCCATTAAATTCGACTTTTAAATTATTTGTTTGGCTTGGATATCTATTTTGTGTGCCTGGAATCAGCTATTTGCCAACCATATGCTGTAATTATGCACAAGTAGCTCATTTTGGAGTGAATTTGCAGTCAATCACAGATCCAGTATGGCTGCCATGATCTTATATGGTCACCAAAAGTCCAAAAATTTAATATCTTCCATTTTTAACTTACATGGTAAATAATGAGAACTCACAATGGGTAAATGTTCTGCAATATTAAGTCAAGGCAATTTCAGACTAAGAATCTTCCACTCACGTCAAGAATTAGTCGAGAAATCTATTTTTCACTGATATCCAAATCGGTGTCAGTCTGATTGTCCGATGAATATCATCCATCTGGAATGTCAGAATTTTTTTCCAGTCCATTCTCATCTCACCATGCCCGATTCCTCCTTCCCCTTGCCTGTGTTTTTGTAAGATGTAGATGGGCCTTTTGTGGCTGTGTTGGTGTTTTTGTGTTGGCCAAAAATCTGGTCTTATCGACTCTTGCTGTCATTTTTCTGAGCATTCTTCATCCCCGAGTAGGTAGTCCCCTCCCTGGTCCTCAGTGCGTCTGGAGCCCTTCCTCCTCTTCTTCTTTGGGGGATGTGCTGACTATCTCGTTTCTTTGCCTGCATCATAATCCACATCTCCTGTGTAATATGAATTAGTTTTGCTGTATAGATATTGTTGATCAAATATCACTGAGGATTGATGTGCAATACTAAAGACCAACAAAGAAACAATAATCATCAACAAGCTCTACACCCATTCAAACGAATACAATTGCATTAGCCAGTACCTGGTTTTGACATTGTCTTGCTGGAGGGAGATCTTATGCATTGAGAGGCCATTTTGCAGGTTCCCTCTCTGAAAGTTTACGTCGAATTAACATTGAAAATGCTTTTGTTAAGTCATCTTCTCGGAGTCCATGTCCAAGGAGAGGTGCTTCTGAATAAATCATGGGATTGGCACCAGTGGAGTATACAACAAGCTGCCTACCAGACGAATGAAAACCGATGGAATCACCAAATTTCTTTATCAGCCTCCGTCTTAGTGTTGACGTGTTAGTTACTGATTGGTGGATCATCGAGGTCATGGTCTCGGCTCATCTCCTTTATATCCTACAGCTATTCCGTCATCATGTAGGCCTCCTTATCCTTTAACTTTGTGGGCAAAGAACCTTCGAAACTTTTCTGTAACTTGTAATATTTGCTCTTCATTCTCGATGTCATCCGTGGTGGGTGTCCTGGGATCATAATATAAACATATTTTAAGGTACTATAACATGTTTTGTGATAGTAAAGGTCGATGGCGAAGACATCATAGGATGCTCCACTGAGCAAAATGTGCAATCGCTTGGTTGCAGCATGATACTTCTCCTCCTCACCATTCAGTTTTAAATCCATCTGGCTCTTGAGCTTCTTGAAAGCATTTTCTCCCGAGCACTGTCCAAGTCCACCATTGTTCTACTGTTCCCTGTCAGCAGCCATCACCATATCACAGACAAAGCATATGTCCTTCTTTATTACTGGTTCTCTTGGAAGTCGATATGTTGCACTCTTCATATCACTGGACCCAGCAACAAGTTCCCGATTTGACTGGTGAATTTGACCAGGTTGGGTTTCTTTATGTTTCAATCGATTTTCTGAATGTTATTCGGAAACTTTTGTCCATCCACCACATTGACATGTTCGTCCACAGTCTTGATCTAGCTAATTGGAATTCAGAATAACGTGGTTCTAAGCATAGTCATATCAACAGTTTCCATCTCTAAGTTCCTTGACTGAGTGAAACCAAGTTGGATCAACTCTCGAGACATCTTCCTCGTAATGAAATGCTCATTACAAAAGCTGACACCTGCTTCTGTCATATGATCCGGTGTTCGTAAAGGGACTGGCTGCCATACTGCTGTAAGATGATTAAAAGCAACAGACAGTTTTTTTAATTTCTGGTGGTGTTTTAGCATTCAGGTGAGAGAAGAAAGCACATGGGATGATGAAACAATGATTTTTGTAAGACTAATGCATATACGACATACAGATATTGAGACACGACAGGCTACTACTGTACCTGTTGAGTATTTATCCAATGATCGCGAAGCTTCTATTTATTATCTGGCACTGGAACAACTGGTTATCTTCTTTACACACCAGTCCCAAGGACACTGTAAAAGAAAACAGTGCTAAGGAGTTAGTTGGCACTCCAAGTACAATAATTAATTTTATACGAACAGATATGCGGCAAAATGACACAAAATTGACGACCATTTTTTTTACATATTGGTGGCCATGTTAAATTTGTGGTCAATAACTATTTTAAAACATGAACTTTATTTTCCCCAGGTGCAGCACCTGGGGATGTAATTGGGTTGGGGGTTGGGTTGGGTAAGCAATATAAACAACATTTAGAGACAGTCATTTTCTATGCAAACAGAAGGAAATGTATAAGGCTTCCAGGTGGCCATTTGACATCATGGTGACCATATTGGATTGTGATCGAGTGCAAATTTACTCCAAAATGAGATATTGTGCATAAGTTCAGCATATGGTTGGCAAATAATTGATTTCAGACACACAGAATAGCTATCCGAGCTGAACAAACACTTTAAAAATCAAATTGAAGGCATTTGGTGGCCATTTATAAAATTTATAACCATTTATAAATATAGTATTGTTTATAACCTGGTGTTGGCTTGGCAGTTAGGGTGGCAGCTTGGGATCCTAGGGACCTGGGTTCAAGCCCTGTTGGCTGATGAATTAACTAACACCAGGGGCAGGGGTTGACTCAGCCTGTCATCCTTCCGAGGTCGGTGAAATGAGTACCAGAGTAGCAGCCAAAAGGCTGCACATGAAGGGAAGGGGTATTGACCGATTTATGAAATCTGGTATTTGTGTGGTGCAGGCATGATGGGCCGAATGGCCTCCTCCTGTGCAAAAATTTCCTTGTAATTTTGGATTTTGGCCATCATATTGGATTTGAGGCAAAATCTAAGGTGGCCCCTCTGCTATATTGAAAGTATATGGTATGAGGGTGATTGAACCATTGAGATGACTTTGACAGGAAAAGGTGGTAGGTTTTCCTTGGCTGGGCCCTATCTAGCAGGGCGTTGCATCACAAGGTTTGAACAACTGTGAGGATGTCACCTGATGTACTTCAGAAGAGGATAAGCTCAACCAGAACAAAACAAGTGTTTTTTTGTGTATGTGTTGTTTTGCGTATTTTGTCATTGTGATTTGTGTCAGTGGGTGTGGGACTGTACTTATAAAGGATGTAATTGTGTTCATAACAGTTTTGTGGGTATTTGTGTTAGTTTATTGAAAGAAGCAGGGGGAGAATTCGTGTTAAGTTTAGCATTTAAGTCAGTTGGGGCCTTGGGAGTGCGGGTGTGAAAAAGGGTATGAATAGAGATGGAAGGAGAAAGGAAGAGGAGTTCATAAAATGTGATAGATGCTCAATGTGGGCCAGATCAACAAGAGGGGAAGCAGAGGGTTTTTACTGTTACAGGAAGTGTGAGGAAATCGCCCACTTGAGAATTGTCATGACTACGTTGAAGGAACAGATAGATAATTTGCAGCAAGTAGCAAAATGTGAGAAATTTGGAGATAATCGTTGATTACGGTTGTGCAGTGAGGTTGCTGAGGATATTGGAAGTGGTGACAGTGCAGCAGGGGCAAGTGGCGGTGACAGTGCATCGGGGGCAAGCGGCGGTGACGGCACAGCGAGGGCAGGCGGTGGTGACGGGGCAAGCGGCGGTGACGGCACAGCGATGGCAGGCGGAGGTGACGGCACAGCGAGGGCAGGCGGCGGTGACGGCACAGCGAGGGCAGGCGGTGGTGACGGTGCAGCGGGGGCAAGCGGCGGTGACGGTGCACCGGGGGCAAGCGGCGGTGACGGCACAGCGAGGGCAGGCGGCGGTGACGGTGCATCGGGGGCAAGCGGCGGTGACGGCACAGCGAGGGCAGGCGGCGGTGACGGTGCATCGGGGGCAAGCGGCGGTGACTGCACAGCGAGGGCAGGTGGTGGTGACGGCGCAGCATGTGCAGGTGGGGGTGGAAGTGCAGCTGGTGCAGGCGGTGGTGGATGTGCAGTGGGTGCAGGCAGTTGTGGAGGTGCAGCGGGTGTCACTGGTGATGTATGTGCAGCAATATAAATTGGTCGAAATGAGGTATGGGAGACAGTTTTTGTGGGTAATGAGACAATTAAATATGTAGATTCTTCATTCTGCAGGAAGGATTGTAGACACAGAATTCTGTGTAGTTTTGAAGGAGCGGGAGTTTGGGACATTGAAGGAAGGGTAAACAATATTGTATCAGGTCATGGCAGGAAGAAGTTGGTTGTGGTACACCTCTGTCCGAATGATATAGGGAAAGTTTACTCAGAGGTTTTGAAAAATAGATACAGGATATTGGGTAAGAGGCTAAAAGCAAAGGGTTGTGAGGTCATGTTTTCTGGGATTCTCCCAAGATTAGGAAACGATATAGAAATAATGAGCAGAGCAATAGACCTCAACCAATGGCTGGAAGAATGGTGTAGGGAGGAAGGTTTTACATTTAAGAAGCAGTGGGAATCATTTCAGAGACAAGGAGAGTGTTTCAGCAGTGATGGCCGAATGTTAAATAGAAAGGGGCAGCAAGGTTTGCAGTGGGAATTTAGGAAGGAATTCAGGCTTTTTTCGGTCAGGGGATGGTGGAGAAGGTATTAAGCAAGGAACGGATGAAGTAATTGTGATGAGTAAGGCCAGGCAAGAAAATAGAATTTCAGGAAAGGAAAAGTTAAATATATTCTATACCAATGCCAGAAGTTTAAATCAGAAGATGGAAAAGCTTGAAGCCAAAGTCGATCGCGAGGAGTACGATGTAGTTGCAGTGAGTGAGACATGGTTTGAGGAGGAGAGTAACTAGAGGACGGGAGTAGAAGGCCACAAGGTGTATCGGTGTGATAGGAAGGAGAGAATAGGAGGAGGAGTAGCAATCTGGGTAAAGGACAGCAATGCATCAAGAGAAAGGGATGATTATGACATTAGGGAGGGAATTAATATAGAGAATTCTGTATGGGAAGAGATTAGAGATTGTAAAAACAGTAAGATACTGGTGGGATGCTTTTATAAAGCTCTGGGTGTGAAGGAAGAGGAGGAAGGAGGAGTACATGAAGAGTTCAAAGGGGCATGTGGTAAGGGAAGACCATTGATTATGGGGGATTTTAACTTGCCAGGGAAAGATTGGGTTCAGGAACAGGGAAAGAGCAGAGCGGATGAGGATTTCCGATTTTTAGTCCAGGATTGCTTTTTAACCCAGTTTGTAGATAAGCCCAAGAGGGGGAGTGCAGAGTGGTAACAACTTACTTGCGCTTAGCCTACCACAACTTAGGAATGACACAGCTGCCATAGAGAGTGTTCAGCGCAGGACTACCAGAGTGATTCCGGGCCGAGCTAGACTTAGCTATGAGGAGCGGCTGAAGGAGACAGGGCTATACACTGGAAAGGAGGTGGTTATGAGGAGATATGATAGAGATGTTTCGGACAAGGTATAGATAAATTAAGTGCAGATTAATTATTCATCAGAGTAAACAGTGTTAGGACCAGGGGCCATAGCCTGAGAGTAAAGAAGAGGAGAGTTAAGATGGTAGTAAGGTAGAGGACTTTTACTCAAAGTGTAGTGAATACATGGAATGGCCTCCCTGGAAAGGTAGTGGCAGCAGAAAAAAGTAGATAAGTTTAAATTAGAATTACATAGATACCTGGAAGCTATGGAGGTAGAGGGGTATAGGGATGTTGGCAGGACTGTAAGGTAGTTTGAGCATTGATGTGTGATTGTGTGCATGTGTACGGAGTGCTGTTGGTGGGGGTCTCGTCAAGGGGTGTTGTGTGCTTGATGTGTGTTTTAACCAAGCCAATGCCCCCTCCCCCTGGGGGGGGGGGAGGAAGACAAAAACTACAAAAAAAAAACAATAATCAAAAAAATAATAATAAACATTTTGCATTTTCTTCTTTTGATCTGGTGTTGATAAATTTGTGTGGTGTTGATTTGGCGCTGGCATGATGGGCTGAATGGCCTCCACCTGTGTCTGACTTCCTTGTGTGTCTTTCAAATAGACCGTAAGCCGAGTGTCCTGTCTGTCAGCATTGGTTTCTCAATGTTAAAGATGCCACATTTTCTTCAGCGAATAGCAGGGGAGTGATTTCCGGTGTACTAAATTACTGCCAACTTTGGTTGAATGTCAGATGTGAACAGCTGATTCGTCAAAGATTTGGCCCAAAAACCTTCCACTTCTTAATCCTTTATGTGCAGCACATGGCTGTGGGTAGCATCATTTGCTGGGAGGTGGGAAGAACGATGAGGGGTGTGGCTGTGCCAATGATGCAGTGCCCCCTGTAGATTTGAACAGAAATTTATAATTTGTTCAGGATGCCGGTGATGGCTCACCTCCTCTTCGTGAAGTATATCATGGGATCTTTAACATCCACCAACTAATGCCAGCAGACAGGCCACGCAGTTTAACATAAATCCGAGGGACAGCTCAGCACACACATTGATACCTGGTCCTGCCTGTGAAACACCACGATGACCGTTTATAGTTGGATTGAGATTTGAACCCAAGATAGACAGCTTAGAGGCGAGTGTGTATATTTCGAGGCTATCCTGTCAGCTCAACCTTCCCCCACTGACTCCACAAGAAGGTTTGAAGAATTATAATTATTGGTGTTGTGAAAGAATGCCCGAGAAATCATTGATAGTAGTCACCGTAGTAGTATTTAATAACTATATGTAAAGGAATATCTCCCAGTAATTGTGATGACATTGGCTTTTTAATCAAGTTTGCAGACGACAAGTTGAATAAATGACATCTTTCACTTTCACAGATTTAAAAAGAGTCGAAATTACTTGGATCCCAGAAATTTCAGTTTTCTTGATTTTTGGTCCAATTTGGTGAATGTTTTGTTTATCGAGGAATTTTCTTGTATCAACCAGAGATTTGCTGCACAGTTCTCATCGAGGGAATGTCAGAACTGGCGACTAGCTCCAAGGGTTCTTTCCCTCAAAACAGTGACTTTTGCATGCATGGTAGGCATTCAACTTATCAAGAATGTTTTCTTTATCCCTCCAGTAAATTTCATTAGCGTTGGAAAATGAATTGGCGATCAATCCTTGATGGCAATATTTCTGTGGCCTACCTCAAATCAGTACCATCATCTATCATACATCTTGCAACCGGTGCTTGAATCGGTGCTTGAATCGGTGCTTGAATCGGGTTGAAGGAATTTCTGTTTCACAAGTGACTGAATTAATAGCTCCATGGAGGTGTCAGTATTTGGGGTTTTTTTGTTTGCATTTATCTAAGCTTGTACATGGATCGCATGCAGAACAAAGGCATAAGTAGATAACGGTGTACATTAATATTAATTACTTGGGACAATTATTGACATTGGACAAATGCATATAGTGTATGTGATTTGAACCTGGATTCAGTGTACCATAAGCCAGCAGTTCGAATGGGAATGCTATACAAGCCCCCGCCTAATGTCTTAATCCTGTAAATCCAAAACTTTCTTCAATCTTTGTTTTTTTCTTTCCATTATCCATTCTCCTATATACTTCTTAATTTTTATTGTCTAATGACTTATTTTTATAATCACCTCCGCCACCTAATATGGATGGTGGCTATATTTTCACCCCTGTCTGTCTGTAAACAGGATATCTCAAAAAGTTGTGGAAGGATTCGGACAAAATTTGGTAGAGACGTTGGAGGGTGACAACGAAGAAATGATTACATTTTGGTGAAATTCCAGATGTGGATTCTAGAATTGTATGTGATTCTTCACCATTGAGAGATAGGGCCAAAAACGATATATAACACAATATCTCAAAATGTTAGAGACTGATTCAGACGAAACTTGGTGGACAGGTTGGATGTGTGACAACTCAGAATTGATTCAATTTTGGTGAAGATCCAAATCCGGACACTAGAATTCTAAAAGTGAGTCTTCACCATTGAGTGAATGGGTTAAAACTGGATCCGAATCTGAGAATTTTTAAAATACATTTTAAGAGACTCTTCACCATTGAGGCATGGGTCCAAAACAATATATAGCATGATATTTCAAAAAGTTGTGGACGAGTTGGTTAAATGACAATAACAAGCCAATTCAATTTTGGTTCAGGTCTGGATCCAGATCCGGCATATCAATGGGATAAAAATGTAAATTGTTCAGCCTGGCAGAGGTATACACTCTTCCGAGTGCCTTTCTAATTATTCGTGTGACCAGTGGTACCGGAAGCTGCAAGTGCATCCAGCTTCTAAGGAAAACCTTGCCTATAACCAGGGCATAACTAAAGGCAGATTTTTGGATTGACCTCAAAACTTTTTAGGTAGGACAATGAGATAGTCAAAGGTTTGGAAAATCAAAGAATACTCCATCACATATATATATATATATATATATATATATATATATATATATATATATATATATATATATATATATATATATATGTTTCTGTATAAATATCCCTCATTAATGAAGAATACAATAAAACTAGAAAAGACTTCATTGGCCCCCGTTGGACTTGATCCGAAACAGGGGCTTATGGATTTGGTATCGATTTTTGTGTGCACGCGTGGGTCTGAAACCATATCTCGGACATGTATAGACCAATTTTATTTGTACTTGGCAAAAAGACAACACATGATAGGAAGCATATGCACATCGTTCAACATGGCAGACTGGTGGCCATTTTAGTTATAAAAAAACAAACCCCAGTGTCAAACACGTCCTCAACCATTTCTTGGCAAATACGTCCTCAACCACCGATGTTGTTCAAACTTGGCACACAGACAAGGAATGATGGCTTACATAAGCACATCATTTTTAGATCCTTGTGGAGGATCTCCAAGTCTTACTCACGTTGTTGTTCTTTATCTTCTTCTTGTGGACTTTTTTGTTTCACAACCCGCAGTTTTCATCGAAACTTCCTGAAACTTGGCATATATATGTAAAAATACCCTGCGCAGACAGTAACCATCTCCGATTTTGAAAATTCCTCCGATAAAAAAGTTATGACGTCAAAATATCTCCGCTAATGGAAATCGCCTAAAAAATTATCTCCGAAACTAGGCAAGCTTTTTGAATTCTGTTTGCAGGTATCGAACAGGGCATTAGCAGAGATGAATTACCGCACATATGAAACATCACTATGACGTCGTATCAATTTTTATGACGTCATTCCTATTTTTTGACATTTTTTGTTTCACAACCCAGAGTTTTCATCGGATCTTCGTGAAACTTGCCATGTATATGCAGAAAGCCCACACGCAGGCAGTAACCATCTCTGATTTTGGAAATTCTTCCGAGAAAAAACGTTGATGTCATAATATCGCCGCTAATGGGAATCGCCTATACCATTATCTCCGAAACTAGGCAAGCTGTTTGAATTTTGTTTGCGGGAATCAAGCTGGGCATTAGCACAGATAATTTATCGCAAACCTGATACATCACAATGACGTCATATTCGTTTTTATGACGTCATCATTAAGAGGACGAGTATCTTAGCTCATTTGAGCTTGTTTTTTCTACATCAGATCCAAGATGGCTGACTGGCAGCCATTTTTTTTTTTTTTTTAAACCCCAATGTTGAACACGTCCTCAACCATTTCTCGGACATGCATTTACCGATGTTGTTTAAACTTGGCACACATAATGAATGATGGCTGACATATGCATGTCATATTTTTTGAGATGAGATCCAAGATGGCCGACTGATGGTCATTTTGTTACTTAAGTGGGTCCCCAACCATTTCTCAGACGTGAATGGTCCAATTTTGTTCAAACTTGGGAAAAACATAGTACATGATGGCATACACGTGCACCTCACTTAATTTTTTTGATCTGATTAAAGATGGCCAATTGGTAGACTGGTGCCCATTTTAGTTGTGTATAAATATGAGCAAGCCCTTTAACTCCATACAGCAAAATTACTAAAACAACAGTGGCTCTGACATTTTCTGTCTTTTTTTTTTACTTGTTGGTACTGTATCATAGCAATCAAAATATATTCATGGGCTCTGAAGTCTTGGGTAGGCCGAGCCAAAATTTTGGCCACAGTGAAGATGGAGTTACAACACAGTAGAGTTCCAGCCATGCCGATAACACTGTGTACCAATTTTGTATGAAGTAGTAAAAAGTTGGAATTATTGGTTGGTATGGACTGCATTCATTATTTACAGTCGAATAAGACAAGCAGCTCTGAAATACAAATAAACAAATTTTGTGCATTTGGTGAAAAAGTATTGTTTTTCATTTTCATTGATGGATGCTGTTTTCAAAGAGGCTGCTTCTAAATATTTTTGGAAACCTTCACTGTGCCATGGTCTTTGTTTTTGTTGCCATATATGTATGGATCATTCTCAAGTGGCCATCTTTCACATGTATTTGAGAATTGACAGCACTTTCCGTGCATCTGCAACATGAGGGATCAAATGCGTGGGAGACAATTCTAAAAATCTGATGCAACATTTTAGAAAATCTTTTGGGTTGGGTTGTTTGGCATTCCCATCTGAACACTTAATTTCCTTGTCAGCCTGAAATCCCTGCTCAAATCCCAAATAATGTTTTAATTTTTCAATGTTTTTGTATACAAAGTCGAGGCTTGTAGGGGAGATAGAACACAGAACAGATTAGGATGAACAGAACAAAAGGAACAGTATAGGAGAGAGGGAGCAGGGGGAAGCACACCAACAGCAGGGAGGAGGGACAAAATAGAGTGAGAATTGGACAAATAAGGGATGTGGGGAAGAATGAGAGGTAGGGAAGGATGCATGGGGTGGATAAGCTAGATACAGAAGCAAATTTTCAGGAAGGAAAACCTGCAAATTTAGAAAAATGTCGACTTAGGTATGGTTAATGGGGGTAGAATATTTTATGGTTTTCAATGGAGGTGTGTGGGGGGGGGGGGAGAGGGGGTGATCTGAGATGGTGGTGAAGAGCTGTCTTGAAGACTGGGAGGGAAGAATGAGATTGAAGAGAATGTGGAAGTTGGTTCCACAGGCAGGTAAAAAAGAGAGGATGAGTAGAAATAAGCTCCTGTTATTACACCCCAATTGTTTACAAATGCCCTTGCAATTTATGCATTAATTTATTTAAAGCTGCCAATGTCCTTGCACTACATGTGATACATGTAGAATCTCCTCCATGAGCCTTTGATCACTGTTATTAAATTAAAAAAAATCTATTTGAGGAGTGTTGAAGTCTTTGACCAATCATACAAGTGATGATACTGTATGTTGACTTGTTCTTACCATACTGTTTGCGACGCAAGTTGTGGTGTGGCTTGTGGAGCATGTTGGGTTGGGTGGAGGATACTTCATGATGCAAATGCATTTTCACCCAGACAGCTGAAAGAACAAGGATCACCTCACAGGGCTATCTATATTGTGAGGTGATCCTTGCATTTTATTTATTTTACTCCGCATTATGCACAAAGTATCAATGTCACAGTTCACGAAACCACAGCAGACAGATTGTCATCAATTTTGACCACAAAGTTGGTGGTATAAATGACAGATGTACAGGTTTGGTGGAAATGATGGTGGCTAGTTCTTTAAGCAGAAAGACATTTGTTATTCCACCCTGACCCCTCCCTCCCCCCCCCGACCCCACCCCACATCCTCATGCAAATGCCTTTGTGTGTTGTCATTATTATAACCCAAATTTTCGTTTTCAGATTGTGCAGACATACCCTCAAACATCCGCTCATTTAGAAATGTCCTCATTTTTCTGACCGTTTCCAGATTTCACTGTAATTAAAACCTTTAAAAGCACTCAGCCAGCGGACCATTTCACTATCTCTGTGGGTAGTTATATCAAAATTATCCACTGCAAATGCAGGTTTCCCTGGCGACGACAAGGCTGTCGGTTCCATTGGAACATCAAAGTGTCTGCGTGTGACACACTTCATGCTGATTAATTGCGTTTTTCTCTTTGTGAGCTTTGGCGCATTGCAGGGTTGTACGTCTTCATCCGTCTCGCCATATAACCGTGTGCGTGCTTTTCAAGCATACTTGATGCTAATTCGGTACGAGCATACAATAATTGTGTAATTTTGCAACTTCTGCGAAAATGGAGACTTTGTACATGGTCAATTATTCGAAAATTGCAACAAGAATTGTTTTTTCAATTGTTACAACCTGATAAATGAATTTGTACTTTAAGCAGTTTACATTTAATTTATATAAAATTTTGAAAGGCTTGATCACAATTTTCTCAAAAAAAAAAATATATATATATATATATATATATATCTTTTGATGTACTTTGTTTCAGAGTGTCAATGCTACCGAAGCAGTTTCCTGGCAAGGGTTCAGTGGGTGGTTTGCCATTGCCTTCCCAGCAGTAGTTAGGGCAGGAATTTGGAATTTGCTCATGGTGGTAGCTTGTCTACTCTTCACGAAGGACACCGTGGGATCTTTATTGCCCACCAACTAATTCTGGCAGACGCGACACCCAGTTTAACGTCCGACACACATTGATGAATCACCCTGCCTGTGAAACAACTGGACGACAGTTTATAGCTGGGTTGGGATTCTTAGAGGTGAGTTTGCATACCTCGTGGCCATCTTGCCAGCTTAATTTTTTTATTGTTACATTGGCATATTTTGATACAAGTAAAAGGTGTTATAATAATCTAGTTTTATTAAAGAACAAAATGAATTGTATTTCATATTACAAGTTTCAATATTTGGTGTGATCTTTTTCATGCAAAATAGGGCATATTACTTTTGGAATGCTTTCATGCAATTTCTAGAGAATTATATTGGCAGTTTCTTCTCCATTTGTCCCATTGATTTTTGCATCACGGCGCGAAGCTACGCCGAGCCCATCTCCTGAACCACGCTCCTAGAGCCCGTGGAGGGCCGACTCCGTGTGTGATGGTGCCAACACCACTTTTATCCTCACGAGGACGCTTTTTGTGCTCACGTTCAGCCACGTGCTCACCATTGCTTGGCATTTTGGCGGTGACCACCACCATTTTATTTTTCTCGGCCACCATCTTCAACTGTTTTCACACATGCACTAAAAACACAAAATTGGGAAAAACTTCAAAACTGAGATCAACAAACATGCATTTTTCACACATACATTTTTGAAAATGCAACCCTGTGGGAGCTCCTGACACCAATGGGGCATAGATCAAAATCCCACTCAAATGCCAATTGTTAAAAATTTAATTTGGTCTGATATCCACTCCTGACTCCAGTTGTCACATTGACAGGGTGCTCACTGATGCGGCCCACCACGCCAAAGCAATGTGCCTTGAGAATAGACAAAATGAATGGAAACTATATTCGAGCAGGAAGCACAATTCTAATCTGTATCCCACTGGTTTCTACAAATATGTTATCGCAACTTAGGACCCTTCTCACTCATCCCCACCCCAGGGATTACCTGTCAAAATTCTGAAATGATTTGCATGCCCGGGAGGTGTGAATGAGGCAGTCGTGTACTCTTCTGAAATATCATAGGTTTATTGGGATGAGATAACGCAAATGAAGAATCCTTGATGAAAGATTGATTTTGACAATAAATGGAGAAATAACTACGGAAGACAGGAACCTAAGGTGCAATGGACATCCAGTCACTCCAGACAAATGGGAGGCAAGTAAGGACTTCAAAGGATATGATTCCTGTCTCAGGCAACAAGACTCGGACCTTAGACAGTCCCAACTGTGACTACGGTTCATGGTTACCGACCCTTCTGCTGATTCTGTATTCCACCCCCGACTGCTCTTGACTAACCTCGGCTGCCCGACTCTCAACCTCTTTACTGCACCAGGCCCGTCGGTGTTCGTGCTCGGCATTTACCCCATCTCCCCCATGGCCACACCCCGCTCCCTCAAGTATTCTGTGTTTGTTGCCGAACACCGGTCAATGACATCACAGATTTTCGCCACTGTCTCGCAAGCAAGGTGATGTTCATGGCACCGCCTGAACCAATGATTCGGTGTCTTGCAGGCCGCCAATGGCAGCACTCCTTTCAGGATGACATTCTGGCCAATGCCACACTGGAACTCCTGTTCTCAGAGTGCAGGCTACCATTGGGGGCAGGGGTGGTGGTGTGGCTTATGAAACTGCAGACGGTATGTCAACATGTCTATTATGAGTTTCCCTGTCTCCAATCCCCCCTCCTTATCTTGCCTGAGCCTTACCTGGTTGTACAATGTAGACATGTAAGAATCACATTTCCCTCTCTCTCCCCTGTGCAATTTACTGTAGTAGAATCTAGATAATAAGGGTATGCGCCTATTTTTAGATTTGGTGGAGCACATATGCGCTTATTTTCCACATGCGTATATTATATAATGCTACCTGTTCTTCTGATTGGCTGTACAGATGTCAGTTTTTAAATCATTGCAATTTTAATTGCCCGTACCTCGGAAGCAGATTCTAAATACACTTTCTTTCAGTCCTCGAGCACGTATCCTTTTAAACTTCGCAACAAGTTCGTTTTCCATGTCCGAGTAAAAAGCCCGTCTTCTGCCCCATATCTTCTTCGAACCTTTCTCACTCTGAACCATTTTTTCCTTAATCTTCACCATGCACAGCAAAGTCCTCGTGTGAAGTCTGAATTTATTACACGTCCGCTACTGCTTCTTACAAGAGTTGTAAAATGCGATAATCTCAATCTTCTTTTCACGGTGTATGATCGACGTTTCACTGCCGTGCCCATTTTGATTTTGATTGTTTTCAACATCCCGGTAATTAATCGGAACCATCAAGGTCGAGGATAACTCCGCTCGGTTATCCCTGTAGTACGGAACGGGCCGCTCAAGCGGTTCATGTCCGGATTCGACCTGTGGCGTGGTACAACTCCTCGGTGCGCTATCCGCGCGAGTACTTATGTAAATCGACCATTCGGCGATCGGACCCTATTTCGCGCGGGTAGAATGCGGACTGAGTTGTGGTGAGGTTAAACCCCCACCCGTGACTGGCTCCGGGCGGTAGTTCCCGGAGGGTCACGACTGAATTGTCCGTTCCAGTGGGTGAGGCGGCTGCCATTCGAGTCAAGCGGCCGATCGCACGCCGGCGGGCGCAAATTCGCGACAATATTGTTGTGTTTGAGTTGATAATATTTTCAGTTTTCAAAGCCTTACAATGACGTTTTTATATGTGCTTATTGTTAATGGAGGAATCAAATAGGGAGGCCCGTGTGTGCATTTTTTCATTTGTGCTTATGTTTAAGCATACACTTATCCAGATTCCACTGTATACCGCCTTCCATGGCAAATACACAAACAGGACAATTTCACTCCAACGGGTCCATGGTTACAGAACGTTTTAATCTATGCAAGTATGAGGACCAAGCTACCTTAATTGCAGTCAAATATATATATATATATATATATATATATATATATATATATATATATATATATATTGTTGTAGATTTTCGCATGTCCGGCATGCGGGCGACCGCCTTTAGCTCAATTGCGGCCACGCGCGCCCACCGAACGAGCAATCTCGTCGCAGCTTTCGTATTGGTCCGCGTTATCGGCTGTGTTTGGAACGTGATGGTCATCAGTTTGAACATTTATAAACAGGCATTTATACATTTAACCATTAAACTTGTTTCTAAGTCAATAAACAACGCATTTATTATCATTTAAAGAGTGAGTACTTTTTTTGGGACACCCTCTATATATGTTTATATATATATATATATATATATATATATATATATATATATATATATATATATATATATATATATATATACATATACATACAGTGGGGAGAACAAGTATTTGATACACTGCCGATTTTGCAGGTTTTCCCACTTACAAAGCATGTAGAGGTCTGTAATTTTTATGACAGGTACACTTCAACTGTGAAAGACAGAATCTAAAACAAAAATCCTGAAAATCACATTGTATGATTTTTAAATAATTAATTTGCATTTTATTGCATGAAATAAGTACCTTGAGATGCTTCTTACGGAGCCACTCCTTAGTTGCCCTGGCTGTGTGTTTCGGGTCGTTGTCATGCTGGAAGACCCAGCCACGCCCCATCTTCAATGCTCTTGTTGAGGGAAGGAGGTTGTTGGCCAAGATCTCACGATACATGGCCCCATCCATCCTCCCCTCAATACGGTGCAGTCATCCTGTCCCCATTGCAGAAAAGCATCCCCAAAGAATGTTTCCACCTCCATGCTTCACGGTTGGGATGGTGTTCATGGTGTTGTACTCATCCCTTCTTCTTCCTCCAAACACGGCGAGTGGAGTTTAAACCAAAAAGCTCTATTTTGGTCTCATCAGACCACATGACCTTCTCCCATTCCTCCTCTGGATCATCCAGATGGTCATTGGCAAACTTCAGACGGGCCTGGACATGCGCTGGCTTGAGCAGAGGGACCTTGCGTGCACTGCAGGATTTTAATCCATGACGGCGTAGTGTGTTACTTATGGTTTTCTTTGATACTGTGGTCCCAGCTCTCTTCAGGTCATTGACCAGGTCCTGCTGTGTAGTTCTGGGCTGATCCCTCACCTTTCTCATGATCATTGAGGCTCCACGAGGTGAGATCTTGCATGGAGCCCCAGACTGAGGGAGATTGACTGTTATCTTGAACTTCTTCCATTTTCTAATAATTTCACCAACAGTTGTTGCCTTCTCACCAAGCTGCTTGCCTATTGTCTTGTCGCCCATCCCAGCCTTGTGCAAGTCTACAATTTTGTCCCTGATGTCCTAAGACAGCTCTCTGGTCTTGCCCATTGTGGAGAGGTTGGAGTCTGATTGCATAAAAGACAGCTGTCCACACTCAATCAGATAACGAGTTCAAACAGGTTCAGTTAATACAAGTAATGAGTGGAGAATGGGAGGGCTTCTTAAATACAAAACTAACAGGTCTGTCAGAGCCAGAATTCTTCCTGGTTGGCAGGTGATCAAATACTTATTTCATGCAATAAAATGCAAATTAATTATTTAAAAATCATACAATGTGATTTTCAGGATTTTTGTTTTAGATTCCATCTTTCACAGTTGAAGTGTACCTATGATAAAAATTTCAGACCTCTACGTGCTTTGTAAGTGGGAAAACCTGCAAAATCAGCAGTGTATCAAATACTTGTTCTCCCCACTGTATACATATATATATATATATATATATATATATATATATATATATATATATATATATATATATATATATATATATATATATATATTGTTGTGGTTGAGGAAATTCGCAAACCACCATTCAGGTCCCATAGGTGAGATATCTCTGTAAGTATATGTGTAGTTAGCCCAAACCCGTTGTTTAGAGGGAATAAATGTCATTCATTCGGGCTGCGACCCTTCAAGATAGCCGTTTTTCTTTTACTATCTTTATTTTGGACCAACCGCCATTACTACCACCACAACCACCACCAACCGCATCTCGACAACCACAGCCACCTTCTCCAGAACCGCCTTCACAACATCCACCTTCTCCACAACCGCTTTCACAACAACCACTTTAACCAAAACCGCCCAATCATACCACCATCACAACCGCCTCGACCACAACCGCCATCGCATTTCCATCTCAGCACATGGTTTCCAGAAGCCTGGCATTCATCGAGGTTGAATGGACGACGGCCTCACCCCCTCCTCCCAACGAATAACCCTGCGAGAGGAACAAAAAGCTCTGGAAAAGGCAAAAGAAAGGCCCCGATCCAGGAGAAAAAACGCCGTTCTTCTGGAAGTTTCCTGCGCTTGCTGGAAGAAGGGGCGGCGGCGAAGCGTGGCAGCAGCAGCGCAGCAGCCAAGGCGGAGCTCGAGATATAAGGAGGAGGTGCAGGCTCTGGTGTGTGCGTACGCTGAGGTTTTTGTCTCTCTCTGGGCTCTGCATTGCGCGCTTGCTGGGTCGCGCGCGCTCTGGCTCTCTGGCGGCGAGCTCCCTGGGACGGTCATGACGAGAGCGGCGGAACGAGATTGAAAGCGCCGAGCGCGGAGCGGATCGGAAGAGTTGGAGAGTTGTGGCGGCGGCGAAATCAGTCGAGAGAGTGTCTGTCGGGGTCCGGAGAGTCTGGAGAAGCCAAGGAGCTTTGTGGAGGTCTGCGCTCGTGTCAGAGTCGGGGAGCTGCGGAGAGGGGAGGCCGGGAATGCGGTCGAGGTCGCAGTGGAGTCGCTCGTCGCGGGACCCAAGCCAGCCAGATATCCTCTTTCCCCCGAGCATCAACAACCCCCCCCTGCTTCCCCCCGCGCTGAGATAGTGTGAGAAGGGGGCCCCGTTCCCATCCCATTCCAGGCAGTGCCAGCGAGGTCCGCGGAGTCGGGGCGCTGCCGCCATTTTGCGGCTCATCACCAGACGGGTAGGCTCGACGCGGTCTCGGCCCCAGGCCCGTCTGCCCCCTTATCGTTGAGGGTGGCCCCTTTTTATTTTGCTTTGGAGTATATGTGTTGTCGGCGCCGTCTGTGAAGTAAAACTGTGTAAGTGTTGCCGTGTGCTCGCGTAGTCGGTAGTAGATCTGCATTGTGTTTCTTTTGTTGCAATTGCTTTTGGTGCGT
>NC_140970.1:38955173-38957673 GCF_056783735.1 Eptatretus burgeri | reverse complement strand
GTGGAAACGGGTGTGTTGCAAGGACAATTTTTTTCGATTTTGGTGAAGATCCGAATCCGGATCTGGATACAAGAATTATTTAATTTCTAGAGTGATTCTTCACCATTGAGAGATAGGGCCAAAAACGATGTCGTACTGTATAGCATTATATTTCAAAAATTATTGGGGCTGAAATGTTCTCGTGGCTTAGGCATGACATCGTGGAGGTATGCACTCGACCGAGTGACCTAGTATAGTTTCTACGGAGGTGCAACATAAATATTTGGGGCTCTGTTGAAATTTTCGTTACATTTAAATTATTTCCAGCTTTTACAGTTGAGTATGATGATTTTAATTGTTTGGATATAAAATTGTGTTGAATTCCTTGTACAAGTCGATTTTTCCTGGACAATTGTCCCGGTATATAGTGAATTGTGTGCAGTAGGGCTGATCAGAAAGCTTGGAGGAGTGTACAGTGGCCTTTGAAGTGACAGGCCTGGGTTTGAAAATCGACCGAGTTATAAACTGTCACCCTGGTGTTTTGCATGTAGGGTGAATAATCAAAGTGTGCGCCGTCCATCTGAATGACATGGAGCTCAAGGACCCGTTTCCCAGCATTGGTCATTGGTGGATATAAATTAAACCACAGTGTATTTTGCAAAGACTTGAGCTCTCATCGACATCCTGGTCAAATTACAAATTCCTGCCACCGTCAGTGGAAAGTCAGGCACAGCCAGGCAAGTTTGTGGAAAAATTGGGTCAATGACGTTCCCTGGCCAACCCCACAAGGTGAGAATGGATAGCGGGTGCCATTAAAGAAATAGCAACAGATTGTGAATTGTGTGAAGTATATTTCAAGGATATCTTTTGTATAACGAGTCCTTCTTGTGGTCCCTTGCTTGTTTCATTCCCATACAAATTGTTGAATCAGTTATCTCCATGGAATTAGTCAGTTGGCCACTTGCACTTGATAAAATTCAGTGATTTAACTGCTTGGTTAATCTTGCAAAAGGGTTGTCTATAACAACAGATCCCTGCAATATTCCACTGAACCTTTCAAAGAAGAGTTGGTCTCTGCGACGAGAGAATAAAATTACAAATTCTTCCTTTCAAGTTTGTGGAATTCCTCAACCAGTAATCATTGAATTCCTTGTGTCATCGGGATTTAGTAAGTACTAAGAGAGAGAGAGTAGTCCAGTGGTTGGTAAATGAAAACTCATTTAAAATGCTCGTTAAAATTCCTCCAGCCTCGAGTCATTATGGCTGTGGACTTGCTTCTTGACTTCACTTGTGGAGGTTCACATCTGATGGTTGTTCAGAGAGGGGGTTATTCTTCTCCCTGGAAATAAAAGATCCCATGATGTCTTTTGAAAGAGTAGGCCTTTGAACCAGTACCCTGTCCAAATTCCCTCGATGGAGTTGAGCTTAATGTATACCACCCGACCTCATCGTGACCTTCTGGATCTAGAATTACTAGAGCGGCTGCATTAACCTTCATGAGATAAAGATTAAAAGGAAAATCAACTTAGATATTGCTACTAAGAAATTTTAGCAAACCCATTTTCTCTCAACAGCATAAAAGTGTTAAAAGTGCTATTCACGCTGCTGCCCGGCACGCTATGTGTTACATGGTGTCAACCATGAAAAAATTTTCACCTGTAAGCTCAGCAATGTAATGTCAGAATCTTGCTGATGATGCCAAAAGGTAAAAAAAACAAAATGTGATTATAATACATTCTTAAAATGCCGAGCTTGCACATTACCCTTTCGGGGTATTGTCTTTGTGAATTTATGGAGCTATCTCTCTAATGGGATTTATTCGCATACTTTGCTGCATTTTTAATTTCTAACTGTTAGTGTTCCCATTTGAACCTTGTTGTTATTCCTACCTAACTCCTCTCCCCCCTTTTTGCTCATGATTTGGGAGGCTTAGGTTCAAATCCAAAATTCCCACATACCATATGTGTTTCTTCTTTATCTGCTAATGTCCATCCAATTCATGTTAAGTATGTTGACGTCTACTACCATGTTTGTCATACATGTGATTTACAAATTCATCCATGCGTCTTAGATTAGTGTTAGAAAAATAAAACATGTTCAGCTGTTAAATCAACGTGTTGCTTCCAGTGATGTGCATGGCCTAATATTTACAGCCAAAATTCCTTATCAAATCACATTAAAAATCAAAAAACATGTCACATTTACCAAAACAAAACGTGGTTTGTTAAATAATTTCAAAGGCAGGAAAAGGAATGGAAAGGGGCATGTCCATAACTTCCCACGCAAGCATTGCCCCCCTTGTTAAGTTCAGAAGTTTGTCTCCCTGGAAGTAGAGCATGTGGTCGCTGTGTCACTGATCTGGCCCGAGCTGCTCCCACTGTCTAGACTTTCAATAATTAACAATTACCATAATGAGAGGAGTCACATGATTAGGCCAGAAAGGCAGACTAGCATGAGGAATGTAAAATCTCAAACTGCTTTACATATCTCCCCGCAGTTTTTACGTAATATTAGATGCATT
>NC_140970.1:38860173-38942673 GCF_056783735.1 Eptatretus burgeri | reverse complement strand
CCGAACGCAGACGAGAGTTTTGGCAGGGGCTGCTTGCAGCCTATGTTGATCTCTGTAAAGCGTTCTATTCAGTGAATCGAGATGCCCTCTGGAGGATTCTTGGTCTTCGTGGGGTGCCACCAACCAAAAGATGGGATAATTGATACTCTAATGGGTATAGGTTCAACTATTCTTAAACATAAAGACCTAATTGGTTCTACTGCTTCTGCTGTGGGAAATGTAGCAGGTGCTATAAAGAGTAGAAAAGATGCACGAAAGGAATCTCATAAATTGCAAGCAATAAAAGAAATTAAGAAAGGCAACAAGTCTGAAGACGACAATGGTTCATGAGCGGTATTTGACGATGTAGATTGTTTCAGAAGTCAAGGATGAGACAATGTGATAATTTTTGACCAAGTTATAAAAATGATCAACATGATGTGGTACGGGTGACAGGTTATTAGCTGCAAAATGTCGAAAACCCGTTTTCGTTCAACAACTTTCAAAATTTGACCTTTGCATAACCTTTAAAGGTCACAAAACAATGTTGTGGACATGAAAATAAGGAACAGAATATGTGCTATAGTTTATTGGAGTTAGTTCGTCGAAGAAGGTCGAAAACCCAGTTCGATTCCCACAACTTTGAAAATTTGACCTTTGTGGCCTTTAAAGGTCAAAGGTCAAGGATTATGACCTTTGGTGCAAAACTTCCTCTGGAACATTGCAGGAACAATATAATGTCATATAGGCTATATGGCATTTCGTATTCCTCGGATTATCCATACTTTGATGAAATCAGCGTAAAAACAAACTTGAGGGGGGCACCACGGTCAAGGTGTTCGAGATAGAGCAAAATGGTTTGAAGACTTTAGGTGGGGAATGATCTCAAGATTATGCATAAAAGATATTGTCATCCTAGCTCTCAAAATTTGGGCGGTCATATGATTTTTATGTCAAAATTCGCAATTTTCTAAGTTTTTGACCTTGTGACCATGACCTTGGGACGAAAATGAAAAATCAGACAACGACAAGTTTTAGATAATTCATTTTGCTATTCTAATACCAAAGAACCAATTCCATTCAGTCAATTCCCAAGGAAAACATAGATTTTTTTTATCCGACTACCCCCTAAAAATGGCTATTTTTTGGCGTGGCTCCGCCCACAATGGGCGTAGGACGCCCACATCCAGGAAAACACAACTAGAAATTGATATCGAACACATAACCAAGTTTCATCAAGATTGGATTAAAGTCCACGGAGTTATGCTCTGGACAGAGAGACAGACAGACAGACACACAGACATTACGAATATCGTGGTCACTCTGGCTGGCGCTCGTGAACCAATACTTGGGTCAGTGTTTCAAAAGTTTTAACATCTGTTTTCCTCAATAAATAAAAGTATGGAAGCAATTGATAGTATCTATGATTTGGATGATACCATTCCCATTCAAACTCCACTAAAAAATAAAACTACTTCAAGGTAAATGACATAACTGAAACAGACTGAAATACAAATGGAACAAAAAGTTTTGAAATAAATCATCAACAAACTTATTTGAATCTCGCCGAAAGTTTCTTGTTGTGTAAATTTACATTCACTAAGGCTGTAAATAACACAAACGCTACACTCGTAAATGATTTCTTCTGGAAAATGTTTGATAGTGTTCGTTTTTATATTGGAACACAAGAAGTTGAAGCGATTGATTATGTCTCTGCTGCATCTGAAATGATGAAATTTACACTATATTCATTTGGTGATAGAAAGAGAAAGCGAGCTGTCGAAGGTTTTATTCCTGACATGGCAAAGAGAACAAACACAGACCCTGGATATAGTCAAAGAAAAGGAATGTATAATGATACAAAAGCAGGTAATTGTTTTACTGCGGCAGTTCCTCTTGAAGGTATATTTGGATTTTGTCATCATGATAAAGTTCTGTATGGTCTTAAAATTAGGTTTCAACTGCAAAGGAATGATAATCAAAATATATTGCTTTTTGGTGTGGCTAATGCTTTTGCTGCTTAGAATAAATTTCTAATTGATGAAATTATTTGGTGTGTTAGTGAATATACTCCTAAACTTAAAACAGAAAAGATGTTGAATAGAAGACTTAACTTAAAGAAACCGCTCAATGTATCATACCTTAAAAGAAGATGCCAACACGTTAAACTGAAACAAACCACTTACACATGGAATTTGGGTGTTCTGGAAGGAAAGTCACGATATCTGTGGCTCATTTTTTTAAAACCAGATGGTGATACTGCTACTGATAAGAATAATGCGTTGAGTGATAATGCTAAGGTGAAACAACTTCGCGTTTCTCTGGATGGAACATTTTATCCACGAGATTAATTGGAAATTAATTGGAAAAAAAATGATGATGCTGAAGCGTACAAGCCTCACCAAAAGGTGTGTGAAAGCAATGGAAATAAAGAACCCATTTTGGATATGACAGCATTTAAAAGTCTGTATACAATCTATGCGATTGACCTGAGTGCTCAAAAGGAAACTATAAAGTCTAATCGAGTGGATACTTCCCTATACATTGAAGGAGGAGAGAGTGAAGAAGTTGATACATATTGTTTGCTTTTGGAAGAAACAGAATTACAGATTAATACAGATAATGGTGTTATGATTAGTCTCACATTATTTTTTTGATAAATAAATGAGTCGTAAAGTGCCAACTGGGGTATATGTTAATCAAATCAATCTTCATAAACTATCATCTTGTATTCAAATTCAAAAGCCTTGTATTATTAACGTCAATACAATTCAGAGAAAAGGAGCAGTAAGAATTGATGTTTTGCTCACAAGAGAACAGGTGAAAATCTTGCATGATACTGGCTCACTTAAAATTAAAATGTCAAAACTAATGTTGAAGAAATATTCAATAAGAGAGACAAGTGGAGGATTTATCCCATTTCTAATTCCTTTATTTGCTGGTTTAAGTGTGGCTGGAGCATTGACGGTGGTATTTCAGCAGCAGTGAAAACTGCCAACGAAAGGAAGGCTCAACTCCAGGCTCAAAAAGAGTTGGAAAGACATAACAAAGACTTGGAGAAACAAATTAGTGGAAGTGGTGTAATTGTAGATTTTACTGAAAAACTTGAAAGTCTACCTGATAAAGCGAGATTGTTAGTTGGAAATATGCTTTCTTCTATTGCACAAGCAGGTGTAAAATTAACTAAAAGGTATAATGGATTATATCTTTATAATAAACAAATGAGCATTGATGAGTGGTTTTAAAAATTTGGAAAGAATACAACATCAAATTTAGAACTTATCAAATATTGTAAGAAATTAAGAATTCATAATGTGGTTATTTGTATGAGAGATGAATTAACAAACGTGTTCAAACATACAAAGAATATTGTTATGAACTTAGAAGATAATAATGGGAAAGGTTCTCATTGAGTTTGTGAGCCTGGTGTTGGCGCAGTGGTTAGGGCAGCGGCTTGGGATCCAAAAGGTCCTGAGTTCAAGCCCTGTTGGGCCACTGAATTAATACACCAGGGGGTTGATTCAGCCTGTCATCCTTCCGAGGTCGGCGAAATGAGTACCAGTATACTGGGCCGGTGTATACCCCGGGTAAAATAGGTGTACCATACCCCTGTGTCGTAAGAGGCGACCAGGGTTGCGTCAGGAAGGGCATCCGGTGTAAATCCTGTGCCAAATCATTATGCGGATCATAACGGATGATCCGCTGTGGCGACCCCTAACGGGAGCAGCCGAAAGAAGAAGTTCTCATTGAGTTTGTATTTTTAATAGTCAAGACAAATATTATTTTGATAGTTATGGTCTTCCACCACCTGTTGAAGTAATACAATTATTACAGAATGGTGTTTATCAAACATTTCAAGTCCAAGAATTAAATTCTAAGTGCTGTGGTCAATTATGTCTTTACGTGTTATTTCAACTCAACAAAAATAAAATTTTTAATGACTATTTTTAATCTAAAATAAATGACATGTTGGGAAAGATGGTTCTATCTTTGGTGTATCCCAAGAACTGGATATTGATTTATCAAATTATTACACAAAGGCACAGGCTGAATGACAGAAATATAGTATCGCAAAAAATATTAATATGAAAAATGTTTATAAATTATTAAATTATCCAAGCCCGATTGACGCGAATGACTTGGTGAGATTAAGTGATTTATCACAATATATATCCTTAAATAAAATGGCACGTTTTGTTAAACGAGTATAATTTACAACCACAACACCTGGTTCAACAAACCAGACACCTTTTCTTATTAAATTCAATTACCTGCTTAGTATTGAATTTTATAAAGAAGGAAGTATAGTTAATATGAGAATTGAGAAATGGAGGTATATGTGTGATTTAAGATATAATTGGTCTTTTTCATTGAACCTTGAAGACCTACACGGTTTTTATCAGTCTCGTAAAGAAGAATATTATCCTCTTTGTAAGAATCAGGAGATATGTGGAAGCACAATTAGCAAACAACAAATACACGATTTTGGGAATAGGAAATTATATGATGATCAAGCAATAGTTTATATGACAAAGAAGGAAGGAAATTGGATAATTATACAAAGTCGAGGAATACAAACTGATTTAACAACAGGAAGATGGGGTGGTATTAAGTGTTATCATAATAATCTGTCACATATTTCTGATACATAAATGACAGCAAGAAGGCTTCAAGAAAATTATAATTTTGCATTCAAGGATACCTATAAGAAAAGGGTGTTAGATTTTACATTCCTTATAAATTGGAACATACACACGGGCATTTTTCAATTAAGAACTGGCCTTATAATGATATTAAAAAACCCACAAATAGAGATTTGATTAAAATATTAAATAAAAATGAACTTCTAAAAGTGATGCAATATAAAACTCTTTTAGAAATCATCAATAAATCTTATTGGTTTCCGATTATGAGAAAAATAATTGTGGATTTAAGAGTATCGCAGAATCCAGATGAATATATGTATGATCTTTTTGGGGTGAAAGTGGTTGAAGAATAGTAAGGGATGAGGAAGGAGTTGAAGAAACAGACTAAAGAGAAGGAGAGGGAGAAGAGAGAAGGAGAGGGAGAGGGAAGAAAGAGAGAATAAATAAATATAAAAAATATGGAAACCAGTGAGATTATAAAAAGATCAAAGGTATTACAGGAAATAAATACATCTCAACGCACTGAGGAGGAAAACAAAGAATTGACAAGTCTATTAGAAATAAATATATGCTTCAAGAGTATTAACATTGATTTCAGGGAGAAGATTTTAATGAGAAAGTGGAGATAAAGAAGAGAAAGAAGGAAAAGATTATATTTTATACATTATTTCCGAGTTTGTGGTTTTGTGTCGCGCTATCTTCGACTTTGTTCAGCGCTCGAGTAACGTGATATTCGGCTTACATTATCTCAAAGACCATATGAGGTACATGGTACAAAAAAAGTAAATAAAATGGTTCTGAAACAGTGAAATCGTATTCCACTGACTGCATTAAAGTAAAATTACTACTGATACTCTGCATCAGTTCCTTTCTCAAACACACCCACCCCAACATGTCGCGCAGAGCGCGGGTATGCTAGTTATTGATGATGTTGGTGTAATTATCTTTGATTAAAGTTTTACATTTTTTTTTCTTAAATAAATGGAGGAGAGAGTGAAGACATTTCTGAGGATTCTTTATGTTTTAAAATAAGATTCAAATGTGCATGTTGGAAACTAAAAAGGTTTTCGCACTCTGTAGGAATTTTTCACATAAATAAATGAGTTATTGTCTCAAATGTAAAAAGAAAACCGAAAGTAAAAATATCTCGTATCTTCAAAGTAAAAATAATAGGGTTATACAAAAAGGTACATGTTCGGTGTGTGGCTCTAAAAAGAGTAAATTCATCACCAAACACAAATGAGGGGGAGATATACAAAAGTTTTTATCAGGAAGTAAATTTACAACAACTGGAATACCAGGGGAATTACATCTACCAGGGTATTCTTTCTGTGGTCCAGGAACAAACTTGAATAAAAGATTAGATGAGGCTGACAATCCTAAACAGTGGAGCAAACCTATCAATAGGGTTGATGAAGTGTGCAGGAAGCATGATATTGATTACGGGAATAACACGACGTTGGAAGAAAAACATGAAGCCGATAGAGAAATGTTGTATCATTTGTCTCCGATACAAAATCCAACGTTGAGAGAAAAAGTTGATAGGTTCATCGTGAAGAAGATGATCAGTGCTAAAGTGAAACTTGGGCTTGGAAATTCAAAAAACTTATAGGCTCTAATGATGTCATTAAGATTGAAGAGCAATTAGCTGATGAATTACATAAACCAATAATCACAAAGTTTCAGAGAAGGAAGGTTTATTCCAAGGAAGTTGATTATATCTGGTCCACTGATTTAATTGAACTCAATGATGATAAGGGGTACAAGTATGCTTTAACCGATATTGATTTGAGGAGTAGATATGCGTGGGTTGTCCCTTTGAAAAACAAAACAGGTAATACTCTTATGTTAGCTTTCCAAGAGATATTCAATAAAAGCAAGAGAAAACCTAAAAAGCTATGGACTGATGAGGGTACAGAGTTCTTCAACAAAACATTTATGAATTTTCTTTAAAATAACAACATTACATGAAACAGCACCTTTAATGAAGGAAAAGTGGTTGTAATTGAGCGTTTTAATTGCACTTTAAAAGAGAGACTATATAAAAAATTCACTTAACTCTGTTCTCAACAATGGTTATCTTTAATTCAAGACATTGTAGATAAGTATAATGATACGATTCACACCTCAACGAAAATTAAACCATCAGATACATTTACAAAATTAAAATATGAAAAAGAGATTAATGCCAGAAAGCCTAAGTTCAAAGTTGGTGATATTGTAAGAATATACAGGTGGAAATCTCATTTTGAAAAAGGTTATACCAAGCGATGGACAAATTAACTTTTAAAAATTGTTGATGTCGTCGGCACAGTTCCTTGGACTTACAAATTATGTGATTTAAAGGGGGAAGAGATTTTAGGTTCATTTTATTCACAGGAATTACAAGAGACAAAGACAAATTGAAAAAAAACCTTTGGACTTACAAATTATGTGATTTAAAGGGGAAGAGATTTTAGGTTCATTTTATTCACAGGAATTACAAAAGACAAAGATAAATTGAAAAAATCTTTTTTGACTCCACCCCTTTTTAACTCCGCCCCTTTTTGACTCTGCCCACACAAGCCCCACCCACGTAAACCCCACCCACAAAAGCCACATCCACACAAGCCCCACCCATGCAAACCCACCCATGCAAACCCCACTCACAAAAGCCACATCCACACAAGTCCCACCCACGCAAACCCCACCCACGCAAACCCCACCCACATAAGCCACATCCACCTCCATCATGTCCACATAATTAGTGATTAGTTTATTTGTTCCCCATACACAACATATTTATTTGATTAAAAAAACATTGCTCCACCCACACAATCCACATCCACACAAACCCCATACACACAAGCTCCACCCACACAAGCCCCACCCACCCACGCAAGCCCCACCCACACAAGCCCCATCCACACAAGCCCCACCCACCCACACAAGCCTCGCCCCCCTGTGCGCCCCCACCCTTGACCCACCACCCCCTCCTCCCACCCCCCCACCCTTCCCCACACTCACATGCGGAGGGGAGAGGAATGAGGGGGGTAGTGGGTCATTGGGGGAGCGCACCTACCCCCCAACCCTAACCCTCCCCCAACCCCCCCTCCCCTTTACATCTCCTTTATTCTTTTTTGTAATTCAAAATCAGATAATTTTACACAAAGCATATATAATTAAACAAGGTTAAAAACATTGAACAAAATCTTCTTTCGCAGCAGTCTGATGGTTTGTGATTTTGAAACTCGGTCAACATATTCTGTTCAAAACAAAGAGGGAAGAACAATTAGGGTATATAAAGATGATTATATCATGATATCTATCTATAATTCCAGCAATCTGTGTGTGTGTGTGTGTCTGTCTGTCTGTCTGTCTGTCTGACTGCGACCGCCGTTTCTTGACGACCGCCAGTCCGATCGGATTGAAACTTGCCAGGAATATTGCCGGGGCCCCGCAGATGTGCCTTTTCGAGGTTTGATATCGATCGGACAAGCGGTTCCCAAGTTACAGCCATTTATCTGTCGGCCAATGACAAGACACGGTGCTATGACGTCACGAATGACGTCACAATTAATGTTTGTTTATTTATTTATTTATTATTATTTCTTTTGCACGATTGAAACTTGCCAGGAATATTGCTGGGGACCCGTGGATGTGCCTTTTCAAGGTTTGATATTAATCGGACGAGCGGTTCCCAAGTTACGGGCATTTTTCTGTCGACCAATATCTGCGAGAGAGATAAGAGGGGGACAGGAGAGGGGGGGATGAGAGTGGGAGCGAGAGAGGAGGAGGGAGAGAGGAAGGGCGAGACAAAGGGGGAGCGAGGTGGGCAAGAGAGGGGGGGGCGAGAGAGAGGGGCGAGAGAGGAGGGGGAGAGTGGGGGGGGGCGAGACTATGGGAGAGAGAGGGGGGCGAGAGAGAGAGGGAGCAATTCTTCAACACAATTCTTCTTCGTTTGATATGACTTCACAATTGACACTGGGAACCTGAGTATGTTTCCCAAGTTATGGCCATTTATGATACGGTTGGTCCAATCTAATTGAAATAATGCCCCTAACCAGTCGTCGTTTACGCACCTACGGGCCCGTACTAGTAACAAATAAATTTGCAAAATTAATGTTTGAATTCTGAAATATATAATTATATATATATATACACACACACATCATGATGCGGTCTTCATGTTAAAATATGTCCTCGCTTATTTGCCCTCTCAGTTGGCATTAACTCATATTTGGCAGCCCCAAAGATCCTTCCTCATCAGGCCATTTGTTTTTTGGACCAGTCTGTATGGGCCAATCAGATCAGGTCAGGTATGGGAGCATGCGCCGGAGCAGCGCGTAAGATCGCACGGCCAAATCCCACTTATACGACATGTCCCAAGTTTATTGCACAACAAATTTCAAAATTTTCTTCAATGAGTTGAGGTTAACCCTGATCAATAATTCAACATTTTTATTTCGGCATTGCATTGCGTACAATTAATGATACTAAGACCATAATTTATTTTAGCTGAGAGGTACGTTGAATTAGCCTTGAAAAAAAAGCTTGGAAAAAATGATGAAATAAATAATTGCCTGCAGCCTGAATTTGAGCCGGTGTGCTTACAAATTCCTGGGCCAATTTTAACTCCCAGTCCGTCACTGACTATATGTCAGGGGTTGAATGATGTTTATTCTTCAGCATGTATTGTATTGCGCGTTGTAAATCGAAATAAGCATCGTTCAACTTATATCCATGTTGTGTCACAAGGTGAAGACATAACATTCACAAACGTGGATATAAAGGAGAGCATTGCATATTTTGCAAGAGTTTGCATTTGGCTATTTATTTCCATCCTGTATGAAAAATAATTGTAATGGATACTCAATATACTGAAAAGTAGATGTTTGGTGTAAATAATGTACAGACTGAGGGTATGGACAGATTAACTTGATGTTACTAAATAAGGAATTCCCTTGAATGTGTAAACAAATGCACACAAGAATCTCTCTGTCGGTGAGGAGCAAGATGAGAAAGAGATACAAACATCTTCCAGACCTGTCCATTGATTTATCATCGCATGTCCTTTGAGGCTGATGATGGCCGTTCACCTGTGACATGCAAACCACTTGGGAACCTGAATATGTGTATGGAGGAGGAGCTGTTGCGCAGCCAACAACAGCACTGTGAAATAGCAAACAGTGTAATCTGGTGTCAAGGAGTGTACAAGACAAGACTTGCAGTTTAAGCAGGAATTTATAATTTGTTCAGGCTGCCAGCAATAACTCACCTCCCTTTTGCACAAGACATCGTGGGATCTTTCCACCAACGAATGTGAGCCAACGGGTCCTTCCAGCTTAACGTCCTTTCGAAGGACAGCAGACACACTGATGCATCGCCCTGCATACAAAACACCATGGTGAAAGTTTATTGCTCGATCAAGATTCGAACCCAGGTTAGACAGCTTACAGTTAGCATGCATACATTGAGGCTATCCTGCCAGCCTATTGATTCAATATTTAAATGTATAGCCTGCAATGCTTACGTGACATTGTTCAAAAGTTACATCATATTTTTAGTTTCAACTTTATTGGGACCATCTACACTCTTTCCTCGAAAAGAAACAAAAAAAAAAAAACAAGTAGTTGCTGTTGATGCGATTTACTGATGTGACATCATGGGACACACAGGAGCTGCAAACATCTTCCAGAAATAAATGCTGAATAATTACATGTCCATGTCATTGTGACCAAGGGGCTGACCGGATGGCCTAGGGGTATGCAAACTTGCCTCTAAGCTGTCTAAACTGGGTTTGATTCCCATCCCAGTTATAAACTGTCATCCTAGTGTTTCATCAGCAGGGTAATTCCTCAATGTGTGTGCAGTCCTTCAGATAGACATTGAACGGGCGTCCCGTCTGCCAGCATTGGTTGGTGGACGCTAAAGATCCCACAGTGTCCTTCACGAAGAGTAGATGAGCTATTGTCGGCACCCTGAAGAAATTACAAATTCCTGTCCTAACCTACAGAGGGCATTGCATAAGCAGCACAGCTATGCCCTCAGCCAATGATGCCACCCTGCTGCCTTGTGCTGCATATTAATGAATAAGATTGTGACCAAATCATGTGATGTTGCGTTGTGACAAATGTTTTCACATTGAGATTCAACGTGGAAGTCACAAACTCAATACTAGCTTTGTCCACATCCAGCATCAATCAATGCATTACACTGTCATCACATTGACTACATGAGAAATCAAATCTGAGCTCAAAGAATGATTTGCCACACCTGAATCAGCTCCTATTCCAGCTCATCGAGGGGTTGTAGCTGTTTTGGTAAGGTTTGAACATGCCAATCGATGATACCTCAGATTTGATCAATTGGATTTAAATATGGTGAAATGATAGGCCATTAACTTTGGCATTGAGAAGGGTTCTTGTTCGAATGGCCCTGTGAGGAGGAGCATTATCGTGCATCAAGATGATTCCTGGACCATGTTTTTGAAGGGTAGGCAACACATGTTTCTCTAAATCTCTACATTAATCTGCTGTTTTGCTTTCTCTGAATAATTTATGAAACTGCCATAAGATTTCCATGGATATGGATCAAGTTGGTGCAAAAGGTTTCAGCAATACCACCCCACATCCTGATACTTCCATGTCGAAAAGTTGTGGTTTCCCAGACACAGATTGAGGCATATTCTCAATTCATCTTCTGTAGACCCGTGCATGGGAATCATGCCTTTCAAGGAGAAACCTGGATTAGTCACTGAACACAAAACTTGCCCATCGCATGCCTGTCCATCAGACATGCCGATTTGTCCACTGCAAACGTGCTTGGATGTGTCACAGTGCAAGTCTTGGATCCACAACAGGATGGCTAGCAAATCCTTGCATCACGAAGATGCCTCAAGATGCTGTTGACACTTGTCCTGAGAGGTCGAGGGAGTGGGCTTGTAGTACTCTGGGCATTTCAAAACCGATTGTGTCGATGGGTCATGTGAATGTATGGGTCCTGTGTGGCAGTCGTTATTCTGGGACATACACTGCTTGGCATATATTTTGTTGATTCTGTGCATTGATAACGGCTTCTGGCTTATAAGTTAAATGGCTAATAGAAGACCGTGCTTGAATGTGTCAAATGATTTTCATTCCTGTCATTTTCTGAAACACGTGGCATTGTAATGGATTGTTGAAGAATCAGAATTTCTTGATGACCCACACGCTGTTGTCTTGCGAAAGATTGCTTCAACCTTGATCAAAATACTTCACATCATCTCGAAAAACTATGGGTGCATGCGTTGCACATGCTAAATGATTATTGCATGAGGCAACTATAACGGCATTCGGTAGAGTTTATACCTCAGCCAGGCTGAACAGTTCACGATTTTTAGCCCACTGTTAGGCCGGATCTGCATTCGGACCTGAACCAAAATCTAATCGGCTTGTTCTTGTCACCGACCCAACTCCATCCATCAAATGTTTTCATAACCCGTCCACAACTTTTTGAGATATCGTGCTTTATATCGTTTTTTGGCCCATCTCTCAATTGTGAAGAATCACTGAAAAAGAAGAAAACTTTAATCCTCATATCCGGATCCAGATGGTCACCAAAATCGAATCGATTCGTCCTTGTCACACACTAAACCTGTCCACCCAGTTTCATCCGAATCCATCAACATTTTGAGATATCCTGCTCACAAACAAACAGACAAACAAACAGCGGTGAATACATAACCTCCATCTACCTTCGGTGGTGGAGGTAATTACGTTACTTGGAAACTTTCACTTGGCTGTTCTGCACATCCCTCGTGCCAAAAAGCCACTTGCAAAGAAGGCTTGTATCACCCAACAATATATTTAGAGGCTCCAAGGCTCTTGGGGTAGATTTCAGGCATTCACATTTGTAAAGAGAAAGCAAAATCTTTACTATAAGAGAGCCATTACTCTGTGTGTTGCCATTTTTCTCAGAGATTGCTGAACGGATCTTCGTCAAACCTTCAGGGTTCGTCATTGAGTGCTTGGGACTGTTTTAGACCAAAAAAGAAAAAATTGAAAAATTTGAAAAAGAAAGTTCGATTTATTTATTCTTTTTAGAATTTTTTTTGTTTTTTAGGATTTTTTTTTTATCACTCAATAGTGCCGAGACCTTTTTGATTAATGACAGTTATATTCAAGTATACATACATGTAAATAGGTACAAAACAATTACCAGACATTTAAATACAAATAAATCTCTTCCAGAAGCAGTCGAAGTTGGCGGTACATCTTTTTCCTGAACGGCCCCATATTTATAAATAGGGCGCAAAATTAGCCCCAAAAAATCAATGGTACATTCACGAGCATCCATTCGACGAACAACATCTAATTCCACTTCTAAGGTAACACTTTTACAACATGCCTCTTCGCAAATAATCTACAGGGTGTTTACAAACTCCTGTTACCCCCTCCACAGAACATGATAAGTGAATATAATGAATACACATGTATTTTATAGTCATAGAAAACAAAATAGTAACACTAGCATGAACAAACACATGTATGTGTGTGTATGTATGTATGTATGTATGTATGTATATATATATATATATATATATACATATATATATATATATACATATATATATATATATATATATACATATATATACATATATATATATATATATATATATATATGTATATATATATATATATATATATGTATATATATATATATATGTATATATATATATATATATATATATATATATATATATGTATATATATATATATATATATATATATATATATATATATATATATATACATATATATATATATATATATATATATATATACATATATATACAAACAAACATGACAATAGTGACCGAAGCTTTTCATGCTGCACTCCTCAGGGTAAAAATCGCATCAAGTGAAGA
This sequence comes from Eptatretus burgeri, assembly GCF_056783735.1. Taxonomy (NCBI): domain Eukaryota; kingdom Metazoa; phylum Chordata; class Myxini; order Myxiniformes; family Myxinidae; genus Eptatretus; species Eptatretus burgeri. The sequence continues at coordinate 38,929,158 of NC_140970.1, read as the reverse complement.
AGGAAGTGAAGACGCGTGCTTAAAACAGGTCTCAATAAGGTAGACGCTGATTGGTTCAACTGTAATGATGTCACGGTAATCCGAATGCCCATTGGTCGGCTCATCATTTTCACCTCGAGCTCCCATTGGCTGGACCAGAGTTCGTCGATGATTGACGTTTGCAACCACATCCTGGAGAGAGGGGGGATGGGTTTCCCCAAAGGTCCATTCACCATTTGTTACCGTACTTCCCTTGATCTTTCCATGCTGAAAGAGACAGAGATCGTATAAATTCCTTTTGACGACATAATGTTGGATCGGTGGTGAGGATGAAGGTTGCTTCCAACATACGTAAATGAAACGAGCTCCGACCTCGGCTCAATATCCTGAACATATCTGCATTGTACTGGTCTGCACAGATGGGGTTGGCAACCAGGTGCTGTGCAATGACAGATGAAGCAGGTACAGTGGCCGGTGGTTGCTGGATATTTCTCCATGCTCGAACTGGTTGTGTTCCAACCCTCACAATCTTTCCTCGAATCACCAAGGGGACGTGTTGTTTTGATCCGATCAGCCAATCTTAGTGTTGTGTGGCCCACGTACCGAGCTTCACATCGGCACTTAAACTCATAAATAACATTGCTGGTTTGTGAGTTGGGTAGCACATCCTTGTTTACTGATGTCAGCAAATGGCGAGAGGTTGAGATTACTCGGGGTTGCACAGCCGGAAACGTGTTGGACACAATATGTTTGATTTGTACTTCAAGCCTTCATGATGATTGCCCTTTCCAGGGCATCCTGATATAGACTGGACATTTGTCTGGACCAATCTTCCGATCTTTTGTCGTGTTTAGAAACTTGTGTATGTATCTCTTAACTACATGCTCAGGATAACCATTCTCACCGAGTATATTCATGATGTTGTCAATTTCAGCAGGAAGATTACAAGGTGAGCAAATCCTCTGTGCTCTGTTAACCAGGATATTGATCAAGGCAATTTTATTTCTCGTGGAGCTGTAGGAGTCCCAGCGAGTATACTGCCCTGTGAAGATCGGCTTCCGGAAGACGGATGTTGTGAAACCAAGGTTGGATCTATCAACCAACGCATCTAAAAACGGTAACGTGTTTGACGATTCCAGCTCTGTGGTAAACTTTTATGTTTATTCCAGCTCCGTGGTAAACCAGGTAAACTCCGTGGTAAACTTTTATGGATGTTTATTCTGGATGAGATCCGTCGCTTAAATCGCACACAGTCAGCGCTACGTCACGTCCGACGCAATGCCTGGAACGAAGCACGTGGTTTCATGTCGCTGTGTGACACGATCTGGTTTTGTAGATACATTGCAGCGATTGACCAACGTGCAGAGAAGGCGGCGCAGAAGAAATGTGATCGTACAATCGACTGCCTGAAGGAGAAACGATTCGGTTCCCTGATCAAAGACTCATCCCAGCATGTACTCAATAAATCGGACTCTAATCTGTCTGACATGGAAAGGTTTGCGTTGGCGCACGGTTTTAACTTTGGCATTCCCAACCAGAATATCAAGAGGGAAGACATTTTTGCTGAGTTTGAACTCCTGTATGCTCAACTATCAATGCATCAGGCTGTGTCAAACGAAGCAGACCAGGCGCTGAGGGCAAGGCTATCGGACCTCATGCAAGCGTACTGTGGAATCCCGAATGACGTCACGGATGTTCTCTTGGCAATACAAGGATTGAGGAGGAATGCTGCCTTCACATCTGCAAACCGGATAAAGGCCCCGGAGTGGTAATCATGAATAAGATTGATTACATCGACAAGATGATGGACATTCTGAAGGACGAAACCAAATTTAAATATCTGGGCGGTGTAACGGAACACGATTGCCACCTCAGGTGGAAGGTCAGATCGTCAAACGACTGTTGCAGCTTCTCAAACGTGGAGAACTATCAAATGAGGTGTACAACAGAATTAAACCTGTTGGAGCCCAACATCCAAGAATGTACGGCCTGCCGAAGATTCACAAGGAGAATATCCCTCCAAGACCAATACTGTCCATGGTGCGATCGGCACAACATGAACTTGCCAAGTGGTTGGGAGAGATCCTGCAACCAGTCTTGGATTCACTTTCTCATTTCGTGGTTAAGGATTCCTTCACATTTGCAGAATCAATTCGAGCTAAAACACCGACAAGTGGGCACAACATCATGGCATCCTTTGATATTAAAAGTTTGTTCACGAATGTACCATTGACGGAGACGATTGAGATATGCACACGTTTGCTGTATCACACCGATCTGGAACAACCGATGATCTCGGAACACGTCTTCGTGGAATTAATGAACACAGCAACAAGGGAGGTGCAATTCTGTTTTAACAACATGATGTATGTTCAAATGGGACAGTGTGGCCATGGGTTCTCCATTAGGCCCAGCTCTTGCAAATATCTTTGTAGGCTATCATGAAATGTCGAAACTGACTGGTCGGCAAGGGGTCGATTCGCCCATCGTATACTATCTGTATGTTGATGACATTTTTGCTTTGTTTGAGTCTCGGACGAGATGTGACAATTTCCAGGCATGGCTCAACACTCTCCATCCAGCGCTGAAGTTTACCACGGAGCTGGAATCGTCAAACACGTTACCGTTTTTGGACGTGTTGGTTGATAGATCCAACCTTGGTTTCACAACATCCGTCTACTGGAAACCCACTTTCACAGGGCAGTATACTCGCTGGGATTCCTACAGCTCCACGAGAAACAAAATTGCCTTGATCAATATCCTGGTTAACCGAGCACAGAGGATTTGTTAACCTTGTAATCTTCCTGCTGAAATTGACAAAACTCGGTGAGAATGGTTATCCTGAGCATGTAGTTAAGAGATACATACACAAGTTTCTAAACACGACAAGAGATCGGAAGATTGGTCCAGACAAATGTCCAGTCCATATCAGGATGCCCTGGAAAGGGCAATCATCACGAAGGCTTGAAGTACAAATCAAACATATTGTGTCCAACACGTTTCTGGCTGTGCAACCCCGAATAATCTTTACCTCTCACCGTTTGCTGACATCAGTCAACAAGGATGTGCTACCCACCTCACAAACCAGCAATGTTATTTATGAGTTTAAGTGCCGATGTGAAGCTCGGGACATGGGCCACACAACACTAAGATTGGCTGATCGGATCAAACAACACGTCCCCTTGGTGATTCGAAGAAAGATTGGGAGGGTTAGAACACAATCAGTGCGAGCATGTAGAAATATCCAGCAACCACCGGCTACTGTACCTGCTTCATCTGTCATTGCACAGCACCTGGTTGCCAACCCTATCTGTGCAGACCAGTACAACGCAGATATGTTGAGGATGTTGAGCCGAGGTCGGAGCTCGTTTCATTTACGTATGTTGGAAGCAACCTTCATCCTCACCACCGATCCCATATTATGTCGTCAAAAGGAATTTGTACGATCTCTGTCTCTTTCAGCATTGAAAGATCAAGGGAAGTACGGTAACAAATGGTGAATGGACGTTTGAGGAAACCCATCCCCCCTCTCTCCAGGATGTGGTTGCAAACATCAATCATCGACGAACTCACCTCCAGCCAATGGTAGCTTGAGGTGAAGATGATGAGCTGACCAATGGGCGTTCGGATTAACCGTGACGTCATTACGGTTGAAACAATCAGCGTCTACCTTATTGAGACCTGCGTATAAAGCAGACACCTTCAATTCCTTCTTCAATTGCTGCAATTTTTACCCTTAAGAGTGCAGCACGAAAAGCTTCAGTCACTATTATGTCGTGTTTGTTTGTGTCCGTATTAAAGTTCTGTAGTACCAAACATCTGTTTACATATATATGTGTATATATATATATATATATATATATATATATATATATATATATATATATATATATATGTGTGTATATATATATATGTGTGTATATATATATATATATATATATATATATATATATATATATATATATATATATATATATATATATACATATACGAGGTGTGTTCAAAAAGTATCCAACCTTAATTTTTCGTGCTTAAACTAATGAAGCTCGGGAGGCGTGGTTTGGTGCACGTATGTAGACGATCCTAATCCGTATGCGTGAATATTTTCCCGCCTGCAGAAGCTGTCAGTCGCCGACAGACCGCCGATGAGTGAGGAAGTGTAAGTGAGTGCCGTCGGATTTTCGTTTTTGACAAAATGACGGATCACTGTGGTCTCATCGCCAGTGATCACTGTGTTGAAGAAGTTGGGATCGCTGTTCAGTCTCCAGCATGTCCTGTGCGATCTCCAAACAGAGTTACTTCTGCTCGATCATCAGCAGCTTTGGCACGAACTTCGCTGAGATTCTCCTTAAGCCCAAATCCTCAGTCACAATGGAATGAACGGATCCAATGCTGACACCCACCTCATCTGCAAGTTCTCTGATCGTGATTTGACGATCCTGCATCAGCAGGGTCCTCACTTGGTCAATGACGATCTCATTTCGGGATGTTGAGGGCCTACCAGAACGTGCTTCACTTTCCACTGATCATGTGCGACCAGCTTTGAAGCGGTTGTACCACTCTTTTATCTGTGTGGTGCCCATTGCTTCGTTCCCAAAGGCCTGTTGAATCTTGCGGATCGTTTCCACTTGGGAATCGTCAGGCGTTACACAAAATTTGATGCAGTAGCGTTGTTCAAGTTTTTCTGTCATTTTAATGACGTCACTTCTTTAATGTTATCAAAACTTGTCCATAACGTATTCGACGTGTGCTAGCGTTTTAGACAAATTTTTCATACGTCGGCATACGCTGGCTAAATCGTCAAGGTGTGACAGGGCCTTCAGAGAGGGGATCTATCCTTTACGCTTCTCAATGCATCACATTTAAGATCCCATTAGACATGGGGATGGAGCTAATCTGAACATGCATTTAGGAAATAACTGTCTGAGGACCTGGATGTGTGAATGCATTCATCAGACCGGATTCTGAAATCCATAACAATATATATTTCTATATGTGTGTATGTGTGTATATATATATATATATATATATATATATATATATATATATATATATATATATATATATATATATATATATATATATATATATATATATATATATATATATAAAGCCTGGTGTTGGCACAGTGGTTAGGGCAGGTCCTGAGTCCTGGTCCAAAAGGTCCTGAGTTCAAGCCACTAAATTAATACACCAGGGGGTTGACTCAGCCTGTCATCCTTCCGAGGTTGGCGAAATGAGTACCAGTGTACTGGGCCGGTGTATACCCCGGTTAAAATAGGTGTATCATATCCCTGTGTCGTAAGAGGCGACCAGGGTTGCGTCAGGAAGGGCATCCGGCATAAAACATGTGCCAAATCACTATGCGGATCATACGGATGATCCACTGTGGCGACCCCTAAAGGGAGCAGCCGAAAGAAGAAGAAGAAGATATATATATGTGTATATATATATATATATATATATATATATATATATATATATATATATATATATATATATATATACTCACACACGCACACACAGGGTGGCCTGAAAGTCACTTTACCCCTTCCCAGTGAAGCATTGTTCTTGATCTCTTTAAATATACAGGTTTTATTGAACAGTACTTACAATAATTAATTTGTTATTGTATCTGTATGTGCTCCATCATTCTTCTGAGTCAGTGTTTCTGCATACCATAGAGGGCGAGGGGCGAGGGCAGATGGGAAGGGACGGAGGGAAGTGCGAGAAATTTATCAGGGTTTAAAGTAACTTTCGGGCTACCCTGTATATATATATATATATATATATATATATATATATATATATATATATATATATATATATATATATATATATATATATATATATATATATGTATATGTATATATATATATATGTATATGTATATGTATATATATGTATATGTATATATATATATATATATATATGTATATGTATATGTATATATATATGTATATGTATATATATATATATATATATACATATACATATACATATATATATATATATATATATATATATATATATTTATATATATATTTATATATGTATATGTATACATATATATATATATATATATATATATATTTATATATATATATATATATACACACACATAGATAATAATGCTGTCTTCTCCCCCCTTCCCCCTCGTGCTGCCTTCTCCCCACCTTGCGCCACCTTCTCCCCCCCTTCCCCCTCGTGCTGCCTTCTGCCCACCTTGCGCCACCTTCTCCCCCCCTCGCGCCACCTTCCCCTTGCGCCGCCTTCTCTCCCCCCTCGTGCCACCTTCTCGTGCCGCCCCCCCCCCCTTGCTCTGCTTTCCATTCCCTTCTTTCACACTATCCTCCACCATACAACTCTCCGGAGGTCGAGGAGAGGAAAGAGTGTCAAGGAATGTGCCAATTGACCAAATGAAAGCTTTTTCTTTTTATTTTATTTTTTTCTTTTGTGCAGTCGGAACTGCTGCTCGGATCAATACGGTTTTCATAAAACAATGAATCGCCAAATCAAGGCAGGATAGCCGAGAAGTACACATGCTCGCTCTTAGCTCTCACCTGGGTTCCTATTCCGTCTCAGCTATAAACTGTCATCCTGGTGTTTCACAGGCAGGGTGATTCATCATTGTGTGTGCGGTCTCTTGGATGTACCTTCAGCTGGGCGTCACATCTGGAGGAATCCCCCTCCTCCTCTCCCTCCCTTCACTCCCCTCCCCTCACTCCCCACTTCCTCTCTCACCCTTCTGCCCCTCTCACCCGTCTCTTATCCTTCTGCCCCTCTCACCCCTTCCTTTTCTCTCCCACCTCTATCCCCTCTCTCTCTCCCCTCCCACCCCTATCCCTCTCTCTCCCACCCTTCTGCCCCTCTCACCCCTCTCTTACCCTTCTGCCCCTCTCACCCGTCTCTTATCCTTCTGCCCCTCTCACCCCTTCCTTTTCTCTCCCACCTCTATCCCCTCTCTCTCTCCCCTCCCACCCCTATCCCTCTCTCTCCCACCCCTATCCCTCTCTCTCCCACCCCTATCCCTCTCTCTCCCACCCCATCCCTCTCTCTCTCCCACCCCTATCCCTCTCTCTCTCCCACCCCTATCCCTCTCTCTCCCACCCCTATCGCTATCCCTCTCTCTACCACCCCTATCGCTATCCCTCTCTCTCCCTCCCCTATCCATATCCCTCTCTTTCCCACCCCAATCCCTCTCTCTCCCACCCCTATCCCTCTCTCTCACCTGCCCCTTATCCCTCTCTCTCACCTGCCCCTATCCCTCTCTCTCACCTGCCCCTATCCCTCTCTCTCTCTCCCGCCCCTATCCCTCTCTCTCCCGCCCCTATCCCCTCTCTCTCTCTCCCGCCCCTATCCCTCTCTCTCTCTCCCGCCCCTATCCCCTCTCTCTCTCTCTCCCACCCCTATCCCTCTCTCTCCCACCCCTATCCCTCTCTCTCCCACCCCTATCCCTCTCTCTCCCACCCCTATCCCTCTCTCTCCCACCCCTATCCCTCTCTCTCCCACCCCTATCCCTCTCTCTCACCTGCCCCTTATCCCTCTCTCTCACCTGCCCCTATCCCTCTCTCTCACCTGCCCCTATCCCTCTCTCTCTCTCCCGCCCCTATCCCTCTCTCTCCCGCCCCTATCCCCTCTCTCTCTCTCCACCCCTATCCCCTCTCTCTCTCTCCCACCCCTATCCCCTCTCGCTCTCTCTCTCCCACCCCTATCCCCTCTCTCTCTCTCCCACCCCTATCCCCTCTCTCTCTCTCCACCCCTATCCCTCTCTCTCCCACCCCTATCCCTCTCTCTCCCACCCCTATCCCTCTCTCTCCCACCCCTATCCCTCTCACCTGCCCCTTATCCCTCTCTCTCACCTGCCCCTATCCCTCTCTCTCACCTGCCCCTATCCCTCTCTCTCTCTCCGCCCCTATCCCTCTCTCTCCCGCCCCTATCCCCTCTCTCTCTCTCCCGCCCCTATCCCCTCTCTCTCTCTCCCACCCCTATCCCCTCTCTCTCTCTCCCACCCCTATCCCCTCTCTCTCTCCCATGCCTATCCCTCTCTCTCTCCCACCCCTATCCCTCTCTCTCTCCCGCCCTATCCCTCTCTCTCCCCGCCCTATCCCTCCCTCTCTCTCTCTCTCTCTCTCTCTCTCTCTCTCTCTCTCTCTCTCTCTCTCTCTCTCTCTCTCTCTCTCTCTCTCTCTCTCTCTCTCTCTCTCTCTCTCTCTCTCTCTCTCTCTCTCTCTCTCTCTCTCTCTCTCTCTCTCTCTCTCTCTCTCTCTCTCTCTCTCTCTCTCTCTCTCTCTCTCTCTCTCTCTCTCTTTCTCTCTCTCTCTCTCTCTCTCTCTCTCTCTCTCCTGCCCCATCCCTCTCTTTAATATTCCCGTCAGTGAAGCGACGGATTGTATTTGCTCGTCTATACTATAGGAGAGATGTGTGTTTGTCTCTCTGTTTGTGTCACCATTTTCTTCAGAGATGTCCAAACGGATCTTTGTCAAACTTTCAGAGGTTCACCAGTGAGTGCCGGGGAGTGTTTTTTCGCAACAAAAAATTAAAAAAAAGTTTTTTGAAAATTTTGAAAAAAAAACAGTTGGATTGTTTTTTTTTTATTGCTCTGTAGTGCCTGAGCTTTTGTCGTATATCAAAGGTAATATTAAATGATCCCTAACCACATTCCTTAATGGGTGTAGGGAAGTGTTTTAGGGCCCCACAACCAAATAGAAAATAACAAAATTTGATTTCTTCAAAATGCCAACAGGATTAGAACAGCACCAGGCAATGCCAGGTACCCCTGCTAGTATTTCATGTAGTATGTGCTTGTCAAAACTGAGAATAATACACTTGTTCAATGTAAAAGCACTCAGACAACAAAATGGTAAGTAAAGGAACAATTATTGGCAATAACCTTCCCATTTGAAGATATAGATAGAGGTATCGCTGGGGTTAGGGATACATGGGGTTCCAACTCATCTCAAGGTACGAAGACTATTGTTACTTTTAAAGAAACTCACATACAATGTATTGACAAAATGCAAAGTTAGCAGATATTTCAAGAAGTGGGAGATGATTATAAGATACATCTTGTGATAGTTTGTGCCAGTTAACCTTGAGCCATGTGTGTCACCAGGAGTACGACTGCATGTCTGTTTATAACAATTATTGCGACATTACCACCAATTGCGGTGAATTTATGCAAATAAATATGAGGGGCATTAAAAAAAATTGTTCCTGGAATGAGACAATTATCTGGAACATGGCAAGGCTTAAACAATTTTCTTCAATTATATAATTGTATATTTTAATACGAAATATCACATTGTTCTGCATTTCATGCATCTACCTTAACATTATAATTCACATGTGATGGTGTTTGGCATCAAACAAAATAGATACAGCATAGGATACTGTAGAATCATCCCTTGCTTCATGTAATTACTAGGGAGGGGGGGGGAGGTGAGCTTTTCCCAGTGGAGGTTTCGGGATGTGTTGGACAATGAAAAGCTATGGAGCCTCTTGGTGGTTATCTTTTACCTGCGGGCTGTCGGCAGCACTGCTTTGAACCCACATCCCAATGTACACTTTATAGCAGTCTTTGGTGGCCCCAAAACGTCCTTCAATGCCAATATGAGGTAGCTTAAAAGCTCAACCATATTCTGAAGTACTTGCACCTAAAATTTGGGGCCTTTAGGTGCTACGGTTCGGCCGTGAAAGAGTAATGCACTAACTAATGCTCAAACACTTTAAATTATTTATGAAATAAAAACACCACACAGGGTATCTTGTAGTTTTCTTTTTAAGTGGATAATAATTTCTAATTTTAGTAACATGGTTTTATTATGAGAGAAGGTGATGAATTATATCCATATCCATCTGAATCAAAGCACTCAAAGCATCCCGATCTATCACTAATCATCACCTGCATCGTCTGATCATTGCTTGCCAGATTGCTTGAAAATATTTTGATTTGACTCAGACCAACACTACTGAGAGAGTGAGGCAACTCAAAGAGTATTTCCCGGAGTAACGGCTTCCAATGACCCAAGGTTGAATGGTCTATACGTTCAGAGAGTGGCGTGACAGCTGGACTGGAAACTAGGATTTGGGGGTAAGGAGCTTGGGGAACATCACTCTGTTATGATCAAGGGAAGGTGGACTCCTTTGAGATGGCGTTTCTTTTTCCTTAGGGCAGCTCCATCATGTGTGTGCTTTGCCTCTCTGATCCCACACCATGTCTGTGGAATCCACGCACCACAACGCCCTCCCCATCGACTGCCCCCCCCCCCTTCACTCAACTCCTCAAACGGCTCCCATTTGCTTCTCATTTGTGTTTGTTTCCTGGCAGATGGCTGCATCTACCACATTGTTCTTTATGCCAGCTCTTCTGGTGGAAGCATGGGAAGGGGAAAGAATTGGGGGTGGGGGGGGGATGGGGAGGCAGAGGTGAACTGATTGGTCGTTGAGGGTCAGAGGGTATATTTCGCTTCAAGCTGCACCTGGCTTCCAGTCCCTGCTGCGGTAATGAAGGGCTGGTGATGTAGAGTAGCCCCAAATGAAGCTGTTACAGAGGTATGTTGTAGTCGATTTTTGTAATTTCATATGTAACATTCTTTTTATTTAAATGCATTGGTGAAAAATATTTTTCTTAAACACAAATTTTATAATTCGTGTTGTTTTTTTTATTAATTGACCTCTTATCTGGCTCACACTATAAATTAAAACCATAAATTATTTTTCTATTGTGATACCTTTATTTAATACAAGTAAAGACAAACCGTCACTTCGCTGTTGGAAATATTAAGGGGGGGGAGAGAGGAGGGGAGGGGAGGAGAGAGAGGGGGGGAAGGAAGAGAGAGGAGGAAGGAGAGAGACAGAGAGAGGAGAGAGAGAGGAGGAAGGAGAGAGACAGAGAGAGGAGAGAGAGAGGAGGAAGGAGAGAGACAGAGAGAGGAGAGAGAGAGGGAGAGAGGGAGAGAGAGAGAGAGAGAGAGAGAGAGAGAGAGAGAGAGAGAGAGAGAGAGAGAGAGAGAGAGAGAGAGAGAGAGAGAGAGAGAGAGAGAGAGAGAGAGAGAGAGAGGAGAGGGAGGGTGGGGGAGAGAAAGAGAGGGAGGGAGGGAGAAAGAGAGGGAGGGAGGGAGAAAGAGAGGGAGGGAGGGAGAAAGAGAGAGGGAGGGGAGAAAGAGAGAGAGGGAGGGAGGAGAGAGAGGGGGTGAGAGAAAGAGAGAGGGGGAGAGAGAAAGAGAGGGGGGAGAGAGAAAGAGGGAGGGAGAGAGAAAAAGGGAGGGAGCGAGTGAGAGGGAGAGGAGGGAGGAGAAAGAGAGGAGGGAAGAAAGAGAGGGAGGGAGAGGAGAGAGAGGAGGGAAGAAAGAGAGGGAGGGATAGGAGAGAGAGGAGGGGAGAAAGAGAGAGAAGGAGGGGAGAAAGATAGAGAGGGAGGGGAGAAAGAGAGAGAGGGAGGGGAGAAAGAGGGAGGAGAGAGAGAGGAAGGAGGAGTGGGAGGAGGCAGGGAGGGTAGAGAGAGGAGGCAGGGAGTGGAGAGGATAGAGGGAGCGGAGGAAAAGGAGAGAGGGAAGGGCGAGGAGAGGGTAGAGGGAAAGGAGGGGAGTGGAGAGGAAGGGGAGCAGAGCGAGGAAAGGGTGGGGGGAGGTGGGTAGAGTGACACCTCACCAAACGTTGTTATACACTGCAAGAAGGAGAGGTGTGAGGAGAGGTTGATAGAAAGATAGAGATAGAAAAAAAAAAAAGACAGAGAAAGGCAATGGGTGGAGATGGCGTCAGCAAAGAGAATGATATGTTATACTTAAAGACCAAACACACACACACACACACACACACACACACACACACACACACACACACACACACACACACACACACACACACACACACACACACACACACACACACACACACACACACACACACACACACACACACACACACACACACACACAGAAAAAATAACCAAAACTCATGTCAAAACAGCTGTACATACGATGACACAACAACGTCTGTAATGTAATCTGCTGGCACATCTCTAAAAGCTTTGATATCCCAGTTCCGGAAATTTTGTGGGAACATGAACCAAAAGCAAACACTGAAAACACAGAAGTACCGCTCACGTATGACCTAATCATCCCATCGAGCGTGAATATCGAAAACAAAGCAATGCAACCAGATATCATACTTAGCTACAAAAAAGAGAAAACTGCATTGCTAATTGAGATGTTGATACCAGTGCTTTTGGATGAAACGATGCAAAAATCAAGAAAATGACCAAATACCAATACCTCAAGAATGAAGTGTGAAGATCCTGGAAACTGTGGAATGCCAAAGTTGTTCCAGTGATGACAAAGAACCTCACAGAGATATTTAAAAACATCCCCTGGGAATATTACTACAAACAAACAACAGTTGGAAGTTGACTGGGGCTCAGTGATGATTCTTAAGAGAGCCCTCAGCACAAAACTTTGAGAACAGAAAACTTCACGGCTTGATCCATGAATCTTGACCCCCTTACCAAAATGAAGGTGGATACTTTGAGCCTCCTTTGGGAGGACTCCATTCCACATTTTGAAACCTGCATATGTGGATACCCATCAACAACACACACACACACACACACACACACACACACACACACACACACACACACACACACACACACGGAAGTGGATACTTTGAGACCTTGTTGGTCTCCGATTCACCTCCTGAAACCCACCCACCACATGTGGAGATAGCAGGCAACAACAGCAACTTGCGCATATGCACAAGCACACGCGCTCATGCGCACACACGCACACGCACACGCACACACACACACACACACACACACACACACACACACACACACACACACACACACACACACACACACACACACACACACACACGCGCACACACACTTTGAGACCTGGGGTGGGAGCATTTAAAACCCCTGCTATCTTCCTGGCAAATGTCTGTCTGCATGCATGCATGCTCATACATACAGCGACCTTTGCACCCCACCGATTGGTTAGCCTGCTTTGGCTTCGTAGTTAGGGTGGTGGCTTGGGACCCTAAGGTCCTGAGTTCGAGCCCCGTTGGCCACTGAATTAACACCAGGGGGTTGACTCAGCCTGTCATCCTTCTGAGGTCGACAAAATGAGCACCAGTATACTGGTAATGGGGCGCTGCATCAGCGGCACAGCTGCACCGCTAACCAATGATGCAACCAGCAGCCAAAAAAAAGGCAGCACACGATTGTAACTGGTTGGCTTACTCCGAATCTGATTCGTACATGCTGGCCCCTCAGCAAAGGTGTTGGGGGGTTCAGGGGGGGTGGTTGGAAGAGAGCAGTAGATGGGTGGAGAGAGAGGGAGGGAAGAGGAAAGGGGGGGAGGGTGGGAGGGGTAGGTTTGGGAGGGAGAGGGGTGAGGGATTCCGGCAGATGTGATGCCTAGTTTGTGATGTTTGTGATGTGATGTTTGTGATGTGATGCCTAGTGATGCAGATGTGATCGTCCATCCGAGAGACGACACACACATTGATGAATCACCCTGCCTGTGAAACACCAGAATGACAGCTTAGAGCTGGGTAGGGATTTGAATCCAGGCTACACAGAGTGAGCATGCATACCTCTCGGCTTTCCCGCCGTGGTGTGGCGATTCATTATTTCATAACTGAAAATATTTTTTCTCATTGTGATCATATAATTTATTTTGCCTTCTAACTTCCGGAACTGGACCGCTGTATCGCCAATAAAACTTGAAGGACATGCGTCAAGTGGCTTCACTAAGCAATGCACGAAATGGTTGAATAAACTTTTAAAAGTGAAACATTTTTTATTTGTATTTATCTCTGCCAAAGTAACAGGTCATATAATGGAAGAACAAAAAGGGAAAAACGTCGTGGAAAATACATTTTCACATTTTCAGCGAGCTGGCAACCGCCTGTTGTACCGGAGAACAACACTTGGCTAACAACGCAGGCGAGTGAATCTTGAACTTTGTTCAAGTCAATCGATATACAGCATTCAGTGACTGCGAATATTGTAGTGCACTCGCCATGTGGATTAACCACTCCAACAAAACGGATGATAAGTGGCTCGCTTGGCACGCGATTAGCAATCAGATTAGCACAATGTGGCTTCAGACCCCAGCGAGGTTACCTAGGATCCGCCTTCAGACCCCATAGAGTGTGGTGACCAATGATTCGCGCAGGCATGATGGGCTGAATGGCCTCCACCTGTGTTATATTTCCTTGTAAATTTCCTTGTAATGTACTGTCATCTTAAACATACACCTCCCAGAGACGCCCGAAATGTCAAATATGTCTCAATTGGACAAATTAACACTTTTCTATGAGTCGGAACTGCTTGTAAGTTCGATTCTGGAGCTAAAATTTGGTAATTCCACTTAGTTTAAGAGATTCTCACAGTGAACCAACGGATTCTCACAGTGCGGAAATGAAATAAATCAACGGATGCTGATGTCTCTGGGCGTTTATAAGCATTGCAATGTATCCAGCGATTTGTAGCTATGATGAACATGCATTTGATTATATGAGTGAGGACAGTGAGGAAAAAAAAAACTATCGTTAAGAATTTGTTGCGGCCTGTTCCAAATCAAGGCAAGGTTGAGCAGGCCAAAAAACAAGGCGGCTTCAGACCCCAGCGAGGTGAACTAGGAAACGCCTTCAGAACCCATAGAGTGTGGTGACCAAGGATGTGCCTGATAAAGGATATAATTAAATCAGGCCGTTAATTATCTTCAAAAGGGGTGTTTTAATGAAGCCAAACACCCAATTTTCAGTCGTGCACTTCGTTGGGGTTTTCTTGGTGTGCATGCAAAGTTTCAGGCTACGAGGTTTAATGTTGTGTGTGTGTGTGTGTGTGCGTGTGTGTGTGTGTGTGTGTGTGTGTGTGTGTGTGTGTGTGTGTGTGTGTGTGTGTGTGTGTGTATGTGTGTACATACATATATATATATATATATATATATACATATATATATACATATATATATACATATATATATATATATATATATATATATATATATATATATATATATATATATATATATATATATATATATATATATATACCTGGTGTTGGCGCAGTGGTTAGGGCAACGGCTTGGGATCCAAAAGGTCCTGAGTTCAAGCCCCGTTGGGCCACTGAATTAATACACCAGGGGGTTGACTCAGCCTGTCATCCTTCCGAGGTCGGCGAAATGAGTACCAGTGTACTGGGCCGGTGTATACCCCGGTTAAAATAGGTGTACCATATCCCTGTGTCGTCAGAGGCGACCAGGTTTGCGTCAGGAAGGGAATTCGGCATAAAACATGTGCCAAATCACTATGCGGATCATAAGGATGATCTGTGGCGACCCCTAACGGGAGCAGCCGAAAGAAGAAGATATATATATATATATATATATATATATATATATATATATATATATATATATATATTGTTACAGAAATGGCCCTTATTGGACTACTAAATATAGGATAAGCTCAGATCCTCCATGAAATGCCTGTTTAGCTAGGTTGTTTGGTAAAGTGTACGTTATATGTGTGTCGGGAGGTGTAAGAGACTGTTTTTATGTTCGTACAGTGGTGGTGAAACAAGAGATCCCTCTTATTCCTACCCCATCCTGGGATAGGCCCCTCCCTGTCGGCTGAGGGGTTGTGGCCTGGAGAGAGGGTATGGCGAGAGGGAGGAAGTGACATGACGGGGGAGGAGTTTGTCGGTTTGGCCGAGAGAGGCATGCTCGTGGAACGAGCGAAAGAGAAACGAAAGGAAAAAGGAGTTCTCAGTTTGGAAAACGGAGTCACTGAGAGAAGGCGTCCTCGTGTGTGAAAAACAGTCGGGTTCTCGAGGCGTGCTCGGAGTCGCTTCGAAGCGAGCGAACGAAGGAGGCACGGTGTTGGATCTGCCGGGAGAGACGCTGAACCGACCTGCACGTCGAGGATTCTGCCGTGAGAGGGACGGCAGCCGGCTTCGAGGCGAGAAAGAAAAGGAAAGGCAGTGGTGAATCGGCCGGGAGAGAACGCTGAACCTGAGGGTCGAGTCTGCCATCGGCCGAGAAAGAAAAGGTGATTCGACAGAGAGAGGAACTGAGAGGACGAAGCGGAAGTCGGGCTTCGAGGCAGGTCGGCAGGAGAGGAGAGGCCAGAACGTCTGACGGTCCTTACTGACCTCACGGCTGGACACGTTGTCGATCCGCCTGCGGAGCCCGGCACCTCGATTTGGGTCTGGTGAATGGGCCAGGCCTGGATTTGTATGCTGAACTCTGGAGAGACATCGGCTGAGGCCTATCTTTGATCTGGCGGACTTGTGCCGTCAACATTGCGCGGGGCCAGAGCGCGCGGAGACCGCGTGCGTGAGGTCTGCGACAAAAGGACAAGCGCCATTTTGCCATGCGGCGTGGTTCGAGCTGGGAGTTCGAATCCGTGGACATCCGCCTGTTGCGAGCGACATTCGTGCTTTTTGACACTGTCCTCTCGTCCATGAAACCTCACCAAGTACTCTGTCTTGTCTTGCATACATGCTGTTTGTCTTTGTCCACACGTGTTGTATAAGGCATATTTCGGTAGCGACCCCCTCAAAACCTGTAGACCCTGGTTCCCTAGTTAAGAGCTGGTTGAGGATTGTTAATAAAACCATTGTCGTGAATTTTGCTTGTGTTGTGATCCCCGATGTTCCCCAATAAATCTGGTTAATTCGTATGAGGTTGCCGCTATGGATTAATTTCTGTTGCGTCGAGGAACGATCCGTTTGATTGGCATCTTCTTCGTCTTCTTTCGGCTGCTCCCGTGAGGGGTCGCCACAGCAGATCATCCGTTATGATCCGCATACTGATTTGGCACAGGTTTTACGCCAGATGCCCTTCCTGGTCCTGGTGGTGGTGATGCAACCCTGGTCGTCGTGGTGATGCAACCCTGGTCCCTCTTACGACACAGGGATAAGGATTGGGTTTCGCCATGATTCCGGGCTGCCCTAAAACCCTTTCATAGCGCGGCCCAGTGCAGAGCTCCCGTCCTCAAGCGATCCTCCGAGTAGCCGGATTACAGGCGCACGCCACTACGCCCGGTACCGATCCGTTTGATTGGCATATAACACCAAAAATGGTTACAGACTGGCAGAAAATGCTCAGCATCTGACAAAACCAGTCTGTAACCAGGGGTTCTATTTCCCCAACTGGCAAGGTACAAGGATTACGTTGGTATTGCGATTGAAGGCGCGTGACCCGAGGCCTGTGCTGAGCCGGCCGGCATTATAAACCCCGGAGACGGTGGTGGTGAGGGTGGCGCCTCGGACCGGGTGAGAATCGCGCCACCCCGGATCCGCAACAATATATATATATATATATATATATATATATATATATATATATTGTTGCGGATTCGCGCCCGCCGGCGTGCTGACGGCCACGTAACTCGAATCGCGGCACGTCGCCCACCGGACGGACAATCCAGTCGTGACCCTCTCGGACTAACGCCGGGAACCAGTCACGGGTGGACCTTTCGGTCTCACCACAATCGTGCCAATCAGCCCCCGCGTGGGATAGGGTTGCTCGCCAAATTCGACCTACCTAAGTACCCACACGGAGGGTAGACCGGGCGATCGCACCTCGCCGCAGGTCGACTTCGGACACGGGCCACTTTAAGCGACCCGTTCCGTACTATCGGGATAACCGAGCGGTGTTATTCGTTGGCCTCGACGGTTCGATTAATTATCGGGCGTCTTAGCCCACGACCAACCCTTTACGTGAAGCAAGATGGGGATTCAATGAAAGAAATGACGAAGCGAAGCGGGAAAACAGTTCAACAATAAGCACATTTATTTCGCGATGAACGGAAAGCACACATATACAATTCCACCAAAAGCACATGTAAAAGAAGAAGACAATGCAATATTACACAAAAAGCAAATGCAACAATGCAGATCTATCCGACTACCGGGCACACGGCAACACTTATACAATTTTACTTCACAGACGGCGCCGACAACACATATTCCCAAAGCAAAAGAAAAGAGAACCACCCTCCAGGATGAGGGGGGTAGGCGGGCCTGGGGCCGAGACCGTGTCGGGCCTACCGTCTGATGATGAGACGCGGAGCGGCGGTGGTGCCTCAACTCCGCGGGCCTCGCGGACAGTGTCTGGTAGGGGGTGGGAAGGGGGCCCCCTTTTGTCGCACTATCTCAGCGCGGGGGGAAACAGGAGGGGGTTGCTGATGCTCGGGGAAAGGAGGATTTCACAAAATCTCGGGTCCCGCGGTAAGCGTCTCCTCCTCCACCTCGGTCGCGTTGCTAGCCTCTCTGGTGTGCAGCTCCCGGCACCGACGCGAGCACCCCCTCGTCCGCCTTCGCCGCCGTCACCTCTCCACAGCTCCGTCCTCTTCACTCCGACTAGTACCACTTCTTTCCAGCTCCACCGACGACTCTCTTGAACCCCGCACACTTTACTCAACTTCCAACTCAACTTCTACTGAACTCTCCAACTGAACTCTTTCTCAACTTGTCTGACGAACGCAGTCGTTTTTATAAGCCCCGTGGCTTCGCTCTTTCACCCTTGACCCTCTGCCTCCGACCCTTCACCTGGCTCCCCATTGGCCCGAGGAAAAGTGGGCGTGAATGCTTTTTGATCCATGAATTTGCATATAGCGACCGCCCTCCAACGCCCTGGAGGCGGGGCCAAATCGCCCCTCGCTCACCGATTGGACGGAACAAAAGTGGGCGTGAGTTGTTTTTGATCCGTTTTTCTGCGGAAAGTCCGTGATGTTTTTGAACACGCTGCTCGGTGCGCGCCCCGCACGAGTCCAGCATCGGTGCCCACGAGTGGCGCAAGATGACGGTGATGCGATGGTGGCGAGTTGTGACGGTAAAGGTCGTGGCGGTTGTGGTGAAGCGGCGTTGTGGTTGGTGGTTGTTGTTGTGATGGCTGTTGTGGTTGGTGGTTGTTGTTGTGATGGCTGTTGTGGTTGGTGGTTGTTGTTGTGATGGCTGTTGAGACGTCGTTGGTGGTGGTAATAATGTCGGCTGGTCCAAAATAAAGATAGTAAAAGAAAAACGGCTATCCTGAAGAGTCGCAGCCCTCATGAATGACATTTATTCCCTCTAGACAACGGGTTTGGGCCTAACTACACATATACTTACCGAGATATCTCACCTAAGGGACCTGAATGGTGGTTTGTGAATTTGGTCAACCACAACAATATATATATATATATATATATATATATATATATATATATATATATGTATATATATATATGTATATATATATATATATATATATATATATATGTTATGTATATGTTATGTATATATATATATATATATGTTATGTATATATATATATATATATATATATATATATATATATATATATATATATATATATATATATATATGTTATGTATACATATATATATATATATATATATGTTATGTATACATATATATATATATATATATATATGTTATGTATACATATATATATATATATATATATATATATATATATAGTTACGTCTGGGGGGGGGGGGGGTTATGCATTCAAAGGGTAATTAGGATGTTTAATTAGGTATGCCATGCTGTTCGAGTTATACCAGGATCTCGATGTAATTAAGTAGGGATTTAGTGGTGATAGATTGTCTCGTAAATGTCCATTTCTTTAAGGGGGAAATGATAATTGTCACGTAATTAGATAGGGAGACGGGTTGGGGTAAGTGTTGATGCGTATCACCTTTTAGTCTTTCCTGCAGGCTTGCTGTGACATGAAAGAACGGTGCTGTGTACAGCTCCGCCCCCCTGATGATCATTGGCGGAGGACCGCAGACGGAGGACTAATGAGGCACTCCGTTGGGAGTTACAGAGACCCTGGAGCATGGGGCGGCCTGGTTGGAGGATTGAGAGAAAGGGAGGTGATATATCGGTGGACGGCTCCGCCTCCTGATGACCATTGGCAGAGGACTGCAGATGGAGGACCAGAGACTCGTATCTTGATTGCTTCACGTTTTTTCCTGGAGGGAATGCTCGATCGAGAACCAACACGCCGAGCCACTACTCAAGAGATTCTGCAGCACCCTTTCCTGCAGCTTGCAGGACCTCCTGCCTGTATATTGTCCCTCATGCGAAATCGTCCACGCCGTTAATTTATGCTCCAAGCGAGGCTTTTCTGCAGAGTAAGCTTGAAGCCCTTGCTCCTTCCTCGTGCCTCTTGCCCTTGCTCTTTCCTTGTGCCTCTTTCCTCTCTTCGTTTTGCTCTCGTGTTCTGTATAGATGTTTGTCATTTATGTCGAAATATGTATGTATGTATGTATATAATATGGAATAGGCAAAGCCGAGAAGCGAACGTAGAATTCTTCTTACATTCGCTTCTTAAATATATCAAATTAAAGTCTTTTTGCTATGAAAAATTAAACATTACCTCAACATTACCATCACAACAACAACTACACCGCCGAGAACAGGATGTCATCTGAAAAAATAAACATTACCTCAACATTACCTTCACAACAACAACGACACCGCCTAGAACAGGATCTCATCTAAAAAGATAAATACTAGAAGCGAACGTAGAATTCTTCTTACATTCGCTTCTGACTTTACCTATAACTTGTTGACAACTGTATATGCAATTTCCGGTTATTTCGGCCTGGATTTGGGATCAGCGATCAAATAATGTAAATCACGATTAAAAATTATTTTTTGATGATGTGGGAGATATCTTAATTAAAATCAGTGGAGGAAATATGCACCATGTCTGATATTATTTGGGTCTTTCATGTCTCCGACGATGCCTTTATCTCCCGGCATGAATCATTCCCCATGACAAAAACCGGAAACACAAAAAACCAGAAACAAAAAAAAAAACGGAAGCAAAAGGGTCATAGCCAACGACACGGATTCACAATTGCCAGGGTATTGTGTTGTTGTTTCCTATTCTCTCATGTGCACACGTCAAGTAATATTCACAAGATAGAAATAAAACCCAATCGTGTTTATACACCGCACAGCGTTAAACAACAACCGGAAGCAAAAGGTCATATCCAACGACACGGATTCCAAATAGCCAAGGGTATTGTGTTGTTGTTGTTTCCTATTCTCTCACGTGCACGCGTTAAGTATGAAGCTCACTGCGTTCGCTATTATGTATATATGTATATCCTATGTATATGTTATGGTATGTATGTATGTATGTATGTATGTATGTATGTATGTATGTCTGTTGTCTTACTTGGAACCTCTTTATCATTACTAATTAACATATCAAATGGCGTTTTTACTACGTTTGGTTAACCCTTTGTGTGCTGCATTGTTTTCGGCCACACTGTTCCCTGTTGCTTTATTTTGTTTTTACATCGGGCTGTGAATGTGAATTTCAAGTGGTATTTGCAAAAAAAAAACACAACTTGGGTGTCCAGTTAGAGTGAGACAAATAAACAAAATTAAAATAAAAAAAATTGTTTCAATTATTTTTATCTCGTCTCAAATCTGCGACCGCAGCATGCAAAGGGTTAAAAAAAAAAAAACACTTTCAATTCCTACCAACCTGTGTTTTTGTCACCTTCAACTTGCCATGTATGATGATAATCCTCATACTATGTCACAGAGTGTTGGTGCCACCGAATCAGCTTCCTGAGCAAGGGTTATACTGTGTGGTTTGCCATTGCCTTCACAGATCCCAGCAGCAGTTCGGGCATGAATTTGTAATTTGCTTAAGGCGTCAGCAATAGCTTGTCTACTCTTAGCTATGGACACTGGGAATCTTATAACGTCCAACAACTAATGTCAGTAGACAGAATGCCCAGTTCAATGTCCATTGGGGATCAACACACACGTCGATTCACCCATTCTGTGAAACACTGGGATGACAGTTTATAGCTGGGCCGGGATTCGAACCCTGGCCAGACAGCTTAGAGCCAAGTGTACATACCTCGAGGCCACCCTGTCATCCCAGGTCGTTCTGAACACACTTATTCAACAAACCGTGATTCCATGTTGTATTTATACTGTTGATGCGGGTTCGGGGGAAGCGTGGAGCTCACGAGGGGTTGACTCGGACCTGCTTCACAATCTCTGACTCTGAAGTCGACGAGCCAGATAACTCCACGACCCGACGAGTTGCTAAGCAACCACGGATGCTGTCTAAGGTGACTCAATCTGGCAGTGTCCCCACGTCCATCTCTCACGTTTCCTTGGTGTGGACCATGCTCTCGACTTCCCACCTTTATCTATTTATTGCATATGGCCGAGCAAAACCGCTCGCTCGACACACAAAACGGGAAAGTAGAGAGAAAGGCCGCAACACTCTTTGAACCCTGTGTGTCGCTTGCTCATTGGCCCGCAGTCTGGTGTCGCGTGACCTTGCTGCCATCGGTGTACGTTACACACTGTGAGTGGAGCTTCTGCACCTTGGCAGCGCGAACATGGCTTTGATTGAAGGTGTTTTGTAACGCAATGAGTGTACTGTAAGACGTGTGCTGTGTACATGGTTGTGCTGTCGGAAAATGCAGGGAAGGAAAGGTTTAAGAGGCATGGGGGAGAGATGAGAGGGGACTGATGAAGAGAAGGATCGGAAGGAATCGGTGATGAGCAGGATTTTGGCGGGGGAAGAATTACAACGGTGGGGGGTAACACTTGATGGACACACACAATGCATTTTCCCTGTCCCTGTTATGAGGGAAAAAGGGAGCCAAACTAAACACAATAACTGTTGAGATATCCAACTAAGGATCCCTTATGTGTTGAGTGCGACACCCCAAGGTCTTTTCCATAAATGCAGCGCAGGCAGCGGCCGCCGAAAACGGGAGACAGCCGGACACACAAAAGCACAGACAGACACCACGGTTCACATTGTATAATCGATGACTTCCTCTTCCATGAGACTTCATCACAGAGAGAGAGACCATTTGGTGCATCAAGCCTGTACAATGGTTGCTAACCTATGACAGTTTTTTTTTTTGGATACAGAGTCAAGGCTCGTGGAAGAGCTAGAACACTGAACGGATGACGACGCAAACAGGAGAGCGAGGGGGGACATCAATGGCAGAGTTGAAGGACAAAAATGGAGGGAGATATGGACAAACAATAAGGTGGGGAGGAATGGGGGTGGATAGCATCTATACAGAAGGAAACCTCTTCATCCCCCTTCCCTCCTCACTTCGTCTCCTTCCTCTCTCCCCACCCCCCTCCCCCCGCCTCTCTCTCTGTCTCTCTCAAACCCACTTTTCAAAAGCAGCGTGCCAGAAAGGCGAGACAGCTGAATGCACAAATGCATGGATAGACACCACACTTCACATTATATAATAGATTGATGTAAATTTTTCCGCATCTCCTACCAATGCGCAACTTTGAATTATTTATTTCTATATATTCATTTTACCATATCCATTAGCAACTGTGCAACTTTTAATTATTTATTTACTTACTTGCATACACTTTACCATCACCACTACCTACATAACACCTTGAATTATATATTTATTTATATACCCTTAGCATGTATGATAGCTACAAATTTATTTATTTAGTTAATTTCATGTAAAATCTCCAAATGCCATGTTTAAGGTGTGGTTGGGGGTTGTGTCCTCGATGAGGACTTTCATGTATCCTTGTGTTGTTTTATAATTCTGAGCAATATATTTTTTCTTCTTCAACAATAAGCTCATGCTGTTCACCTGCAAACTTTTTGATGTTGGAAATTTTTGAGATATGATGAAATGCTTAAGAATCTTTCAACAGGCAATATGAGTGATTTTTTTTATGAGAATATGCCATAAATCACAGTTTGCAGGAATCCTCGGAGGAGGAAATGTGGGTGTGCAATAACACATAGTGACAGCAAATTCTACATATGCTCCAGGACAACCTGCCTCCAATTAGGCGATAAGTCGGCGATCTGAAGTTCTCCCAATTGTTTGCAGGAAGAAAGTTTAAACGGACAACATTGAAAAACTGCATGTTTGTTTCATGGTTGGCAAAAATGAATGAGGGTGGGAGCCAGGGCCAAAGACCAAATGCATTTTTGCATCAGTAACAGATTAATTGGAAACATCTTGGAATTGCAAATAGCATAGCCAACATACAAATAACATTTTGAGGTCGGTGCAGAACTTTTGGTTGTGACAGTGTAATTAGTGAAGAACACTAACGCAGAACGTTTGAGCTCAAATTCTCATCAAGACGGCTTCAAGGGATTGGTTGTTGGACAACTGCCCAGACCATCCATGTCTTAATTTTTCATGAACATGATTTGTTTATTTCATCCTTTAGAGACTTGGGACTTCATAGAAGCTGCCGACACGTTTTAAATTCCTGCCAACTCCCTGGGTGGGTAGCCAATCCCCTCACAAACATGTGGATCCTCCGATTGATTGGGAGGGGGTGGTGGGAGAAGGAGGGATCATGCGGCCGAATTTTAACCTGGCACCGTTCATAAAGGTGTGGGTCGCAGCCAAAGGCTATGACTGTTCTTTATGCTGTGCCTGAGAGGTCATGACATCAGCACAACCATGATTAATAGCTTGGGCTTGCAGTGTCTCGAGCCACATATTGCGGATTCCAGATTCATCATTGTAATTCTCCCAAAGGCCAGTGGAGAATCACTATAGTTATAATCGGACACAGAAAACAAATACTTGTTTGTAAGAAACAGTGGATGCAACGTGTGACTTCTGAAAACAACTTTCAAGTTAAACTTGGAACAGCCTCGACTTCCATGATGATTTATTATGTCATTGGATAAGGCTGACAAAATTGAGCACAAATAAAAAAATAAATGCTATTTTGTTTATTTTTGCCTTGTACGACATTTGAGAACCTCTTAAACATCACCTTTCCTTTGACAATGCAGCTGTTCCCCTTTGTTGCTTTGCATACGAATTTGATTTTTCAAGGACAACCATCGAATTAAAATTTGAAGTCGATGAAATGATATTTTATGGTCTTCCACGTTGGCATCAGAAAAGCTGTGCCTCGGTGATGATGCAACCAGCAGACTGAATTAATAATTGTAAAACGGTCAAATATGTATTTGCTGAATGACCAACTCTCTGTTGAATAAGTTTAGTAGATGGGCCAATTACTCACAGAGAAATGAGATGATTGATGATCCTTCATGTACATGCATTCACCTTTCCTTCCCTCCACTTCTTCCATTCACCCACCTTCAAGCCAATTATATTTTCTTCTCCTTCCTACCACTTTCCCCCACTCGTACCATTCCCAAATCTTATTTATCCCCCTCCCCAATTTTCTTGCATCTTCTTTACTCTCCCATTAATCTTTTTTCGATTCTCTTACTTGCCACCCCTGTCCACGCAGCCCTTCTGCATAAGTAATATTGACATGTAATCAGTGATCAAGAGAGTTTGCATGGCATTTGGTTGGCTAAGCTATGTCCTCGAGGATGACAGAGGAATCTTTCCCCATAAGTGGACAGCATCACCAATCATAGAACCGGTTGTACAACTTGGACTGTCCAGCAATTTTGAGGTCAAATGACACAGAGGTACATGGGCAGATCACAGTACCGCACTCAATTACAAAATTAGATCTCTTTTATCTATATATTACTAAAACTCTCATCTTGCATGTATGTATATGTATGTATGTATGTATGTTCCCGAAATACAGCCAATATGGTACAAGATAGCGCAAAAATGTTAGGGCCACCTAACTCACCATTCGCCTGCGGTATGCAGTGTCAAGTTTCGTTCAAATCGGGAAACGAAAAAAAATTATTAAAAAATCAGTTTCCGATTCAGTCAAGTACTCTTGGGGAGAATTTGATCAATGCAAACAACTTCAGCAGTATAGTTCGCTGGAGCTATCTGTTTTTTTTCTTGAAATGTTTTTTTTCATCAACCGCTGTCACAACGGGAAGCCAACGGGTTCACGGGTTGTCTCGTTCTAGTATTCTCATAAAATTCCAGACAAAATCCAAAATGCAGTCGTGATATGATAGAACCAGGTGATTTAAGCGTTAACCTTGATATTTAATAATGTTGCTTTACCTTATATTCTTATCTTAGCACAAAACACAATAACTTTACCGGCCTGATGGCAGGATTATAAACTGTGGTAGACTGGTAAAGTCATAAATGTAGGATACTTGTTTCTGGAGAATGGCAATAATAAGTGGGACAAATGGAGAAGAAGAAGGTTCAATCTGTAGAGTGGAGATGCAAGCCAAAGTGGGGTTAGGCTGGCACCATGTTGCGAAAGACAAAAGATGATTTGGATGATGGAGGATGAAAGAAGTGGTGATGTGACACTGCATCTGTCACTCACCAACTGCAGTGGCACAGCAACATTTTCCGATGGAGGTGGTTTTTGCAATTGCTGGCAGGAAGATGGCATATATTTAGGGTCAAAGGGGAATGGATAGTAAGGATAGTAAGTTAGTTCCATTCTTTATGAGCATGACTCAGAAAACAAAGTAACATAATATTGAGGAAGCTCACCTTTGGACTAAGTAGCACATGGCTTCACAAGATGACCTATAATGTCATTTCTGGTGACATCTCATCCCAATCGTATAATCTAATATCCTGCAACTTGGTTATACTCGGCTGTGTTCATTGCTGTGTCCATGGGCAGCTCATTTTTCTCTTCACTGGTGCCCTCATCATAGTTTGACTGGCTTGGAGTTTCCTGGTTCTGAGGTCCTGTCAGCCAACTCTGCATTCCACCAACAATCCATCTCCACTGCTCCTGCTCTGTTCCAGCCATGTGAACCACTCCAACAAACACTGTTCAACACTTCAGAGCACGCTGGCTGTCATCTCAAAACAGGGGGTCTGTCGTAAACTTTATCCAATGGGTGTGTCCCAGTTACCTTATGTTCTTGCGAGTCAATCGGTGAGTTTTGCTCGGTTCATGGTCTGTTCTCCCACTGTTCCATGCTCAAATCAAGCTCACTAAATCTGTTTTCCAGACTTATCTGGAGAGTGACTATTGGGGTAAATCTGTACCAGACACTTTCAAATGAGCAAGATATGTTCACTGCTAATTCCCTCTGGATAGCCTATGTGTGCATCCAGATGAGCTGGATTTAATTTGTTCTCTTTCCAACTGTGCAACCTCACAGTGGGGCCTGTTTGTGCTGGTCCAATCAATTCTTATACATATTATGCCTTAACTCTAAATCTAACAAATATTCTCAACCTCAAACATTTTAACAGTAAAATGTTTGATTACATCAACAATGTATCAAAATTACTATTTCTACCAAATAAATGTAAATAATAATAAAGTGACGAATGTAATCAAACTGGTTTCTTCGAGCAGAGCAAACATATATGGAACTTTTTTTTTTATCTTTCTCAACTGTATTGAAATGGCCTTTTGATTCATGAGTTCTAAGATATCTCCCCGTTTTTGATAGTTCTAAGATATCTTCTTCTAAGATATCCATGAGTTCTAAGATATCTTCCTAAGGCTGGAAATACCAATCATGAACACAGTAGACAAAACTGATACTCTAGAATTTATTTACAATTTATTTGATTCAGAATTTATCCAGGGTGCACCAATAGGATGGCCTACTCATTTTGAAAGGTACCATGGCATCTTTCCTGTTCAAAGACAAATGTTAGAGCCAGATTAGCATCCCCTCTGAGGGATGGCATACTCTGACACAAAGCCTTGCCTGTGAAGCAGCAGGAAGACCGTTTGTAATTTGGTTGAGGGTTTAATAAGCAAAACTAGACAACTTAAAAGTGAGTACACTCCCTCTGAGCTATCATGTCAGCCCAGAATGCATTTAAATATCAAGACGGATATTTAAGAAAAGAAAAAGAAAACATTTGCTTATCCAAGTGACCATTGCACACTACCCATTTTGGGTACTGGTCCTCTGTAATGTCCAAGTAACATAAAAAGGGGTCTCAAAAGGTTCTCTGAATGAGAAACTCACAATAGATAGTCCAGTTTATTTTATACTGTGTCATGGATAAAATTCTACTGTATATTAGGTCAGGAATTTTTTTTATTCTTACTGATTATAGGGCTGGCAGGATATATTAGAGGTATGCACACTCACCTTTGAGGGGTCTAGTCTAGGTTTGAATCTCAATCCAGCGACAAACAGCCTGGTGTTTTGGATGCAGCAAGAGACATGAACGTGTTTGCCGTCCATCTGAAGGACTAGGCGGAACGTCCTGTCCACAAAGGTTGTCTGTTTACGTAAAAGATCCCATGATGTCTTTCATAAAAAGTAGACGACTTGACTACCGGCAGCCTCAACAGATCACAAACTTGTGCCACCTTCAATCGAGTATCCTGCAACGCATTGGCAATTGGTCCAGGTTCTCGCCTTGAAACATTTCTTGACTTATCGTTATCACCATGAAACTGTGCCAAGAGTATCATCCTTAATTATTATTACTAATTATAAATACATAAATCTACTCCTTACAAAGCCTTGTGTTGGCTTAACGGTTAAGGTGACTGGCTTAAGAGCTTAGGGTCTGAGTTTGAGTCCTTATTGTGCAATTGGAATACACCAGGTGGGTTGACTCAGCCTGTCATCCTTCCGAGGTTGGAAAAATGAATACCAGCTTACTGGGGTAAGTATCCTGCGTCAGAGCGGCGACCTGTCCAGGATTGTACTCCTTGGCCAATGAAACTGCCTTGGTAGCCTGAAATGTGTCTCATGGCATGAAAGGAATGGTTATTATTATTACTTCTCACAAACAATTAAGTTACAAGTGACAGGATCATTTTCTTACTTCAATGGATATTGACTTTGGCATTTTTCTGACCAATTTGTGTTTTATGATTATAAACCAAAACAAAACACTCATTACCATGGTTTATGATAATTATGGATGCAGTGAATCGAATGACACTCACCAGAGGAGAGGGTATTGCATTTGGGTCCGTTTGTCTGTCTGTCTGCACATAATGTGCTGACGTAGGCCTCAAATGCCACCCGGTGGTAGCCATTATTGCACGTTATCTTTTTCAACTGAGTACCTCCACAAAGTATCCACGATTACAATGTGAGCACGTCTATAAAGTAGGTACTATTAAAATGTAAGTACGTCTCTAAAGGATGTGCTATTAAGAATGTGAGATAAAGTCTGTACTATAAAATGAGTGTGCATGCCTGCGAGTTCCACTCATTGGTCGGACAGTTCGCCTGACTCGACCCACAATGTTTACACCTATCCCGCCATTTTTCTGTACTCCGTTTTGGTCTGAGGTTTCATTTCATAGTCCTCTTGTAAGGCTCACACTTTCTGGCTCTCAGAGCTTTGTCTTAACTCATATTCGATATTTAATTGGTTTAAGACTGTTGCAAAAACAGGAAGAACATCGTTAGGATATTGATGTTTTTAAAGGCAAAACGCATTTTCATAGCCATTTCTGGTTGGGCACAATGTTGGAGGGGTAGGGGGAGGGGGAGAGGAAGGGGGGGGGGAAGAGAGGGTTCATGGTCTTCATGGAGGAGAGTTGAGGTCCTGAAGTCACATTTTACATTACGTGGAATTTACGTGGGTCCCAATTCCTGTCCCATTTGCCACAGGATATTGCCTGCTCTTTCATTATCCATTCTTCAATGGAATCTGAGACATCTATACTAATAAGTGTCATTGTCAGTCATTGTGTCTTCTCCATCGCTCGAAAACTATGAAACCTAGCAGCTCCAAACTTTGCACCCATACTAAGGGAACTCTAAAGGAGTGCATGAATGAATCCTGGGTATTCGGGTAAATTTAAACACCCTTTTGAAGAAATTAAAGGCTTACATTCATGAAAGGCTTGTCCTTGGTCAGCCCATCTTCACCTCACAGGGGTCTTAGCCAACATTTTGATTCAGCCTACTAAAAATCCTTGTCTTGGAAACATGATATACTCTCATAGACTAATAAAAGTATATACTCAAAATATGATTTCGGATTTGAGGATCAGATCTCGTCGACTAAAATAAGTGTCAAAATCGAGTGAAATCAGAAAATTTTTAGACATGAGCAATTATTTTAAACTAGCTATATACTATATCTTATAAGCTTAAAGTCAGGCTGTGCAACCTCCTTCTCCATGGAAGGATGGCAGAGAGGTACGCACACTCACTCTAAACTGTCTTGCCTGGTTTTTAGATCCTCATGGAGGATCTCCAAGTCTTTCTCACGTTGTTGTTCTTCATCTTCTTCTTGTGGACTTTTTTGTTTCACAGCCTACAGTTTTCATCGAAACTTCCTGAAACTTGGCGTATATATGTAAAAATACCCTGCGCAGACAGTAACGATTTCCAATTTTGAAAATTCCTCCTAGAAAAAAAGATATTACATCAAAATATCTCCGCTAATGGAAATCGCCTAAAAAATTATCTCCGAAACTAGGCAAGCTTTTTGAATTCTGCTTGCGGGAATCGAACATAGCATTAGCAGAGATTAATTACCACACATATGATATATCACTATGACGTCATATCAATTTTTATGATGTCATTCTTATTTTTTGACATTTTTTGTTTCACAACCCAGAGTTTTCAGCGGATCTCCGTGAAACTTGCCATGTATATGCAGAAAGCCCACCGCAGGCAGTAACCATCTCCAATTTTGGAAATTCTTCCTAGAAAAAAAGTTGACGTCATAATATCGCCGCCAATGGCAATCGCCTATACCATTATCTCCGAAACTAGGCAAGCTGTTTGAATTTTGCTTGCAGGAATCAAGCTGGGCATTAGCACAGATAATTTATCGCAAACCTGAAACATCACAATGACGTCATATTCGTTTTTATGACGTCATCATTCAGAGGATGAGGATCTTAGCACATTTGAGCTTGTTATTGTCATCTTTTTGTGTGATCTGCTTTCATTTAGGATGTTATTTCATTTCATGAGGAGCTTCGAGCGATGTTTTCTTCCACAAAAAAATGAATACGAGTTGTTACTTGCAAAATCGAACATTTTCAAGTACGCATGTTGCTTAGACGATTTTGTTTTTGTTTGTCTGTCTGTCTGTTTGTCACCTACAAATCACAATTTTCAACCAATCTTCACGAAACATCACCACATGGTAGAGTTTGGCATAAGGAAGAAGCCTCTTGCTTTTGAGGTCAAAACATCAAAAGGTCAACCTAGGTCAAAGGTCAACAACTTAGGTGGTGTTTCTAAAATTCTCAATTTTCATCCGATTGACTTTAAATTTGAAGAGGATTTATATTTCAGGTCAATGAATTCAACTCGCCAATTATTTTTGAGGTCAACCTAGGCCAAAGGTCAACAACTAAGGTGAGATTTCTAAAATCCTCAATTTTCATCCGATTGACTTGAAATTTAAAGAGAATGTATATTTCAGGTCACTGAATTCAACCAACAATTATTTTGGAGTTCCACATCGGCCAAAAGGTCAACATAGGCAAAAATTCAAAAATTGTCAATTTTCTTCCGATTCACTTGAAATTTGAAGAGGAGTTACATGTTTGGTCATTTAATTCAACCAGAAATTATTTTTAGCGTCAAATTTGTTTTCTGGATTTTGCAAGTGTCGTGCTCCGCACGACGTCTTCTTCTTGTTTGCTTGCTTGTTTGTTTGTGACACTAATCCTCTGAGCTCCCAAGGCAAGCTTGGTGTTGGCTTCGTGGTTAGGGTGGCTGACTTGGGATCCTGGGGTCCTGAGTTCAAGCCCTGTTGGCTGCTGAATTAACACCAGGTGGGGTCGACTCATCCTGTCATCCTTCTGCAGTTGGTGAAATGAGTATCAGTGTACTGGTAGAGGGGCACAGGATCAACAGCACAGACATGCTCCAAGAAATGATAGCTACCCAGCAGTCAAGCTGCCAGTCATAAGAAGTCATTTTCTCACAGTTCATAACTTATAAACACATTAGCCACCACCTGTCACGGGGAAGGAGTGGTAGTCCAGAGGGAGGTGTGTGGGGTGGGAGGAGGCAGGGGATTGGGTGGGGTGAGGGAGGGGAGTGGGAGGAGGGAGATGAAGGAGTGAGGTGGTGTGGGAGGCTGGATGGAGGGAAAGGAGTGAGGTGGGGGTCTGGAGGGAGGGGAATAGGTGGAGTGGGAGTCTGGAGGGAGGGGGATGTCAGGGGAATGGGTGGTGTCAGAGTCTGGAGGGAGTGGAGGAGGGAGGGAAAGAGGTGCAGGCAGTGGCAGTCTAGAGGGAGGGGTGAGAGGAAGGATGGGAAGGGGTGGAATGGGAGTCTGGAGGGAGGGGGATGGGAAGGGAATGGGTGGTGTAGGAGTCCGGAGGGAGTGGAGGAGGGAGGGGAAGGGGTGCAGTGGCAGTCCAGAGAGAGGGGAGTGGGAGGAATGATGGGAAGGGGTGAGAGTCCAGAGGTGGGAGGAGGGAGGGGTAAGTGTAAGATGAGGGAGGGGAAAGTGTGGGAGTCTGAAGGGGGGTGGGAGGAGGCAGGGGATGAGGTAGAATGGAGGAGTGACCCGGTGTTGCCGGGCAACGCCGAGTACATTTGCTCATTTAAAATACATCACAGATCTACACTTTCAACAGCAGAGAAATACATTTTAAAATACACATGTAGTAAACATTCAAACTGTCTCCATCATGTCAGACTACACAAACTTGACTGTGTGTACTACAAAAATGTGTTCATAACGGCTTTCTGCTTTCATACATGAACCACACAACAGTAGGAAGAATAAAACTCTGTTTGGCTTCAGTGCAGGGCACAAGAAAGACTTAATATTGATATTGATTACCTCTAAAACCTCTAATAAGGTAAAATGTGTTTATAGCATGCTGCATGTGCACAATTACAGCAAAGTGATGTACATGTAATTTGTAAAATAGTAAACATTCACAGGCACACTTCATCATGCCAAACTTAAAAAGAGAGCACTTCCTGTGTGTACTACAGTGCTGTATTCAGATGTCTAATACAGTGCCCATTGAAAGTGTGCACTCCCTTTCAATATTTTCACCTTTTGTTTAATTGTAGCCTCCTGGAATTACATCGCATTAAATCCGACTTTTTCCACCTTTATTTATTCATTGTAACCCACAACTTCCAAGTGAAAAACAAATTCTAGAAAATTAATTGAAAATAAAAAAACTAGAATTGGATAAATGTCCACCCCACCTGAGGATATGCTTGGTGGAAGCATCTTTGACAGCAATTACAGCTGTGAGTCTGTTGGGATAGGTCTCGACCAACTTTGCACACCTTGATTGGGCAACGTTTTCGCATTCTTCTGTACAAAACTGTTCAAGCTCAGTCAAGTTGCATGGGGACCGTTGATGGACAGCAATCTTCAAGTCATGCCACAGATTTTTGATGGGATTTAGGTCGGGGCTCTGACTTACTGGGCCATTCAGGGACATTTATATTTTGTAAAATCATCAATATTTGTTGCTCTGAACAATATGTAATGCATGTTGTAAAATACATGTGCCTCATTCTATGATGAATATCAAGAGAAGAGAATAAGTGGTGGTGGTGGTGGTGTATGTGTGTGTGTGTGTGTGTGTGTGTGTGTGTGTGTGTGTATGTGTGTGTGTGTGTGTGTGTGTGTGTGTGTGTGTGTGTGTGTGTGTGTGTGTGTGTGTGTGTGTGTGTGTGTGTGTGTGTGTGTGTGTGTGTGTGTGTGTGTGTGTGTGTGTGTGTGTGTGTGTGTGTGTGTGTGTGTGTCGGTTGGTATCTCCATTTGCGGGTTTGAGTAGATGGAACGAAGTCTTCCTAGGACCTAAAGTATCCGCCTTCACTTTGTTAAGGAATCACAGTTCGTGGACCAAGCTGTTCGTTTTGTAATAATATTCCTGGGGATGGTTTTTAAAATCTCACTCAGGTTCTTTATTATTCTTGCTGCTCCAATTATCACTGGTGGTGCAATTTTGATGCTCTTCATCTTCCAATATCTCTTGATCTCATTTTTGAGGTCCTGGGAAGTGGTCATTTTTATTGATTTCTGTATTATTTAAGCCAAAATCGCTGGGTACCGATATCTCAATCACCAATGCTGTCTTTTCCTTTTTATTCCTGAGAAGGATGTCCGGTCACAAGGCTTTTGTTTTCTATGTTCACTCTTGATGGGATCATCAGCTCGTACATGAACGCGATGTCCTTATGATCACTGATTGCCCTTGGTTTGTGTTTCCAAGAGTTTTCTGAAACTGGGATATTGAAATTTTTTGCAGATATGCCAATGAATCACTTTGCATACTTTGTTGTGCCATTGTGTATAAAGTTGTTCTGATCATAGTTTTTTGCATCTTAAAAACAGGTGACTCGTACTTTGTTTCTGTCTTTCAGAGCCTACACTTCTCCATCTGTCTCTGTCCCACCATTTTTTAAAAATTCATTGGTGTAGTGTCCTTGATCTTAGGCATTTATTATTCGTTTTCCTTCCCAGTTGAGCTGACACCTTCTTACCCATTCCAATGAGCCTTCTTTGTCAATACCAACTCGGTCCAATTCTTTATTGTATTTTTCTGCTCTTTTATCCTCCCAGTTGTTGGTGTATATTTGTTGGTATTTCTTTTGATATATTTATGTTATCTTTTTTGCAATTGTTGGGGCTGTATTTGTTACTGCTTCATTTTCCTGTGCAATATCTTCTTTTCGCACCTGTTTTTGGAAATTCCTTACAAGGTGGGTTAGGGATACTTTATCAGGTTTGTTGTTTGTTTACAAATTGAATCCGATAGTCTGTCAAGCATTTCACATAATCATCTAGTCCAAAACTTGTCGCTCTGTGCACCTGGTTGAGTTCCATCAGGCTGCTCCCTCCCTCGCTTCTCAACAAGTACATTCTCGGGATGCACTTTTTGTAGAACGTTTTGTGGATGGTAAGGAGTTTTCTTATTTTTATGTCTAACTTATTTATTTCTGATTGGGGCCAGTTTATTATCCCACAGCTGTATTGGAACATTGGTACTGCGAGTCGATTTGTGCTTTTGATTTTGTTTCTTGGTGAGAGGTACATTCTCAGGATCAGCTTTGTTCTACATCGGTATTCCTTGGTGATTGTTTTTCACATTGGTTTGTGACATATTTGGTGGCTCTTTTCTACCCCGAGCTATTTGTATGATGCTTTTTTTTTCTAACTGCTGCATTGTTGTTTCAAAGTCAATTATTATGTTGTCTGTTTTTGTTGGTTTACC
This sequence comes from Eptatretus burgeri, assembly GCF_056783735.1. Taxonomy (NCBI): domain Eukaryota; kingdom Metazoa; phylum Chordata; class Myxini; order Myxiniformes; family Myxinidae; genus Eptatretus; species Eptatretus burgeri. The sequence continues at coordinate 38,894,108 of NC_140970.1, read as the reverse complement.
TTCTACAAATGTGCACTTGGTACACTTATTTGGTCCAAATTACATTTGAATGTCCTCAGAGAACAGTTTTACTAGTTTTAGCTGTTCTGTCAATTCTTCGTCATTTGGTGCAAAGAGCTTTAAATCATCCATGTATATTAGGTGTGTCACCGAAACTATTTCTTTGGATGTTCTGTTGGTTGTTTAGGTGTATCCATGTCCTTGTTAACCTCCGCCATCTTCGAAGATGGAGGTTACTGTTTTCACCCCTTTCTGTTTGTTTGTTCGTTTGTTTGTGAACAGTATTACGGAAAAACTCCTCAACGGATTTTGAGGAAACTTGGTGGGGGGGTTAGGTATGATCCAAGGATCATGCCATTAAATTTTGGACTTGGTCCCCCCCCCCAAAAAAAATAATTGTTAGAGAAAAAATTTATTTTTTTTGCACTTCTACATGTTTTCAGTGATTTCCAACCCCCCCCCCCCCAATTTTTTTTTACCCTCCCCCGATAAAAAAATAGAGAAAATTTTTTTTTTTGCATTTATACATGTTTTAAGTGATTTCCAACCCCCCAAAAAAATTGTTACCCCCCCCAAAAAAAAAGAGGAAATTTTTTTGCATTTCTACATGTTTTAAGTGATTTCCAACCCCCGAAAAAAAATTGTTACCCCCCCCCCAAAAAAATTGTTAGACAAAAAAATTTTTTTTTTTGCATTTCTACATGTTTTAAGTGATTTCCAACCCCCCCAAAAACTGTTAGAGAAAAGAAAATTTTTGCAACTTTTTTTTCAACAAAATTTCGATTTTTTTTTTTTTGCATTTTTACATGTTTTTAGTGATTTCCAACCCCCCCACCCCCCAAAAAAAAATGTTGGAGAAAAGAACTATAACTCTGTTAGCACTGTTGACATATTTAATGAATAAGATATAAGGTTCACTTGAGTGACCCAGCAGTATTGGCGGCGGAGGTTTTGCACTCTCCCGAGTGCTCCCCCTATAGTTTGTTGATGAGATAACTCAATATAATAGGTCCAGAGCCAGACAAAACAAGAGGGGGGGGGGAGAGACTGTCTCTCTGGAAGATCCCATGCCATATATTAACAGTGTGTGTGTGTGTGTGTGTGTGTGTGTGTGTGTGTGTGTGTGTGTGTGTGTGTGTGTGTGTGTGTGTGTGTGTGTGTGTGTGTGTGCGTGCGTGCGCGCACGTACATGTGCATGTCTATCACTATAGGGCGGTGACCCAATCACCCTATGCATAAATTGCCAATATGTGTAATAAGAACGTTGAATGCATCTATAAAGTATTGTATTCTTAGTTGTATTTCAGTGTTCTACCCGAAGGCAGTTCCAGTACTGCCGAAGCGGTTTCTTGGCAAGGGTTATGCTGGATGGTTTGCCATTGCCTTCCCAGCAGTAGTTCGGGCAGGGATTTGAAATTTAGCAATGATGTCAGCGATATCTCATCTACTCTTTGCAAAGGACATAGCGGGATCTTTAACGTTCACAAACTCTTGCCAGCAGATAGTATATGCCCAGTTCAACGACCATCCGATAGATGGCACACACGTTGTTGAATCACCCGACCTATGAAGCACCAGAATGAGTTTATTGTTGGGTCGGGATTCACACCGATGCTAGAGGTGAGGTGGTGTCATCCTTCATTTCATTCACTTAGAGGTGAGTCCTCTTCTTTGTTTGTATACAGCACAAAGCTGTGGGGTAGCAACATTGGCTGAGGGTGTGGCTGTGCCGCTGGATGCAATGCCCTCTGCTGGTGAGGGCAGTAATTTGGAATTTGGCCATGGTGCCAGCGATAGCTCACCGACTCTCTGCAAAGGACATCATGGGATCTTTAACGTCCACCACCGGATGCTAGCCCAGTTAAATGTTCATCCGAGGAACAGCACACACATTGATGAATCGCCCTGCCTGTAAAACACTGGGATGACAGTTTATAACCAGGTCTGGATTTGAACCCATGCTAGAAATCTTAGAGACATTGTGTGCATCATTCTAGAGTCTAGACAATCCTTTATAAAGTATATCCGATTAAAAAACATCTGTCTACGTCACTAAAATACGTGTATCCATAAAATACATATGTCCAAGCATGTAGAAAATGCATATGATTGGAACGTGAACCTATGCTAATTAAACCGAAAACGTTTGTCTGCTGTATGAACATAAACCTGCATCGTCACTGCATTGTCTACGTACCAAACAAACACCACACAAAACAAGTACTCATGAAGGTCTGCAATCTCTGATTGCTGTTTCTAGTGGAAAGTTGTTTCTTAAACCAAACATTTTGAATATCTATGTTGAATAATCGAAATGGAAAAACTCACAAATAAGTTCACATTTTGCCGAATATGTTTTTGAGTAGATTACAGGGTTGTTGAAACAATGTTGTGTTTCCAATTTCACGGTGAGAGATTATGTGAGACACAAAATTATTATGGATCAAAGCAGGTTTGTCAGCCGTCAGATGTTATTTTATCTTATGAAAGATTTAAAATATGGTACATTGTTGTGACTTTCGTCTTCTCAACAAGATTAAATCTTCACTGGATGCTTAGAAAGCACATTTTATTCCATGGAGCAATGTTGTCTTGTCATTGCTTTAACAAGATCAAAAAAATATATAACTTTTCCATGGTATTGTGTGATGAAGCATTTTAGGAGATGGCAGTATAACCGAGAACAGAGGTTAGATCACCAATTTGGATTCAGAACAGATTATGCTACCATGGACATGTTTATTCTGCTCTCCCAACAATGGATTGTGGCCCTCAATATCAGACATGAGATCAGGGTCTTGCCTCTCAACAATTCTTGAGCTTTCGATACAGTCTGGCATCCTGCTTTGTTCTCCAAACTCTCTGCCTGTGGCATCCAAGGCCAACTCTACACATGGCTGACTGACTTCCTCCACTCTCATAGCCATGTGGCTCTCAATGGGATACTCTCATCTCCTCTCCCTATTAAGGCTCTGGTGTGCCCCAAGGCAGCGCCTTAGGCCCAGTCATATTCCTTTTATTCATCAACCTTCTCACTTACTGGAAAATCCTCCATCTCTTTGCTAATGACCACCCTATTCCATAACATCCATCACCCTTCATATTGCAGGCAGCAATGTCTTCACCTTCTGCAGACCTTGATTGAGTCATGAGCTGGTCAAACACTTGGAATATGTTTTCATAAATCTCACACTCGCACTCTATCTCGCCAAAAGGACCATCTGGTGATCCCTCCCATCTACTTCCTCAGCAATCCTCTTGAAGTTCAGTCACACAAACTTTTGGGCCTCACTTTCAGACATGATCTTTCTTGGGAAAACCTTGGCACACCTGAACTCTTATTCATCCACATCTTGATGGAGTACTGCTCTCCCCTCTGGGCTGGCATCTCTGCCTCACACCTTACTCAATTCGATCCATAGAAATAAAGGCCTTCAAGATCATTGAAATGTTCTGTGATGAAGCTGAGTCTATAAACCAATAACTTTTACATCATAAATAGGTTGGTGGTCTCTATCTTCTACCGTCTCCTACCTGGTCTTGCAACGTCGACCATTTTCATCCCCCACCTTCATGTTTCTGTGGGGTGCATGTGCTCTGTTAGTAACCCCCCTTCTGATAAAACTCCCAAAATCAGAATCACTGCTCACCTCCACCAATTCGTTTCTCTTCTTTCTGGCTATGGAACCAACTTCCTCAGTCTCTTCAATTTCATTCTCCCTCCCAAGTCTTCAAGACAGCTCTTCACCACCATCTGAGATCACCCACATCCAAAGTCATGATCTTTTCTACTCTGGTAATACTCCCGCACCATCCCAAGCTCACCTCCTTCTAAAATTCCAGTTTTCCCTTCTTGAGAGTTTGTTTCTGCATCCATATTCTTCACCCCCCTACACCTCTTGGTGTTGCCTGGTGTTTGTTTAATGGTTAGGGTGGCGGGCTTTGGATCCTAGGGTCCTGAGTTCAAGTCCTGCTCAGTTGTTGAATTAATCTCAGGTGGGGTTAACTCGGCCTGTCATCCTTCCGAGGTTGGCAAAATGAGTGCCAGCTTGTTGGTATACTGTGTCAGAGTGTCGACCCATCCAGGATTGTGCCCAATAGCCAAGGAGACTGCTTAAGCAGCACCACCAATGCTCTGCACAGAGTATGGTCCCAATCTCCTCCTCCTACCCTCATTCGTTTTTTCCCCACATCCCCTATTTGTTCAATTCTCCTTCCATATTGTGTTCCTCAACCATGCTGTTGGTGTGTCGTCTCCTCCCCCTCATCCCCTCTCTTTCTATTCTTCCTCTTGTTCTGTTCTGTATTTCGTCTCATCCACGAGTGTTGATTTTGTATGGAAAAGAAAATGCGGCCTGTTCCAATGTGAACGTGTTTATCACACTTTGTGTGCACAATGTGTCAATGAAAATCATGAAAGTAAATTTCAATGTACACAACGTTTAATCTCTACCCAGTGTGTACTGAACTATAAAGGAGGAAAAGTACCTAAAATTACAAAAGCTGCATATTGAAGAGATGACGAAGAGGGCATTTAGCCATTTTGTGCACTCAAGGCCAGTATAAACACTCCTTTTGTCCCATAGTATGTCGTGAAATCTTTGGATAAACATCATATCACTTTCATTTGTTATCCCACTGTATATTGTATGCAGTGGTTACCGATTAGTTTACTCAGTGGTACTCATGCCAAAAGTGCACACAAGCACTCCATCTAGAGTAATATTAGGACAAGTATGGAGGCCGGTTGGTGGGACAAGGTGGACCAGATACTGTGAAAACTACTTGTATCATTATTGCTTGGTGGTTCAGAGCTGAAAGGTCGGTTTGGAATGACAAAGGGTGAAGCATCTGCGATGCTTTTTTTTTTCTGCAGTAGAATTTCTTCTTGTATTGGGTGCATAACAACTCCAACGAAAGTTGACGGTATCCAAGTTGATAGTTGAAAGGCAAGAATATTTTCAAATGCCTTTTAGTTGTTGGAAGCATAACTAATTGCAAATGCGATTCCCTTTCATTGGGTGCTATTTTGTTTAAGCAGGACGTAAAGTTTATTCACTAAAGCGGTTAATCAATGAGAGGCTGTGTGCCTTGTGAGTATAGCCTGTGGCATTGTTCTGGTGGAGGACTGAATTTGGGAAATGAAGTACCACAAGCTTTGATGACATCGTGCAGGGGTAAATGATCATTGACACAACAATTAGGAAAGAGCTTTCCACAGGTTATTATTATGGACCATACTCAAAAGGAGGCTGGCGAGATAGCTTTGAGGTATGCGCACTCGCTACCGAGCGGTCTATCCTTGCCTGCCCCCCGCTGGTGTTTCACATCCAGGGGGGTGCATCAATGTGTGCACCAATGCCATTCGTGGACGCTATGTATTTGCAGGACATAGTGTGACCTGCTTCTGCATTCGTGTTTTTTTTCTCCACCTCAGGACTGGTCTCCAATATCAACTTGGGAAATTGGAAATCAGCCAACATCACATCATTACATAAAAAGGTGCAAAAACGGATCCCCTTAACTACAGCCCAATTAGCTTACTGTACTTCCAATCATCAGCAAGGTCATGGAATCCATCATCGCAGTTGATATAAAATCATTCCTTTTCTCCAACAGCCTCATCTCAGATCATCAATTCGGACTCAGACCTGGTTAATCCACCTTGGACATGCTACTTTGACTCTCCCAACAATGGATGGAGGACCTCAATATGAGACGTGAGATCAAGGCAATCTCTCTGGGCATATCTCGAGCTTTCAATATAGTCTGGCATCCTGCCTTGCTCTCCAAACTGTCTGTCTATGGAATCCAAGGCCAACTGCACTCTTGGATAACTGACTTCCTCCACTCTCCTATCCAATGTTTGGCTTAACAGAATCTTTCATTCTCCTCTCCCTGTCAAGGTTGGAGTACCAAGGCAGTGTGCTCGGTCCCATATTATTCCTAATCTTCATCAATGATCTCACAACTGACTCTCTGGAAAATCCTCTTTATCTTTTTGCTGATGCTTTTTTTTTTTTTGCTTTTTTACTCCACTCCCTGCCATGACATTTATCATCCTTCTGATAGACAGGTAGCAGCCTCTTCCCTCTCCTCAGACTTTGACAAAATCACAAACTTGTCAAACACAATTTTGTTTATGTATCCATATTGTCCACCCTTTGCATTTTCCCTTACCCCTCATCATTAATTCTGTGTGTAAATGGAGGGAGGAGTAGGATGACACACATGTTTGCATACTTATGTGGACCAGTCTCGTATGAGAGGTGGCTGAGAAAGATCTCCGTTTGGTGACTGAATTGGGCTGTCGCTAAATTTGGGCAATTTGTTCCACCTTTTACATTCTTATCCATCGACATCATCTGTTGTGTACATATTACTTTGCTCACCCCAGATGTTATATGCACTTTCACCACTGTAACACCAAGATTGCACAAATGCTAAATGTAAATGCAGGCAATCCATCCCTCTGCCAACCACTCTTTCCATGTTCCATTGTGTTGTCACATTGCAAAACAACATTCTTCTTCCATAGCTGGCCAGGTTTATAGTCTTGTACACCGAGAGTTGAGAGGTACTCCCATTTTTCACTCACCTACACTTCGGAGAGCTTATGCAATCGAGCAGTGCCCATAGGTGATTGACTGAGTCAGTCTGTAAACACTTCAGTCGTTTTCGCTTGAACCAAACAAAAGGTTTTGATGAAACTTGGCCACAAGCTTCATATATGATTCCTCATGAAGGTTTATTGACCGCATTTGTTTGTTTTTTGACCTCCCCCCAAAAAAAGGTATTTGCTCTCTCTTCTCTGAAACTTCACATGCACGATTTCGATGAAACTTGACTCCAAGCTTCATCACCCGTGATGTACCAAAGTGTATCAACTGCATCCAAATCTGTGCTCATTAGGGGGGTTACGGGGGAGGGGGGGTTGAACCACCCCAAAAATAGGTATTTGCTCTCTTCTCCGAAACTACACAAATATTTTGGATGAAACTTTAACACAACCTTCAGCACCCATGATGTACCAAACTCTGTTCACGACATTAAAACGATCAGGGTCTAAGGGGGTCTGCGGGAGGTTTGTGTGACTGTTGCTCCTGATCCAGGTGAGCTTCAGAACGAGCAGTCCTATTTTTATTGCTGCAATCCAATGTTTTCTCGCAATTAACTGACATACAATGCATACATTATTTAACATAAGAATACATGGTACATTCTCGATTACAATGTCTGCATTTTGTTGTACAATGTGTGAAAAAGTAGTTTTCACCATATTTAAAGCATTGTTGACTCGTTACCCCCTCTTCTTTCTCTCCCTCTCTCCTCTTTGTTCTCCCTCTTCCCCCCTCCCCCACTCCCTCTTCCTCCCTCCCCCACTCCCTCCTCCTCCATCTTATCTCCAACCCTCAAAAGGACTCAAAAGGAGAGGATATTGCATTTGGTTCGTTTGTCTGATTGTCTGTTTGTTCACATAGAATGTGCTAACGTAGGCTATAAACACCACCTGGTGGTAGCCAGTAGTACACGTTCTCTTTGTTGTTAGATCCTCGTGGAGGATCTCTAAGTCTTTCTCACGTTGTTGTTCTTCATCTTCTTCTTGTGGACTTTTTTGTTTCACAGCCTACAGTTTTCATCGAAACTTCCTGAAACTTGGCGTATATATGTAAAAATACCCTGCGCAGACAGTAACCATCTCCGATTTTTGAAATTCCTCCGAGAAAAAAGTTATGACGTCAAAATATCTCCGCTAATGGAAATCGCCTAAAAAATTATCTCAAACTGGGCAAGCTTTTTGACTTCTGTTTGTGGGAATTGAACAGGGCATTAGCAGAGATAAATTACCGCACATATGATACATCACTATGACGTCATATCAATTTTTATGACGTCATTCCTATTTTTTGACATTTGTTGTTTCACAACCCGGAGTTTTCATCGGATCTTCGTGAAACTTGCCATGTATATGCAGAAAGCCCACGCGCAGGCAGTAACCATCTCCGATTTTGGAAATTCTTCCTAGAAAAAAAAAGTTGACGTCATAATATCACCGCTAATGGAAATCACCTATACCGTTAATCTCCGAAACTAGGCAAGCTGTTTGAATTTTGTTTGCGGGAATCAAGCCGGGCATTAGCACAGATAATTTCTCGCAAACCTGATGCATCACAATGACGTCGTATTCGTTTTTATGACGTCATCATTAAGAGGACGAGGATCTTAGCTCATTTGAGCTTGTTTTTCTAACCGAGTGCCGTACATCTTTTCTAAAGTAGGAAAAGGGGTACCAGGCGAAAAAATATCTTTCACCCTTCAAAAATCGTGCGACTAAATTACTGAAATATCAGCAACTTTTTTCCTGTCCTTTTCTCACCTGTGTTGCAAGTAGAGTGAAAGGCGGTGTATAATCAGAAATACCTTTTGGCAAGCCGATATATTAGTGTTATACGAATAAAATGGAAACGTTAAAAAAAAAACAAGTATTGAATATTGGAAGCGTATTGTGGATCTAATTGAGATGAGAAACGGGATTGAACGACATTCACTATTATCATAAGTCAAGAAGATGAGGGAGGGAGAGTTTTTGTTTTAATGTGAATTGAAACCGACCTATCTATCCTCACCTTACTCAACTGTATCATACACTCAGCTATATGATACTGTTTGTAGATTGGGCTTGATTTGTTGTATGCCCTATAGGACAATGGTTGCCGGATGCACACAGGCAGAGACGGGTGCAGGCACGCCGAGACCGAGCTCCGAGGCACGAAGAGAGAGGAAGGGGGGCAGGTGAGGAGAGCTACGCCTCACCAAACGTTGCTATACACTATGGGAGGAGGGGTGGGAGTGATGATGAGGAGGGACAGTGGGGAGGGGGTTTGATATAAGAGGTAAGCATGAGGGGAGGGTTCTCAACTTGCGTTTGGTAGTGGGATTTGTGGTGAGGAGGGGGGAGTACAGGATCGAACAAAAAGGGGTATGTTAAAACAACATGTTAATACAGCATTCAGAGACTGCCAGATGTTCATGGAGGAGAGGGAGGGGGTTTGGGAGGGTTACACATGAGGGGAGAGAAATCGAAAGCAGCGTGAGGGGAGGGAATGAGAAGGCAGTGTGTTGGGAAGCGAAGGTGGCGTAATTGGAAGGGAAGGTAGCGTGATGGGAAGGGAAGGCATCATGATGGGAAGGGAAGGCATCATGATGGGAAGAGAAGGCATCATGATGGGAAGAGAAGGGAAGGCATCATGATGGGAAGGAAAGGCGGCGTGGTGAGAAGGGAAGGTGGCGTGATGGGATGGTAAGGCAGCGTAATAGGAAGGGAAAGCATCGTGATGGGAAGGGAAGGTGGCGTGATGGGATGGGAAGACTGCGTGATGGAATCGGAAGGCGGCGCGAGGGGAAGGGAAGGGACAGTGGCGCGAGGGGAAGGGAAGGGACGGTGCCATGAGTGGCGGGGAAGGGAAGGCGGCACGAGGGGTGAGAAAGGGAATGCGGTGCAAGGGGTGGGGAAGGGACAAGCATTAAAACGCGCCCAAACAGCAACATTTTCTTTTTCACCGCCGGGTTCTATATAAAACTGCGTGGGAGCATTTAAAACCCACGCCATCAACCTATCAATGACCTGCTTGCATGCATGCATGGTCTCACATACAGCCGCATTTGCAGGCCTCTGGTTCGCTCGCACCGAATCTAATTCATGCATACTACACTCTGGGAAAACCGTTTTAAATTCAAAACTAAGTCCTTAATAGTCCCCAAAAAAGAGGGAAAGGAGTGGGGGAGTAGGAAGAGGGGAGAGGGGTTAGAGGGAGAGGGGTTGGGGGGGATTGAGAGAGAGAGAGAGAGATGGACAGGGGTTGGAGAGGGGGGGAGAGAGAGAGAGAGAGAGAGAGAGAGAGAGAAAAGAGATGGACAGGGGTTGGAGAGAGAGAGAGAGAGAGAGAGAGAGAGAGAGAGAGAGAGAGAGAGAAAAGAGATGGACAGGGGTTGAGAGAGAGAGAGAGAGAGAGAGAGAGAGAGAGAGAGAGAGAGAGAGAGAGAGAGAGAGAGAGAGAGAGAGAGAGAGAGAGAGAGAGAGAGATGGACAGGGGTTGGAGAGAGAGAGAGAGAGAGAGAGAGAGAGAGAGAGAGAGAGAGAGAGAGAGATGGACAGGGGTTGAGAGAGAGAGAGAGAGAGAGAGAGAGAGAGAGAGAGAGAGAGAGAGAGAGAGAGAGAGATGGACAGGGGTTGGAGAGAGAGAGAGAGAGAGAGAGAGAGAGAGAGAGAGAGAGAGAGAGAGAGAGAGAGAGAGAGAGAGAGAGAGAGAGAGAGAGAGAGAGAGAGAGAGAGAGAGAGAGAGAGAGAGAGAGAGAGAGAGAGAGAGAGAGAGAGAGAGAGAGAGAGAGAGAGAGAGAGAGAGAGAGAGAGAGAGAGAGATGGACAGGGGTTGAGAGAGAGAGAGAGAGAGAGAGAGAGAGAGAGAGAGAGAGAGAGAGAGAGATGGACAGGGGTTGAGAGAGAGAGAGAGAGAGAGAGAGAGAGAGAGAGAGAGAGAGAGAGAGAGAGAGAGAGAGAGAGAGAGAGAGAGAGAGAGAGAGAGAGAGCAGTGAGAGAGAGAGAGAGAGAGAGAGCCAGCGGTGGGAGAGAGAGCCAGCGGTGGGAGAGAGAGCCAGCGGTGGGAGAGAGAGAGCCAGCGGTGGGAGAGAGAGCCAACGGTGGGAGAGTATTATTAATTTTTTTTTATGTTGAAGGCTTCAGTCACAGACTAAATAGAGGCCAAGCCTTAAATAATAGAACTGCATTGATAGAAATGTAAGGAAAGAGAGAATAGTCGAAGAGTTTTTGAGGGAGTAAAAAAATCTGCTTTTTTGAAAAGGGGGAGGTTCTTCAGTGTTTGGGAAGACATGAGAAGGTAAAGAGTTCCAGAGTTTGACAGTGGAGCGGAAGAAACAAACATCGTAATGGCCCACCCTTGAGTTGCCAATGGTCACACAATAATCATGTGATGTTGTGGCTTGTTGAGTATTCATTGGTCTCGCTAATGGTGGAGGTACACAAGCAGCAAGTTCTTGTGAGCACAAACCGAAGTAATATCTATAGAAAAGAGAAAGAGCCTAATGTGCGGTGAAATTTGAGCGGGTCGAGTTTTGAGGTCACATTGGTGGAGTTGACAAGTCGAATAACTTTGAATTCAATTCTCTCCAGTAAGTTTGTGGAGCTGGAACCTCCCCAGATGTGAGAGCAGTACTCCATACAAGTACGAATCAATCCTATACATAGTTGAAGCAACTGTTCAGAGGAGAAGAATCTTTGACATCTAAACAGGACTCCTAATTTATTTGAGGCAGACTTAGCTATTTGCGTAATGTGTGGATTCCAGGATAAATTTGATGTTGGAGTAATACCGAGTCGGTTTATTGTATCACATGGTGTAATTGTGGAGCTTTCAAAGGAGATTGGAGAGTTGAGAGGAGTTTTAGAGAGAGAGATGGGAAGAAATTGGGTTTTTGAAGCATTGAACTGAACTTGATTACATTTGCCCCACTGGGAGATCTTGTCCAAATCCGAATTTAAAGAGGTGGCTGTGGTGAAACGAGATGTAGATTGAGGGAGGGAAGATGGGGCAGATGGGAAAAACATGGAGGAATGTAATGTTGTCATCAGCATACAAGTGCATTTGGTTATTTGTGGAAGAAAGAAGGTCATTGATAAAAAGAAGGAAGAGTGTTGGAGACAGAATGAACCCTGAGGTACACTGCTGTTCAGAGCGGAAGGGGGGAGGTGTTGAACCATCAATAATTCCAAAGATAGAGCAGTTGGAGAGAAAGCTCGATATGCAAGAGCAGAGTGAAGGAGGAAAGCCGAAAGAGGGAAGCTTGGATATCAGACCCTGATGCCAAACTCTGTCAAAGGCTTTTTGAGCTATTAAGGTCAACAACAAAAGATTCCCCAAACTCTCAAAGAAGAGACCCAGACATTCATCATGTAAGAAAGGATATCACCTGTAGATCTTGCCTTGTGAAAGCCGTCTTGGTGGTCAGATAGAAGATTGTGAGATTCAAGATGCTTGAGAAAATGGGAATTGAGAAGACATTCAAAGACTTTGCAAACAGTAGAAGTCAGAGCAATGGGACGGTAGTTGGAAGGGTTTGAACGATCACCCTTGTTTAAAATAGGCTGTACTATGGCATGTTTCCAAGTAGGAGGAAAAGTTTGGGTTTTTAAACAAAAACGAAACAAACGAGCAAGCACGAGTGTAAGTTCTGAAGCACATTCCATCCTGCCCAAAAGCCTTGCTTATGTCCAGAGAAAGGAGTATTTTTTTTTTACTGCATGAAAAGAGATTGTAGGGAGGGACATAGGATAGGTGAGGGGAGCATCAGAGGGAGATGGAATGTTAGAGTCACCCAGTGTGGAGTTAGAGGAGAAAAGGGAACCAAAAAGAGTTGATTTATCGCTTGGAGAGACAGCGATAGTATCATCGGAATGAAAAAGCGAAGGAAAGGTAAGAGCAACAGAAGATGTTTGTGATACTTTTAGTGAAGGACCAGAAAGATCTATTCGTGGAAGAGTCGGAGGAAGAAGAGTTTTTCCATGTCCGATATATGGCATCTTGTACGTATGGCCACAGAGCACCAATTATTGAACGAATAATTGGTCGGAGAGGTAGACTTGAAAGAGAAGGGGATAAAAGCCTCCATTCCTGCAACAATAACCTCAGCTATACATTCAGCAGAGATAGAGGCATCGCCCGAGGAGAGGCAGTAGTCTTTCCAGGGAAAGTCAGAAAAGAAGTTTTGTAAACCAGTTGTGGTATTGGGAGTTGCATGAATATTAATGAATGCATGATGAACCGGAACTTACGAGGTGGAACCGAGAGTGATGTGAGCGGGCTGTCGAGTGTGTGGAGCGGGAGACGTGATTAAAAACGGTTGAGCGAAAGATCCTTCGTGTGGGGTTGTCTTTGCTTTGCTGCACAACATATTGGTGATGAGGATGGCTCACCTTGCTCTTACACCACCTGCTGCATTCTCACCAAGTCCGGATGAGCCTTCGATACCTTTTACCTCATGGGTGCGCATGTTCGAGAACTTCATGCTGGTGGTAAATGACAATGCACTTTGTGATGCGAGGAAGCGCACATTGCTTATACACTGCCTCAAAACTGAAGGGTAGTGCTTATTCTATACCAGGGGTCGGGAACGTTTTTGACTCAGAGAGCCATTAAAGCAAAATATTTGGAAATCTATTTCAGTGAGAGCCATATAATATATTTTAAGACTGAATTCAACTAAATGTGAGTATAATAAGCCTCTGAATTTATTATTTTAAATAATGTTGTTATAATACTCACCATTAATGGGACTTCTGGTGCTGCATGGATTTGCTGATGGCTTTGTAGTCTGGTTGGTACTTGGTGAGGTTAAGCTTCATGCAAGCGTTGAGGCTTTCATCCGTTAGACGTGATCGTAGGTTGGACTTGATGTTTTTAAGATGTGAGAATGACTGCTCACATGCATACGTAGATCCAAACAAGGTCAATACAGCAATACTCACACGCTGCAGTGTGTGGTATGTGACAGGAAGCGCGTTCCAAGTTTTGATAATCAGCTCGTCTTCGGGTTGAAGTTTTTTCATTTCTGTCCACATGTGCTTGCTCGCCAACTCCGCTTTCTGTCGTGCGATTCTTTCCAAATCTTCATTCAGTGACTTGAACTTCTTCACCCACATGTCTGAGGCCTTCAGGTCAGCCACTTCTGCTTCAAAATCTCTGACGGAGACACCAGGAATGTAACTCAGGTCGGCTGTGTTCAGTGAACACTCGTTTGGATGGGTGATGAACTTAAAAAGACGAGTGTGCTCACGAAATTCTCCAAAGCGTGCTTTGAATGACTGTAGGAGACTGGATGTGAATCCAGCTAACTGGTGGAGATCAAAGTTTTGAGTGGGCTCACTTGCTGTGCATGCATCTTTAAATTGTCTCAGTTTTTCAAAATGTAGTAAACGACCTGTTTCAAGATCCATGATAAAGAGCTCCAGCTTGTTTTCAAAAGCAAACACGGCTTGTTGAAGGGATAACACTATTTCCAATGCCTTGCATTTTCACGTTGAGCTCGTTCAGATGTTCAGTCATATCCACGAGATAGTAAAACTTGAGGAGCCACTCGGTTTCGGCTAGCTCAGGATGCTCAATCCCTTTCATTTCAAGGAAAGTCTGGATTTCGTTCAGGCAAGCCGCAAAACGGCTAAGCACCTTCCCTCTTGACAACCAATGCACATTGCTGTGCAAAAGCAGACCGTGATAGTTATTTCCAACTTCATCCAGCAGTGTTTTAAACTGGCGACCATTTAAGGCTCGGGAAACAATAAAGTTGATCACACGAATGACGAGCGACATCACTTCGCCAAGCTGCCCATCACACATCTGAGCACAAAGTGCCTCCTGGTGTAGAATGCAATGGAAACTTAGGATGGGTCTATTTTCATGTTCACGGAGAAGCGCCACAAATCCTTTGTTTTTCCCCACCATACACGGAGCACCATCAGTACACACTGAGATAAGTTTATCCATTCGTAGATTTTTTTCTAGAGCGAACTCCATGAAAGACTTGAATAAATACTCACCTCTTGTGGACCCTTTTATTGGCAGAACAGCAAGACTTTCTTCGCGCAGTGTATCACCAGCAGCATATCTTGCAATCACACTGAACTGCGACAAATGGCTTACGTCTGTTGACTCATCCAAAGCCAGGGAAAAGAACGGCGCTGTATTTATGTCCTTCACTTGCGTTTCCTCCACTTGGTTTGCCATCATGATGGTACGATCATGAACAGTTCTTGCCGACAGAGGCATGTCTTGTATCCGTTTGATTATCTTGTCTTTGTTCGGAAGATCATCAAAAGTTCATTGGCGACATCCAGCATGAACGTTTTTGCATACTCGCCATCTGTGAATGGTTTTCCGTTCCTCACTATTGCTAAAGATCCAGCAAAGCTGGCGGAATTATAGTCACCTTGTCGGGTCCATACGCGGAGTTGCTGCTGGCTGGCTTGCACTATGCTCAGTAGCTCTTGGCACGCTTTCTTTCTGCTGTCTCCCGCAGGGTATTTTGATGCAAAGGTAGCATGGCGTGTGTCGAAGTGCCGCTTTATATTCGACCGTTTCATCGATGCAATTTTGTCATTGCAAATTAGACACACCACAGAACCTGCTCTCTCCACAAAGGCGAATTCTTCGGCCCATTCGTACTGAAATGTACGATACTCCTCATCTTTTTTTCTTTTCGCCATCTTCTTCGTCGAAGGGTGAGCTTTGAGTAAATGAGAGAGAGGGAGATGTTGACCCAAGTGAGTCTGGCTGGCCTGCGCACGGGCTGACATACTCGAGAGGTGCGGCGCGGCCGGCCGACTCTGGGATGCTGTCGCCTCAGCGGTGGCGCGCGATTGGTCGAGATGAATTCCGTGACGCGTCTCGGCGGCGGCACGTCATTGGAGGAACCGAAATCACGAGTCGCCTCAGCGGTGGCGCGTGATTGGTCGAGATGAATTCCGTGACTCGTCTCGGCGGCGGCACGTCATTGGAGGAACCGAAATCACTACTCGCGTCGGCCGCATGACTGGACGAAACAAAAACCGCTTCAGACAATTCGGAGGTGTTTTTTCTTCTCTCCTTCTGCCAAGTTCAGCCCTGCACGTGAATGAAGCACGACACCATTCAAACTATAGGTAAAGCTTCTGCGAGAAATATTGGGCTTTCCAAGTTTCAAACTCCAATTTTATCTGCGAGCCAGATGCAATCATCAAAAGAGCCATACCTGGCTCGCGAGCCACACGTTCCCGACCCCTGTTCTATACCCTCCCAGTTGATGGGGACACATACTCTGTATGCATGCAAAGTTTCAGGTTGCTAGGTTTTATGGTTTTGGAGATATGGAGGAGACACACAGACACACACAGACACAGACACAGACACAGACACAGACACAGACACAGACACACACAGACACAGACACAGACACACACAGACACAGCCTTTTATGAATATAGATTACTCTTGTTATTGTTCATACTATCATTATTAATATAATTTATTTTGCAACAATATAAATATCATTATTATGCCATTATCATGGGATGGAATTGATATATTTCTGGTTGCAATACATTTTACTTCTGGTAGGTATATGAACCAGCGACTCTTTGCCTATACACTGCCCATGTGTAAATATACAGGTATTCAGTCCCTTTAGAAAGTATTCACACCCCTCAACCTTTCTCACATTTTGTTGTGTTACAGCCTGATTTTAAAATGGATTAAATTTAAATTTTTTGTCAATGATCTACACATAATACCGCAGAATGACAAAGTGAAAACATGTTTTTAGAAATTTTTACAATTGATTAAAAATGAAAGGCTGAAATGTCTTGCATCAATAAGTATTCAACCCACTGAGTCAATATTTTCCAGAAGCTCCTTTGACAGCGAATACAACTTTGAGTCTTCTTGGGTATGTCTGTATCAGCTTTGCACATGTGAATTTGGGGATTTTCTCCCATTCTTCTTTAAAAATTTGCTCAAGCTCTGTCAAGTTGGATGGGGAACGTCGTGAACAACAATCTTCAAGTCCTTAGACAGATTTATCAATGGGATTTAAGTCTGGGCTTTGGTTGGGCCATTCAAGAACTTTCATGTTCTTATTGTGAAGCCATTCCACTGTTGCTTTGCCTGTATACTTGAATCATTGTCCTGTGCACTCTGAAGCAGGTTCTCCTCACGGATTTGCCTGTATTTGGCCCAATTCATTGTTCCCTCTCTCCTTACAAGTCTTCCAGTCCCTGCTGCTGAAAAGCATCCCCATAGCATGATGCTGCCACCACCATTATTCATGGTGGGGATGGTGTTAGATGGGTGGTGAGCTGTGCTCAGTTTCTGCCAGACGTAGCGCTTTGCATCATGTATGCATGTGCAGGGATTGATGGAAATGCTGCATTAATGCACCGCGTTCATTGCAATTTTACACAGCGCATTGAGCTGTGCATTTCTCATGAGGGACAACACATTGAACATGTCATGTAATGTAATGTCAATAAACCATTTATAATGTATGTTCGCCTATATTTTCAGACTTTATGACCATCCTGTATAAATACTGCACAGAGACAAACATCGCCCGGACATGTCCAGAGATAAACACAGTCCGGAAACAAACTCTGTCCAGACATAAACACCGCCCGACACACCTGGAGAAAAACTCCACCCGAACACACCAACAGATGAACACCGCCTGGACATGTCGAGAGGGAGAGGGAGAGAGAGGAGGCAGGTGTGTAGGGTGAGAGGGGAAAGGTGAGGCAGAGTGGATGAAAGAAGGGGAGTTAGGGGGTGGTGGGGAGAGCGACACCTCGACAAACATTGCTATTCACTGCAGGAGGGAGGGTGCATGAGAGAGACACAGAGAGAGAGAGAGAGAGAGAGACACAGAGAGAGAGAGAGAGAGAGAGAGAGAGAGAGAGAGAGAGAGAGAGAGAGAGAGAGAGAGAGAGAGAGGAGGTATATACTGTATGTTTGGGAGGGTCCTGCTCTGTATTAGGCAGTGGCAGCGTGAGGATGGGGCAGAGAGACAGATAGACAGACATGGTTGGGGGGAGGGAGTTCGCAGAGAGAAAATGTTCTGCTTTCAACACACACACACACACACACACACACACACACACACACACACACACACACACACACACACACACACACACACACACACACACACACACACACACACACACACACACACACACACACACACACACACACTTAGTGCTTGGCCGATATCCAATTCTTCAGGAATCGGCAGATTGGAGTCAGTGTGATTACCTACTATAAGGTACAGTACGTACCTTACACAACCCAAAAACTTTGAGTAGCTTTCACCCTTGTTTTCGGGACATTTCAATAAACATATAATAAAAACAACATTGCATTACAGACATATTAGGGGGATGTGCATAAACAATAATTTTTATGAACAG
This sequence comes from Eptatretus burgeri, assembly GCF_056783735.1. NCBI lineage: Eukaryota > Metazoa > Chordata > Myxini > Myxiniformes > Myxinidae > Eptatretus > Eptatretus burgeri. The sequence goes on along the minus strand of NC_140970.1, from coordinate 38,876,101 downwards.
CTGCCAATCGTCATGTGACGGGTGAAAAAAAAAATTGCTCTGTTATTTATAAAACACGTTAAAATGGAAAACGGCTCGGAAATCAGGGTTATCAAGTATATTTTGCTTTGAAACTCGCAAAGACAAACCATAATATAACCTTTGTAAATCCTGTACCTCGACCTTGTAGCAATAGCTGACTGTACATCCCGAGCGGGACATGAACTGTACCGCTATCGACTGTAGGGTGCTCGGCAAGTGGCTTAAGCACTCAAGCGAACACTCCAATAGGCCTTATTCAGATGACGTCACCGGTCACGTGACTGCGGCAGCTCCGCCATATTGAGTGGCAAGAAAGTATCACCGCGTCCATAACAACCGATAGTCTCCACTTCAACTACACCGTTATTTTCAAGCAAGCGATTTTTTTTCTGTAAATGGGTGAGAGTTGTTGTGCCCTGGGATGTACTCCGATATACTAAAGGCTCTGGAGTGCAGTTTTACCGCTTTCCCGCCGAAGTAGACCGACGAAATCTTTGGATATCGGTTCTGAGAAGAGAAAAATGGCGACCTGGCGAACATGACTGGTTGTGCGGCCTTCATTTTGTCTCTGGTATGTAACTAATTTCTGATACGTTATTTCTGTAGTTGGTATTAAATAACTGGTGGTTACAAAATATAGTCTGATTTGTATCATTAAAATGCATTATATCCCTTGTTTTATTGACAGAATGAGATAGGCTCGATCACCTTTCTAACCCCTGTCTAACGCGCACAGTTCTGCGTTGTTTCACCACAGAAAGTCACATCGATATGTATAATACATGAAAAAAAAACTTGCACTTGGAAATATCGACAGCAGTGTGGCATTACACCGGATGTTTGTCATGGAAAAAATATAATGTATCTGTAAGCAAACTGACGAACCAAGATTTCCCACAAACTCAGCATTTAGACAAGAGCTTCACTTGAAATTAACTTGTGGTAGCAGTCAGGTTAAAAAAAAAGTGACGCTGGTTGCTGAACAAAACAAGCAACAACGATAATACAATAAGAGTGAAATGAAAGAAAACAGGCTTACCTTTACCTCACGATAACACAGTTCTTGTCAGCTTTCCTCGAGATTATGTCACTAACAAACCCGGCGACATAATATGAGATATGAGTAAGCGTCCATACTCGTGAAGGCTTTCAGGCTGGCTTGAGTGTAAGGACTCGGCGTTTCAACAAGGTAAACAAAGATGTCAGGGAAAACGATTTGAGGCCAAAATTTCCTTTCTGTTGCCAATTTATCCTTTGAAATAATATAAGGATCTTCACTAAGACCACACAGCTTCAGTTTTTCACACTACCTCTTCTTAGAAATATCATCTAATCCATGGAAATAGCCCACAAGTTCGCGTGACACGTGCGTGGTCGCCATGATTTTTTGCCACTTAATATGGCGGAGCCTTACCTTCCGCTGTGACGTCACTCGCTTAGTGCATAGGGTCAATTGAATGGTTGAGAAGGAACGGCTGGCCAGGCTGTGGCTGCATACCACATAGGATCCCTTTACTTTTAAAACCGGTCTTCACCGCACCTGAAGAGGTTAAAGAAATTAAATGAATTCACTCAAATAATGACTATCCACAAAAGAGTTGCTGTTTAATGTTGAACAACCCTGGAGACGTCGCAAAGTTTAATCGCCCATGAAATAAACATGGCAGATAATCGGCCACTTTGCCTGCTCGTCTGTGCACGTGTCACTTGGTACATCGGTTGCTGGTCCGCGCATATGTTACAACTTTATTTTAAAACATACGTTTTTCACCAGATTTCCTTTGATTCCTTGTAAAGCACCTCAAGAAACCTCCAAAAATATAGACACAGATCTGGCAGATGCTATGGATTAATCAATCCCTCTGGGGGCAGGGCATGATGTCAAGCAGTTCAAGCATTAAATCAGATCTTGCTCAATTAAGCTGGTTAATTTTGGCACATTCCTAAATCTTTTGTTCACTCAATATAATTCTCTAAACAGCAGAAAAAGATAAGTTTAATGTATTGGAAATTTCACATTTTCTTGTGTGTATATAGAGAAGGAGGGTACAAAGTCTTACTTGCTTAAAGTATAGAGGTATATAGGCTTAGTTATAAGACTTGTTATTTCCTTCAATTATCAGATTTCAATTCCGATTTTCACACCTATATAGTCCGGATGATATCCGATCTTCAAACTCTAAATATTGTTTGGATGATTTACTTTAATTCGTTCGTGAGAGTGGATCATTGAAAATTGCATCATTTCATGCATGAAATCGCTGCAAGCTCCTAATTTGAAAACGATATCACTTACAAAAGTGATGTATGCAGTGATTTGTAACTGATGAACAGGCATTTGATAATATGAGTGAGGAAAGTGAAGAAAAAAATTATTTTTCAGAAATCGTTGTGGCCTGTTCCAAGTCAAGGTATGGTTACGCAGGCCAACAAACATGGTAGCTTCAGACCCCAGTGTGATTAGCTGGGATACACCTTAAGACCCCACAGAGCGAGTTGGCTGAGGATGACACCTGATGAAGGACAGAATGAAATAAGGCCGTTAATTATATTCAAAAGGTGTTCGTTAATTAACCCAGACACCCAATTTTCTGTCATGCACTTCCTTGGAGTTTTCTCAGTGTGCATGTAAAATTTCAGGCTGCGAGGTTTCATGGTTTTGGAATTATGGAGGAGACGCACACACAAACACACACACATTTATTAGTTTAACTGTCTCACAATGCACACCTTTTCTTTGTGATCATTTTTTTTCTTGTCCCTATCTGTCAACTCTTCTCCATATTATATTGAATTATATTTTGTACAACGAAATATAATTATATTTCTAAATGCTGTAATGTAAACTCATTAATGCACATGCATACAACTCTGTGTTTGTCTTTCAGATGCGGTACGTCATCCAAGATAAAATATACACTGTATACCGTCGCCAACTCTTTTTGTAATTTCCTCCATCATTTTTTGTCGCAATTAATTAAGCTTAATTCATATGAGAACATTCAAACGCCAATATGTCAATATTGTTACGAATTTGGAAGCTTACTGCACTCAACATTCAGGTCCTTATAGAACAGTTATATCGGTAAGTGTGTGTTTCTAGTTAGGGCCCCCTACCTGAGTCTAACGGGAATTACATGTGTGCGCTGCGGAGTGTCGTTTACAACAAACCTCCTTCACTCCACTTCACACACCGACGCCATTTCCCACGTGCGTTCGGCCACGTACGTGGGCGGAGATTTCCATCACCTCAGACTGGGACTCCGCCCAGGAAGGCAGGGGCGTGCCCCTTGTCCAATCACGCCACAGAAAGCGACTTTCCCAAGGCACCCCGGCCAATGGGATTGAGATTGCCACAGAGAGCGACCTTTCCCACGGCACCCCGGCCAATGGGATTGAGATTGCCACAGAGAGCGACCTTCCCACGACGCCCAGTCCAATGAGGGTGGAGAGCGCCTCAGACGGCGATTTACTCACCCGGAGGAAAAATAAATAAAAAGGAACGCCAGGCTGGGTGAAAAAAAGGTCGTCGTGGTGGTCGAGGTGGTAAAAGGGTCGAGGTGGTGGAGGTCGTCGTGGTGGTCATCATCATCGTGTTGCAGGTTCGAGTCCTGCCGAGCTGGATCATCATCACCTCTGATCTTCTCCTTGGCCTTGGTCGATTGGTGCGTGGCTGGTTGGAGAGCATGGTACCTGGTGCCTGGAGCAGCATCGTGTTGTGGGTTCGAGTCCCGCTGAGCTGGATCGTCGAAGACCACACGAGGTGGACAGGTCCAAGCACAGGCTCTAGTCTCCAGCTCACCTGTCCTCGAGCTGGAAGCCTTCAATAAAGACCATTGGGGTCCATTTGTGTGTGTCTGTGTGTGGGCCTGTCTTTAAGTAGCAACTGTACAAGTGTTTTTGCTTGTAAATTGATTGCATTTCTTATAGTTGGATAACTCTGCTCTTCTGTGTTCCCCTCCCTGCCAATTGTAAATAAATATCCATTTTGTTAAATGTATCAGCTCGTTTCTGTGTTTCTTTCATCGGCTTAGCACGGTGCGTGTTGGGAAATTGGGAAACGGTAAATTGTGCATTTGGACCGACGGGTCTTGGTAATCATCCGCTCGGGTTACGCATGATTCGAGCACCATAACGACTCGCTCCACTCGAGGCCTGATGAGGGTGTGAATTCCCCGGTAGCTTTGCTGCGTGGATAATTAGGTATATTGAAGTTGGCAATTAACCCTATTCCACGCGGCTGAATTATTGGCGATTCACGGTCCTGTAAGGGACCCGTGCCTTTCAGAGTTCTCCGAGGAGCACGATCTAAATTCCGGGTGTTTGGTGGAGCCGACTCTACTGCTCCACCTAGCGGTTGTGCTCGCCGCCGACGCCCAGCCCACAACAATATTACTTACCCATTGATTTCAAAAATAATTTCAGACTTTTTAATGACCAATTCAGTTCACTTAATTTAACTCATTATCAAACTCATATTATCCTCACTCATAACTTTCCTCACTCATATTATCGAATGCTTGTTCACCATAGCTACAAACCGCTGTATACATCACTTCTGTAAGTGCTACAGTTTTCAAATTAGGAGCTTGGAGCGATTTCATGAATTTTTGATGCAGTTTTCCACGATCTACTGTCACGGACGAATTAAAGTATGTCATCGAAATATTATTTTGGCTTTGATGATCAGATATTGTCTGGACTAAATAAATGTCAAAATCCAGAGTGAAATCTGATAATTTAAAGAAAAAACGAGTCTTACAACTAAGTTGATATACCCATTTACTTTAACCAAGCGAGGCTATGGTCCCTCTTTCACCATATATACACAAGAAAATGTGAAATTCCCAAAGCATTAAACTTATCTTTTTCAACTGTTTGGAGAATTATATTGAGTGAATAAAATATTTTGGAATGTGCCAAAATTAACTAGCTTCATTGAGCTATATGATTTAATGTATACCTTCGACATGGTATCCATCATATTTAATGAGTACCTTGACATCACGTCCTGCCCCCCAGAGGGACTGCCTATCTGTTGCATCTGCTGTATCTGTCTATTTTCAGAGGTTTCTTGAGGTGCTCCATGAGGAATCGAAGCAAATCTGGTGAAAATAAAACTATTTTAAAATAAAGTTTTAATGTTTGCGCAGACTGCGAACTGATGTATCAAGTGGCGCATGCACAGACAAGCAGGCAACGTGGCGGATTATCTGCAATGTTTATTTCATGGGCGATTAAACTTTGTGATATCTCTAGGGTTGTTATCAAAGGGCGGAGGAGCTCCTTGTGAACCAACGACCATCCATATCTAGTACCCAACTGTGTCTGCGGATGTCCTCCTGCAGTTGGGTTACTTCTTATTAGGAAGTTGGTGGCAGGATTTGCACTCCGGCTACCGTAAAACCCTTCATTCCGCAAAACACAAAAACGCAAAGAAATCTGAAAACCCACTCCTTGGGAGTACCTCGTGTGCAGCTTCCCTTCGCAGGGCAGCTCACTGGATGACGGGATCGGGGCAAAGCCTTCGGGACCCCTAATCTTTGATGATAGGAGGGAAACCACGGGGTAACATCCCTGGGTCAGATTGCGGGAGAGTGTGTCGGAGTGGTGCTGAGGTGTCTTCCACCAGACTGCGGTCTCCTAGGGTTAACCTGAGGCGGTCCCTTCGGGTGGGTGCCTGGAATGTCCTAGCCCTAAGAGAGGATGATCACTTGTCTCTGTTATCATCTGAGCTCAAGCATTTGGACATTGGTATTGCAGCACTTTCTGAATTTCGAAGACCGGATTGTGGCGAGATCATGGCGGGTGGTTACACATACTATTGGTCTGGTCGCTCTGATGGTTACCATTCCCAAGGAGTTGCTGTAGCTGTGTCCAATAAGCTGACTCCAATGATAATTGAGGTAACACCGGTCAACGAGCGTATTATGAGACTAAGGATTCGTCACTCCTTCGGTGTCATTTCCCTGGTCTCTGTTTATGCTCCGACTGAGGCGAGTGATCTCACTGTGAAGGATGCATTCTATGCCACGCTTGAGTCTGTGGTTGATCAGTTCCCCAGAGGAGATACACTTCTCGTCTTAGGGGATTTAAATGCATCGACTGGAACTGATAGGGACGGTTATGAGGTGTGTGTTGGTCCCCATGGGTCTGGAACTATGAACCAGCATAGCACTAAGTTCCTTGACTTTGCAAGAAGTCATGGACTTAGGGTGGCTGGTTCATGGTTTCAGCACCCACAAGGTCATCGCTGGACTTGTTATTCCAATGCTGGCAGTGTGGCAAAGGAGATTGACCATGTCCTTGTTGATGGTCGCTGGAGGATGACCCAGAACTGCAGGGTCTACCGGAGTCCTCAGTTCCTCAATAATGACCACCGGCTTGTTGTAGCAACTCCAAAGTTGCACCTTAAATCCAGGAGAATGGTACCATCCCAGCCGAGGCTGGATGTTGGAAAACTCAAGGATGAAAGGGTAGCTGAGGAGTTTGTAAACAAGCTGAGTGGAGATTTGGGGAGCTTTGGGGGGTCCTGAAGGGTTGTGGAGTGCCTTCAAGACCACCATCCTTGATGTTGCCGGTGGATATCTTGGAACTCACCGTCGGGCAAAGAAGAATTTTGTCTCTCAAGGGACACTGGATACCATTGACCAGAGTCGCAGGGCCAGGCTGAATGGCAGAGCTGAGCTGTTCAGGGAGCTGAGGCATAAAACTGTACGTGCGCTTAGGGTGGACAAGAGGCTTATGTGTGAGTAATCTGTGAGGTGGTAGAGCACCACCTGTGGTCAAGTGATTCTTGTCCTGCTGACAGGGGAATTCACTCATTGCGTTCATCCAAGCCCATCCCTCGGTGTACTGCAGTTAGAGCAGAGAGTGGTAGGCTCTTGACAGAGGAGTCCGAAGTGAAGGCCCGCTGGGCCGGTTACTTTGAGCAGTTGTACCAGGCTGATCCACCAGCTGTCGAGTTGGACGTCAAGGGTGTTACAATGCCTGTTGCTGACCCTCCAATCAATTGTGGTCCACCTTCGCTTGTGGAAACACAGGCTGCGGTGAACCAGTTGAAATGGGGAAAAGCTCCAGGGATCTGTGGCATCCATGCTGAACTTCTCAAAGCTGATGGAAATGCTGCACTCGTGTCGTTGCATGCAGTTCTGTGCTCTGCCTGGAATACAGGCATCATCCCAACTGACTGGAAGAGTGGCCTTGTTGTCCCTCTCTGGAAAGGGAAGGGTGATCGCCAAGACTGCAACAACTACCGAGGGTTGACGCTGCTCTCAGTGCCGGGCAAGGTCTTTGCTCAGATAATTCTTGATAGGGTTCGCCACCATCTGCTTGAGCACCAGCGTCCAGAGCAGTCAGACTTTACACCAAAGAGGTTAACGATTGACCGTGTCCTTGCCGTTTGGGTCCTCACCAACACAGATGAGAGTTTTGGCAGGGCCTGCTTGCAGCCTATTCTGATCTCTGTAAAGTGTTCGATTCAGTGGATCGGCATGCCCTCTGGAGGATTCTTGGTCTTCGTAGGGTGCCATCAAAACTGATCAGTCTGATGTCTGAACTCTACTCTGGTACTGAGAGTGCAGTGAGATGTGGTGACACCATCTCTGACTTATTTCCAGTTGTTACTGGGGTTCGTCAGGGGGTGTGTACTGACCCCCACACTTTTCAGGACTTGTATGGACTGGATTCTGGGGTGGATGCCGGAGAGATCAAGCTGTGGCGCATCGTTTGTGAAGGTGTCAAGATCTCTGAACTTGATTTCGCAGATGTTGCAGTCATTTTTTGGGAGACCACAAAGCCAACACCAGACATATGAGAGAATATGATTCATAATTATTAATGCTTCACTGCACGTCTGACTTCCCTTCCTCTCACCTCTCGCTACCTTCACTTCCCCACCCCTCCTCACTCTCTCTCACCCTCCTCACTCTCTCTCTCTCCCCCTCCTCACTCCCCATCACTCCTCTCTTCCCCCCTCCACCTCCTCACTTCACTCTCCCTTCCCCCTCTCTCTATACACCAACGTTCTCTTTTTCCCCACTCCACCCCTTTGTAATCACGTCAGCGAAGTGACGGGTCATACTTGCTGGTATTCATATAATTGAAAGACATATTCAAATGAATTCACCGAGATTATCTTCCTTCCTTTCAACGTACCCAATTATTTCCACCTTTTTTGTGCGGAGGGGGGGGGGGGTGGGTCGATCAGGTAATGTTTTGAGCCACGTCTTTCATGAACTTGCTGGCCAGGCCTGAAGTTTGACTGAAGATGATTTGGGCAAGAATTTGTAGTTTGTTCAGGGGGCAGTGATGACTCACCTACCCTTCACAAAAGAAAATATGGAATCTTTAATGTCCACCAACTAACAGTTGTGGCAGCCACTCTAGCTTAATGCATTGGTAAAAGATGGCACGCACACATATTGATTGATGCATCGCCTGGCATGTGAAACACCAGGATGACCCTTGATAGCTGGGTGAAGATTTGAGCTCAGGCTATGGATAGCCAACAGGCAAGTTGGCTATCCATAGATACCTCTAGACTATCTTGTCACCAAAAATGAAAGTCCTTCATACTCTCATACAAAGCCGTGTACATCGTGGCAGCCTGCACAGCTTGTGCACACCAGCAGTTATGGCCATTTCCTCTTGAGCTTTGTATTATCTCATAATTCATATTCTATGGAGGCTTCCAGAGATTAGGTCTCCCTCCCTTTCCCTTCCTTGCATGACTCCACTCCATCCACATTGAGCAGGAATTTGGTGAGAGTGACAGTGATAGCTCGCTTCCTCTTCGCGAAGAGACAATTAAACGAACAACAATGGGATCTTTAACGTCCACCAACTAATGCTAGCAGAAAGGACGCCCCATTTAATGTCCATCCGAGGGACGGCACACACTATGATGAAACACAAGAATGACAGTATATTGCTGGGCCTACATTCGGACCCAAGCTAGAAGATCCTGCCAAACCAATCCCATGATTATTGTGACCAACTGTTTCCCCATTGTTCGTTCATGTATTCCGTCAATAAGAAATTCCAACTCCCACACCATTCAGTCATGAAGGTTGTCTTCCTACCATTCAAAAATCACACACTCATCGTTCGCCTCATTGGAGGATAATATCAAACCTTGTGAAATATTTATTTACATTCCTGCTATTATATCAAAATTGCAATCAACCTTCCAAAAAAAATCTCATACGGTGTTCCATAAGATCTGATTCTCAGAAGAATCCCACCAGATCTCTTGAGTTGTTTTGATAAGGACTTAACAGGTGAAAAGCTGCTTCTTTGTTGTTTTTTTTAAAAACTGTACATTGTAAGAAAAAGCAAAATGGATCTTCTCCATTACCAGGATCCACAGTACATTGTTGTAAAGGGGACAGTTAATGCAATACCAATGAATGCACAGGAATAAACGACTGCATCAAAATGTACGCTCAACATCTGTGGGAGCAGGAGATGTCTTTTCACTCGGTCACTCTGCTACCGGTTGCAAGAAAATGGCTTGGCCTAGAGGTTTAGCAATGATTGGCCTGGCTTCAGAGCCAGGCCTGGGGCAACCACAGGATATTTAGGAGTCTGTGGTCTATAGAAAGGTGGGGGAGGGAAAACGGTAAAGGATTCAATGGGAGTTTAGAAGCATTGTGCTGTGGAGAAGATGAGAAGAGAGCCGGCAGGGGTTGCGGGAAGCCTGCCTTCAGATGCCGCAACATCTGGATCAAGTTTTATCACCTCTCACTATATTTATGTTTTGCTTTTCCAGCTTTACTTTCATCTGTGCATTTGTCCATTTGCTTTAGCATGCACTGGTCCAGTTTCCTTTACAAAATAAAACTTTTTAAAGACTACTGGAAAAAACAAACAAAAAACAAAACAAAACATGAAACCCAATTGAAAACCGAGGAAAGATCATATTTACTGCATTGATATTTTAGGTTTTTCAGGCCCGGCATATTTTATAATTGTATTGCTTTTATTTATTGTCTCTTTGCACTAATAAAGGATTGTAGAAGAGCAGAGCAACTACATACCACAGTGTGGGGAACAAGCAAAGCTTTTGGACTGACCGACTCTGTGGGGAACAGTGTCGCAGCTGACACTGTATTTAGCAGTGGGTGGTTTTGTGCTTTTCACAGACTGCAACTGAGCCGAAAGTTTGAAACTTATTTTTGTATGGAAAGTCAAAGCTCATGGAAGAGCGAGAACACAGAATGGATCAGGCTGCAACAGAACAAAAGGAACAGCAGAAATAGAGAATAGCAGATGGAGATATGGGGGAAACACCAACAGCAGGCCTGAGGGACAAAATAAATGGAGATGGACAAATGATGGATACAGGTAAGAATGATGGGAAGGGAAAGATGCAGGGGGTGAACAATATGGATGAAGGAAAACAAACTATCTGGAAGAAGAAACTGGAAATTTGGTGTGGGGGTGGGGGTGATGGGGGTAGAAACCAGCAGTTGCATTTTATCTTTGACATCGTATTTCTCAGCTACAATTCAGAAGCCTCATTAACTGTGTAATGAGTTGTCGAGCTGGTGTTTGAATCTTGGCCCAGCTATAAATTTCGTCAATGTCTGCGTCATCCCTCGGATGGACATGAAACTGGGCGTCCCATGGTGTCCCACGTTAAAGATCCCATGGTGTCCTTCATCAAGATGAGGTGAGCTATCGCCAGTACATTGATCACATTCCAAGTTCCTGCTCTAACCAACAGGGTTTGCTGCACAGCTGCATCCCCAGCAAGTGATGCTACCCTCAGCCACGTGCTGCATACCAAAGATGAACTGTGTAATAGATATTCAAACAAGGTCGATAAATACCTCTTGTTCAGGAATCTTGGAGCAAGTTCTATGGCATATGGGTTCTTGGCTTCATCACATTTGAGAGGTGCATATTTGGATTAAAAAAACACACACACACACACACACACACACACACACACACACACACACACACACACACACACACACACACACACACACACACACTTTTGGTGGAAATGTATCCAATTGTTGTGAAGACTTGTTCTGAACCCCTGGAGTCATTTGTAAGCTCCTCTCCCAACAGGCACTCGTTGTGTCAATGTTGAAGTTTGGTTGAAATTTCATTGCAATGTTGAACAACATCTATTCAACAGTGACTCATGATATTTCATCGTATTTTTGCCTGCTGGGTGATGGCAGTTGCATTCAAGTGAGCAGTCTTACTAGGAACTTGCACCAGATTTTATACACATATGGCATCAATCCTTACAAAAAAACAACAACTTTGCAGTCTACCATTCTAACTGGTAATACATGTACATCTTTAAACAATAACCCATTTCAATGATCTCAAACAATTTGCACTGCCAACTGGCTTATGGTTGGTTAAACCAAACTGTATCAACAACATTGTAATTTATTCCGAAAGGAGACCATGATCTGTCTCTCGAGTAGCAGAAACTTCCAAGTAATATATGGTATTCAGAACTTGTCAGAGTAGAAAAAGTATTTGGGGTTGAAGCTCTTGCCTAATGATAGTAAAGCATTATTTTTGTTGTTCATAATTACCTCTGTCAACGAAGGAGGATGGAGGTTATGTTTTCACCCCTGTCTCTTTGTCTGTGAGCAGTATATCTCAAAACGTTGTGGATGGATTCAGTCTAAACTTGCTGGACAGGTTGGGTGTGTGACAAGGACAAACTGATTAGACTTTGGTGAAGATCCGGATGCAATTACGACGTATCAGCGGGATACAATATGTAAACCGTTCACCCTGGCGGAGGTATACGCTCTACCAAGTGCCGTTCAAGTATTGATAAAACATTTATAAACAAATAAATCTGAAACACTGTCACAGAAAACTGAATTACTGAAACGAAAGAAAAAAAAAAAACAATCAAGATAATAAGACAAACAATGTTGCTTTTGCTTTCAGTACTTGCTCTGGATTCAAGGAATCTTAAAAGACCTTAAATACTGTTGTATTTTGTTCATTATTATTAAAGCAACACTTGTGCTTTACATATGTGAAAAACAGAAATTCCATAATTTCTTTAAACTCCAAAAGGAGTTTCCAGAAAACATCAGTTTTACAAATCCCAGAAGCTAAATGGTAACATCCTCAAAATGACTAACGACCTTCTACATTTTTCTTTACAGCTTCTTCAAACAGACATACTGTATTTTGACAAGCTTAATACATTTGTTGGAGATAATTACCATGATATGATTGCTTCATTCAATTTCACCAGGTCAAAATAGAAACTAAAGCTTTGATAACAAGTGCCACTTCAAAAGGAACACCACCTTCTCATGATAAGATTACGAGTTCATATTGAGGGGCATGCTCATCAGCGGATGCACCAAAATAGCCTGTCTTGAACTTTGGGACCTGGGACACAATCGATCAGTTTCAGTACAAGGTGTCCACAAATTACTGTTCCAAATTCAAACTGTAATAATAATAATAAAAATAATGAAATGGGATGCAATGCTCCATGTCAAAGGACATGTCTTTAAGTTTTATTGACTTCCTTTTGCATTCCAAGGTGTCTCATGTGACACGTGACATCACATTCACTGCAAATAGTGTCTCCACAAGAAAAAGCAAAGTGTTTTTCTGATTTATAGAGATTAATTCAGCTACACAGCTTCAACAAAGCTTTAGAACAACCTATGGGGGGCAGCCACCATCGAGAAAAAAGATTTGTGTCACACAACATTTATGGAGACTGGTAGCATCCTGCAGAGGAAGGGGGTAGGTTGGCCAAGCACAAGTGGTGAGGATGTTGAACAGGTCTGTGAGTCTTTTGAGTGCAGGCCCCATAAGTCCATTTAGACTGCTGCTAGGGAGCTTCAGCTACCCTGCTCAATGGTACCTAAGGTGCTCCACACGTGACTGTGGCTGTACTCGTACATAGTTCAGCTGGTACAGTTACAAACTGGACAATGAGATGGAAGACAAAGAAGGAACCCGAAGAAGTAAAGAGCAAAGATGGAGTCATCAGGAGGAACCTGGATAGGATCCGGGTTTCAGACACGACTTCACAACCCTCAAACCCATACCAAGTGAGCCTTACAGAAAATTTTCTGCAAGAATTCACTTATCCTTAGACAGATATATAACGAAAGAGAGGAATAGAGAGCAAAAGATATGAAAGAGAAGAAAAAACGAGAATTGGAATGAAAAGAGAATTGTGAAAGAACAAAGATGTTGGGAAGAACCCGGACGGAAAGATTTTAGCCGTTACTCCCCAGGCTCAAACGCAGTAACATGTACAAGCTACCAGAGGTCCATCAGTGGGGAAGCACATACAGCATCAGGATATGGTACAAACATAATGACATGGAAGATCAAGAAGGAACACGAAGAAGTAAAGAGCAAAGATGGCAATGATCGATCTGTCCAACTGCACGCGAAGCAAGGCCTTTGTAGTGGACGTTTTGGAAACCTTAGACAAAGACGATGGATTCCTATGACGTGCTCTTCTCAAAAGAATCAACGTTCCACATTTTGTCTGATTAACAGACACAACGTCAGGATATTGTAGCTTTGGGTCTTCCCATGAGGTCGGAGAACTGGAGCGTGACAGTCCAAAGGTTAACAAGTAGTGTGGTCGAAGACATGACCGAGTAATTGGGACATTCTTTTCTGAAGACACTATCAAGTCCTACAATTATCTGGATATGTTGAAGAACTTTGTACTCAGGCAATTGGTGGACATTCAACGAGAGGTCATTTACCAACACGACCAAGCTCCCCCACACTGATTGAGTCTGATAGTGCACAATTCTCTCAATGTACACTTTAATGATTGATGGATTGGTGATGACGGTCTGATTCTGTGGCCTGTGGAGATATGTGAAGGACGTCGTGTACAAAATGAGAGTTCTTGAGATTGCCAATCTGAGGAAGAGGATTAGGGCTGCAATTCAGTCCAAACCTCAAAGGTGATTGAACATCGCCTGAACATGTTCCATGTGACAAAGGGTGCTCACATAGAAGTGTACTGATGATGATAAATAATCATCTTGACAATAAAACTTTGAGAAATATTCTTTCACATCATGGTATCCCATTTAATTATATGTTTTATTACTGTTTGAATTTGGAACAGTAATTTGTGGACACCCTTATCAGGATAATCTACCGAGGTTACCAATCTTGCTTGGTGATTTCGGAAAGAATGGTGCAGAGGAAGTGCAATTACCTTTCAGCATTGTTGCCTGCATTCCATTCTCAAACGAACTGTAAATTGTCATTTTGGTGCTGTGCAGGCAAGCCATTACATCACAAATTGCGCATTACCTTGGGTGGACATGAAGTTGGGTTGCCTGGTCTGCTTGCATTCCTTGGGGGAAGCTAAAGATTCCCACGGCGTTTTTCCTGAAGAATAGGCGAGTTATTACCGTCACCCTGAACAAATTCCAAGTTATTGCCACTTCCAGTCGAATGTCAGGCCTGGCCAGCCGGTTCGTGAAAGACTTGGGCCAACAACATTCCCCAGCTGACCCCACAAGAAAGTGGCACTAATTGGAGCCATTTATTAGGAAGCAGTCAGAAACTCTTGCTTGGTGATGATAATCTTTAACGGGAGTGAATTTTGAGTTCGCCTCTGATCAGTAGCTTTCAATTTAGTGTTTGTGGTCATGTAGAATCAGCAAGATTGTCAAATATTTCATGAAAATCAGCAACATTGCCAAACCATTGTCAACTATCAAATAAATATCTGGTGTGATCCCACTCAGAGACATGGGCACTTCCTGACCAGGTGACAAACAAGGGTGTTTGTTTAAATAAGAGGTTAGAATGTGAAAATTATTGTTGTAGTTTCGTTTTTTAGCGCTTGCACCTTTTTAAAGCACTGCCCATGCACTGGCTTGATCTCCCCCAAACCCTTTACGAATCCCCAAAACTATAAACTGTCAATTGCAAAAAACAACATCTGATCTTAATGAAAACTGCTGTCATGGAAAAAGAAAACTGCAGTTTTCACTAAAACCGACATTTTGAATTATTTGAGATGTAGTCAACTGAAGATGCAGCAAAGTCAGCTCGTGAAACAACACGGAAAACAAAGCAATAACCAATGGGATACAGGCATGCACTGCTTAAATATAGAGTTGTGGGGAGGAGGGGGGCATTCAATATTGGATGTAGCAGGGTATGTGTGGACAGTAAAATGAGGATGAAGTCGTGCTTGTGCCAGGGAAGGAGTGTGGAAGGAGAGAAAGATGGGAAAGAAGGCTTCAGGCTATCAGAACCCACAGAACCGATTTCCATCAATTATATTTCAGAACACACACACACACACACACACACACACACACACACACACACACACACACACACACACACACACACACACACACACCTGGGCATCTCTCTTTGCCATGACCAAAGCAGAGGGTCCAAATTATAGGCATTGACATGTTTGCATGAAGAAAAAAAATTCAGCAGAGCGGGGAAAGGCAGGTGCAAAGTATGACCCTCACATAAAAACGGGCAGGAGGCACATGTTAATGCGTGGCAGCTAAGCATGAAATGCAAGAACCAGCACTCTTGCAAAGCTGAACATGGGTGTTGTTCAACAAAGTACCTGTACTGACTTTTGAACATTAAACCACAAGGAACTGACCTCAAGCACTTCATCTCCTCCCTCCCCATCCCAAACTCACTATTTTGTCCCTCTTTGCCACACCATCAGATGTGAGCATGTACCGTACATAGATCAGGAGCGTATCACACAGGAGAAGGATCTGGGTGTGGTAATCGATACGGGAGGGAAGTAGGCAGCACAGTGCCAGGCAGCTACAGGTAAAGCAAATAGTGTTTTCGGTTGTATTCGGAGGGGGAGCATTTACACATCAAAAGAGGTGGTGTTAACATTGTACAGGAATTTAGTGAG
>NC_140970.1:38807673-38840173 GCF_056783735.1 Eptatretus burgeri | reverse complement strand
CACGTTTTTCTCGGTACTTGTACCTGGACTGAAAGAAACTTCGTACCTGTAAGAGGACATCGCACATAGTGGCAATAGTCAACTTTAAAATCTGAAGCAGAATAAACACTTTTCGTTTTACATTCGTTTACATGGCGACGTGTGACATCATCGCTGATAGGCGTAAGGACGTCATGACATCATCGGTCATTCGCTGACGTCATTACGTCTGTCGTCGACAGACCGTCACCGCTGAGAGGTGTAATTCCACTCCTCGAAAATAGCGTCTGCAATGTGAAACCCTCTTCTGCACATGCTGACTACCTCAGAATGTGAATTTGACACAAAAAATGTAACAAGAAACATTGTATCTATCTTCTATCTATATATTAATACTGAAGGACCAATTTTGTGGTCCTCCTAGTGGTCGCATCACGTTTTTCTCGGTACTGTTACCTGGACTGAAAGAAACTTCGTACCTGTAAGAGTGCATCGCACATAGTGGCAATAGTCAACCTTCAGAATCCGTCTGTGACGGGGTTTCGGCTAGTTGTTAATATTATTATTGTGCAATTGTTATTTGTATGTCCCTCGCCAGAGGAAAGGGTGTTGCAATTGGGTCTGTCTGTTTGTTTGTTTGTCCACACAGAACGTGGGTACGTGTTCTGACCCTTTAGACCCTTTAGAACACTATGCCCCTTGAGAATCTTAACAACCATGAGATCCATTAAGACCCTAAGAACCACGGATACCGACAAAAACCTTAAGACTCCGAAAACCCTTCAGATCCTCTTAGACCCTTTGGAACCCCAATGACCCTTAGACTCCTTCCTATCCTTTAGACTTCAAACATTTTAATACTCTGTCGACCCCTTTGATGTTTAGACCTTTTTAGACGTTTCAAGACCCTTTAGTCTCCTACAAACAATGCTGAACCTTAGACCATAAAATTACACCCTTTTAAGACACCCTTCGACCTTTTAAGACACTTTCGACCATTTCAACCTTTTAGACCTTTAGACCATTTGACCTATTTACAACTTTTTAGACCTTTGACCTTTGCACATTTACAATTGGACCATTTAGACATTTCATTTGCTATCAACGACCTTTCATTTAGTGCATCCTTCCATTTATTTGCCACATAAAATACACAGTGGCAAATCCAGGGGGGTTTCCTGGTTGCCCGGAACCCCCCCCCCCCAACAAAAAAAAAATTACCATTACAGTGGCAAACCCAGGGGTTCCCTGGTCACCCAGAACTCCTCCCACGAAAGTGTGCCACAAAAAAGGCCAGAAGCCTCAGAAAAACTATCAATACAGTACCTAATAAACAATAAACCAGTCACAGTAATTTATTTGGAAATTATTTGGAAAATTTATAATTTTCTGTTATTTGGAAACCCCCCTACCCAATTCCTGGATTTGCCCCTGATATATCACACAAAACAAGTCCTGCCGAGGGTCTGCCATCTCTGATTGCTCCTTGTTACCCTCGCAGGATTCGGACAGGGTATTGTATTTGGGTCCATTTGTTTGTTTGTTTGTCCGCACAGAACTTTTGTGTTTTTCTCCGCAACTGCTCATCAGATTGAGACGAAATTTTCACCATTGGTGCGACTACTTATGTAAAACGTTTCAATGATAATTATAACGTTATAGGTCACGTGATGTGGCAGCCATATTGGAAAAACAAAAACAATTGACCTCAGTATCTTGGAAACCGCACCAAGGAAAAAATTGAAACTTCACACATAGCAAGTACTCCTCATGGGGAATGAGAGTGATTGTTTTTTTGACATCGTAGGCACCCTCGTTATGACATCATAATTGTATATATAGAATGCCACATCCGATCAGTATGAACATTTTTGAGGGTCATCTTGGTATAAAATGGTCCACAGAAAAATATTTCATTATGTCATCGGTCACGTGATTTGGCAGCCGTATTGTTTTTTTGTTTTTTTTAACCCTCAAAAATCTTCTCTGAAATGGCTGAAAAGATCGAAGCAAAACTTTTCATGCTGATGCATGAGGAACAACAGTTACACATATGATGTCATAGGTCACGTGGTTTGGCAGCCATATTGGATTTACCTGAAAACCTATAACAATGCCACGTAGGGCTTTTCTCTTTTCCACGTGGTACTTTTCTATTTCATTGTGGTACTTTTCTTTTCACCATGTGGGACTTTTCTCTTTGCCACGTGGGGCTTTTCTCTTTTCCACATGGTACCTTTCTCTTTATCACGTGGGGCTTTTCTCTTTTACCATGTGGGGTTTTCTCTTTGCTAAGTGGGGCTTTTCTCTTCCACATGGTACCTTTCTCTTTTTCACGTGGGGCTTTCTCTTTGCCACATGGTGCTTTTCTATTTCAATGTGGTACTTTTCTCTTTACCACATGGGGCTTTTCTCTTTACCACATGGGGCTTTTCTCTTTACCACATGGGGCTTTTCTCTTTACCACATGGGGCTTTTCTCTTTACCACATGGGGCTTTTCTCTTTACCACATGGGGCTTTTCTCTTTACCACATGGGGCTTTTCTCTTTACCACATGGGGCTTTTCTCTTTACCACATGGGACTTTTCTTTTCACCATGTGGGACTTTTCTCTTGACCACGTGGGGTTTTCTCTTTGCTAAGTGGGGCTTTTTTTCTTTTCCACATGGTACTTTTCTCTTTACCACGTGGTACTTTTCTCTTTACCACGTGGTACTTTTCTCTTTACCATGTGGGACTTTTCTCTTTGCCACGTGGGGCTTTTCTCTTTTACCACATGGGGTTTTCTCTTTGCTAAGTGGGGCTTTTCTCTTTTCCACATGGTACCTTTCTCTTTATCACGTGGGTCTTTTCTCTTTGCCACATGGGGTTTTCTCTTTGCCACATGGGGTTTTCTCTTTGCCACATGGGCTTTTTTCTTTTCCACATGGTACTTTTCTCTTTACCACGTGGGACTTTTCTCTTTACCATGTGGGACTTTTCTCTTTACCATGTGGGACTTTTCTCTTTTCCATGTGGGACTTTTATATTTGCAATGTGGATGGATGGAGGGAAATGATGGATACAAGTGTTGTATAATTTTGTAGTTTACGTTTTAACCGATTCGATGTAAATCCTGTTACTCAAATGAAAGCCACAATTAATTCACTGTCCACAACGGAAAGTATATTACATCAGATAATTTTATTAACATAGTACTATGGAATACAAGCCACTGAGATGGTATACATCTACAATGATTTGCACTAAACTAAGATTACATTTTCTGGCATTTATATGCTTTTGGGAGAGTGGAGGGGGCTGATAAGCCTATAGGCAAAATAATTCAAAATGCAATACGTGTAGTGTTTCCTAGATGAAAAGCGAATGATGTAATCATGGCAAAAGTTGGTGTTATCAACCAGGTCACTTTGTTCCACAGCAAGACATTCCTTTTATCAACATTTAGGTCAAAGACTCTTGGTGAAAAGGAAGCATAACTGACATCCAATTTGACTTATGGCATAAAATTAAATTTATAAAGCACCAGCAACAATTATAATTGAGAGTACATTAATATAATTATTTTCTCCCACACAAGGAAGGGATGGAGGGAAGTGATGAATACAAGGGATGGATGGATCAAACCGATTCTCCTCCACCCCCCAATTCCTCGCTCTTCCCTCCACCCCTCTCTTCTCTCCCTCCTCTCTCTCACTCCCCTCTCTTCCTCTCTTCCTCTCTCTCACCCCACCCTCCTCCCTCTCCTATCCATCCCTCCTCTCTCCTACCCCTCCCTCCTCTCTCCCACCCCTCCTCTCTCTCTCTTCCCCCTCCCTCCTCTTTCTTCCCCTTCCCACTCCTTCCTCTCTCTCCTCCTCTCTCCCCCTCCCCACTTCCTCACTCTCCCCCTTTTCTCACTCTCCCCCACCCCCTTTCTTGCTCTCCACCATTCCTCACTCCTTCTCTCCCCCCCCCCCCCAGCTGCCCCTTAATGTTCCCATCAGCGAAGCAACAGGTTTTATTTGCTAGTAGCCAATAAAATAAAAGTGAGACCACAATTTGACTTCACAGCCAACATGGACATATTCAGAGAAGGTTATTTTTCCTCCCAGAATATGCAATCAAACCTTGACTGGGGTTTGGATTTAGCAGGACAATTTTCAGCCAGGCCCTGCTCTTAGTCTATTCAGTCTTGCATTCCCACAATTCTTCGTGTTGGACCTGTGCTGTGTTTTGGAAACCCCAAGCCCCAAACACCCTTTTTCTTTCTCAAACCTCTTATCTCTAGCTTTTCTTATTTGATCTCAATATTCCATTTCAATTCATCTTAATGTTCCACTGCTTCCACTCCCTTCTATGATGTCCCTATCATCATACTTAAATGTGAAATTTGGTGTCTGTCTATCTGTTGTTGATACATTCAGTCTTCGCAAACGTGTATCGTGTCATGCCCCTCCAGGTGGTAGTGGGAGAGGGTATTACGAATGATGCTTCAGAAGCCTTAATTACATCACGATTATGAAGAATTCTAATTGAGTTGAAGAGTAAGAGGCCTCTTGTCACTTTAGACTCCACTGCAAAAAATCTGGAGGATTCCCCAAATTTATTGACTTTTTTCCACCGTGGAAAAACACCATGTTCAAGTGTGTCAAAGGGTCAAAAGACACCGACGCCCAGTATTGATTGAAGGTAGCTGTTTTGGATGTTGGGTAGCTTATTCAGAATATAGGTCTCAGCCAAGTGCATGGGAATATATCCTTACCCTTGCAGGATATCAGCAGGGTATTGCAGGATATGGCAGGAGCAGGACCAGGATATGGCAGGATATCCAAGCAGGAGGACAGGAGCCAAGCTGCACCACAGCTCTGTAGACCTTTCATTTTGTGGCAGGCTTAATGCTATGTAGTCGCTTCCTGAGTTGACCAAATACAGCTGTTGCTAAGGATATCCTTGCATTACGGCTGTTGTCCTGGGACACTGTTGCACTTATCTACACCATTCAGGACTGCCTTGCCAATGGCAACTTCTGATTTCCTGTAGGCAGCACCAGGGGGTGACTGATACATAATTTTGGTCTTCAGGATATTAATTGAGAGACAAAAATCAGAGCTGACATCTACAATCTTTGTGACCACACACTGGATGACTGGCTCAGTGCACAACGAGAGCTGTGAACAACTTATAGTGCACAATGAGGGCAGATGATAAAGACTGAACAATTTTGTCATCATTGTCGAGCTCTGATGAGAATTCCATCGTCAACCTCTTTGGAGAACATCTCCAAGACTGCGGTGAGGAACAGAGTGAAAAATAGGGGGTCAGCCTGCAGCCCTGTTTGACACCATGTGTTACTGTGAAGAGATGAGATGTGTTTTGAGAGTTACTGTACTTCTATAGGATAATCCACAAAGCCTCTCTACAGATGGAGTCAAAGGCCTTGGAGAAGTCAACAAAGACAATAAAGAAAGGCATGTTTTGTTCTATTCCCTTCACCTGGACTTGATGGAGGATGAAGATCATTTCTGTTGTACTGTGACCACAACAAAAGCTACACTGAGTATCTGGTAGGATTGACTTACTGATGATCTGCAATTGCCTGAGAAGCACTTTTCCCAGTATTTTCCCAGAAATTGAGAGCAAGGAGATGCCCCCTGTAGTTGTTTCAGTCCTGGCAATCTCCTTTGCACTTTAAGTTTGGCACAATAATAGAATCTCTGAAAGCCTGGGGTAAGTCTTCTGCATTCCAGCAGTCCATGAACAATTCATCTGTGGAATGCAACAGTGAGTCTCCAGCATATTTCAAAGCTCTGCTGGGATTCTTTCTGAGCCAGGTGCCTTTCTGTTTGCCATTGTCTTGATAACTGCAGCAACTTTGTGGATCGTAGGTGGGTCGCTTAGATCATTTTACATTGGGTGGTGATCCACAAGCTGCTGGATGTGATCTCTTACTGTAGAGGGTTTTTTGAGGACTGCGTAAAAGCTTTCCTTCCATAGACCGAGAATTTCTGCCTCTTCCGTGAATATATTATTCCTATGAGCAGACATTACTGGACAGATTGACACACGAGATGACTACATGGACTTCAGGAGAGCACAGAAACACTGGACGTGATTCCTGTCCGCGAGTTGCTGCAGCTCATCTGCCTCAGAGTTCCACCAAGTGTTCTGCATGAGTCTAAGTCGGTGTTGGAGCATAGCTGTCATTTCTTTGAATTTCAACTTTGCTGCCATACTGTCAGATCGTTGCAAGCAGGTGGTCTTGCCATATGGGTAGTATTGTTGCGGGGCCGAGACGTCGGCCGCGAGCACGACCACCAGATGGAGCAGTGGAGTCGGCTCGACCGATCGCCCGGAATTCAAATCGTCGCCCCGGATAAGTCCAGAGTCGACGGGTCTTTTGTTTTGGACTGTGAAGCGTCAATATTTCCACCATGTGGTCCAGGGTTATTCGCCAAATCTCAAAAAAAGACACCACGTGGCGATCTACCGAGTCTTCACACCCTCGACAGAGCTCGTACAGAAACGAGCCGCTTAGCGCGCTCGTTCCGTGTGCGATTCCGAGCGGTTTAATCGCCGAGAACCGTCGGTCCAGATGTCCCCTTACGGTGGCACAACGGCCTTGCTAATCTTCCCCAGCACGCGACACGTTCAGTCAATGAAAGAAGGGACGTGAACGAACTGAAACATTGAACAATCGGGGTTTATTTATACAGTAATGAGGGAAAATTAGGGAAGCACATAAGAAACAGAATTAAACCGAATAAAGCAAGGTAATGATGTACAGCGAGAAAGCACTTATACAGTTCACTACTTACTGACTGGCGCCACAAACACACGACCAAAAATGGTCAGACCAGGTGGTCTTTATTGACACCTATCTTAGACCTGCCCGCCTCGTGCGGTCTTCAAGGACCAGGTCCTCGGGGCCGAACTGGACCCCCAGCACGATCCGGACGACCCAAGCGAGCGAAGTCGGCAGGGCGAAGGCTGCCGGAAGAAGACCCTCCGTGCGCAGACACTTTCCAGAACAACTGGAGAATCAGCGGAGAACGACAGGAGAACGACAGGAGAACGACAGGAGAACGACAGGAGAACGACAGGAGAACGACAGAAAACGACAGAAAACGACAGGAGAACAACGCGCACACCGTGCCAAACCCAGAACCAACTCCCCCGAACGCGCAGACCGTGCCTATAATTATACCCCCGCTTCGGAAGGGGGGGGGCGCCTCCTCGCGACCCTCCCTCTCTCACTGGCTGGTTTTGGCGCGCAAAGTCACTCTTCGTCTCTCTCACTGGCCAAAACGGGCGGCAAGCCCCTTGATTGGCCCGGGGGCGTGGTGATGTCACGCGGAGCCCTTTCCTCCTGTCGCGGGCCCGGATTGGCTGAGTGGCTGTCACCCCACCCACTGCATGCCGATTGGTCGAGGGCCGCTACGTGGCTCCTCCCCGAACTCCGCCTTCTCCCAAAGGACCGCCCCTCACACTGTCGGTTAAGTCTGATTGGCCGAGAGACGGTCACCCCACCCGCTGCATGCCGATTGGTCGAGGGCCGCCGTGTGGCTCCTCCCCGAACTCCGCCTTCTCCGTATTTAGGATTTATCCTTCGCAACAGTATTTAGGAGGTCCTGGATGATAACACGATTTTCATCGAACCAGTCTGCACGCCTGTGAGTTGCATGACTGAGTGAAGAGGATGATGCCTCATGGACAGCTTTCTGAAAGGTTTTCCAGCGGTCATCCAGGCCCTCTCTGTTCCTCGCATCTCCACATTTATCAAGTCCCTGGCTGACACTTTCCCAGAGTTGCTGTCTGATCTTCACATTACTCAGAGGAGGTGAAACATTCGCTTTTAATAACAAAAGTAGTAACAACAAGAATAATGATAATAGCATAATAATAGCAGTAGCATTGTTACAAAATAAGAATAATATTAATAATAACAAAAGAGTAAGGATAAGAACATGGCTCCCCCTCCGAGCTGCTCCATTGGGAACTGGTGTTTCTTGTAATTATAAACTGGAGAGAATATGTTTTTCCTGACCCCTCAACTCTTTCATTTCACTTTGAATGCAACTAACATTTTACCCATCTTAAATTCAATCATCTATCTCCTTCAATCTCCCCTTGAGTCTGAGATCATGTGAAATGGTCCTTTTTGTGAAGAATTAGCTCGGACCAAACTTGAGAATGGGGGAATCAAAAGACGAGTCTCATTGAGCATTATTGATTAAATTCTGCCTTCAAGTTCCATGCATTCGCCACTGTGCAGGCAACGTTGTGTAAGCAATGTCTGGACTTCTAGCTGGAGGAGACAGGCGTATAAAGCTTTGCAGGCTGCAATAAGATATAGGAGTTGGGTTGGCACACTGCCCAAGCAGAGGGAGCTAACGAGACAAAGGAAACGTTACAGGGGTTGAATTCATAGTTAGACACGTCCGCAGGCTATCTCTGTTCACTCTGAGCAGCTCTTCCCTCTGCCATTTCAACTTCAACTGCTTCGAGTATTGGGTGTGTGTGTGTGTGTGTGTGTGTGTGTGTGTGTGTGTGTGTGTGTGTGTGTGTGTGTGTGTGTGTGTGTGTGTGTGTGTGTCCTGCGAAAATGTCACTGTTTGGTGGATGCAATGTTCTTTTTTTTTCATCTTGATTCCAAAGTATCCTGAGCATAATGGGGGTGCAACCACGATGACTGTGCTTTCAGTTTTTGATCCAGTCACTTACTTATTTTCAGCTTTTTTAACACAAAAGCTCAGCTCATGTGGTGGTTTAACGACTGAAGAAAGAGGGCCTGGAGGAGGGGAAGCGCACAGTCGAGGGATGTATAAAATGACCTGCAGGAGCTGTTGCTTGGATTCTCAACTTAACTTGCACACCTAACACAATCATGATAGCGCTGATAATATTATTGTTTGGTACAGTATTCAGTGACTTGACCAGTGCAGGTTTTTATGCTAAAAAGCTTAAAAAAAAAATCCTTCTTTAAGCATGGGAATGCAGGTTCAGCTTCAGGGATGGGGTTGGAATTGATGGGAGGGGTCAAAGGGAAAATGGTGGGCAATTATTGGAGTTTCCTGAAAGGACATTGTTAAGTGGACATGAACACTTTCGAATACAGTATAAGGGTTTGCATCCCATCACGTCCATCACCCTTGTGTATATTGCTCACAGTAAGGAAGTAAATTGTCACAGCTCTACTTTGTATGCAGTGCCACATGGGCTGAAAAATGTAATCGATAACCTTATTAATATGGGTTGTCTTATGTCGCATCAATCTCACGTTGTTTCTTTTCTGACTTCTACACTGCCACCGTACATATTTCTTGTGGGTCGAATAACTAATCTCTAGGCATGCATAGCAAGTGATGTTTTACGTCAAGGTCATGTCTTGCTAAACGTGAGCTTCCATAGTGAGCCTTCGACATAAATTCAAGCGGATTTCAATGCCAAGTGCTGTCGTTCACAACTTTAAACTTCAAGTTCAAATTATAACAAATATGACTCGCCTGAGTCAACTCAAAATTACAAAAATAGTCCCATCTCGATTTTATAACAATTATATATATATATATATATATATATATATATATATATATATATATATATATATATATATATATATATATATATGTGAGGCATGTGGAAAAGCAAGATAGCAGAGGATGATGGGGTATCATGCTGACATTGGAGCAATGGGGAGCAGGGTGACGGATTAACAAAGGAGCAGGATTTGACAGATAATAAGAGGATGCAGGTAGGTGTGGAGAAGAAAGGAAAGGGGGGGGGGGTGACAGGATAGCTCAGAAGTAGCGTAATCACCTTTGAACAGTCTATCCTGGTCTCAATTCCCAACCTGACTTATAAACCAGCAACATGGTGTTTTGCAAGAAGCACGTTGCATCAATGAGCGTACAATCCGGCAATCCGGCTTTTGCAAGAGCATGCCATTGTGTGCCGGCACCCTGGTCATTTACAGTTTGAGTAATGAGGCTGTGTCTGAGGTTCTGGTGGATCCAATGCATAACCAGACCAAAAGGTTTCTGCACAACCTGGATAATTGGCCAGCGGGGGTGGTCAACCCCATGAGAGATCCCTAATGTAGAAAGTGAGTGAGGTTAGCAACGGTAGAGGGAGGAACATGGATCGAAGATTAACATTTAGATGATGTGTAGTTGTCTCCTTGAAGTTACAAGAAGCACCTGCTCCCTACGGGAGCCGTCAAGGGGGTCATGTTATTATATTTTTGCCTATTTTACTCCAAGGGGTCCCAGGATTACACACCCAAAAAATGGTTGCGATTGGTTCAGCCGTTTTTGCGGTACCTGGGAACAGACAGACGGTAAATTTATAGTAAGATGGAGAGAAAAAGAAAAGCTGGACACCTGGAGATGTTCAACAGGCAAAGGAAAAGGGGGGTAAAGGAGTGAAGGAGAACCTGAAGCCTGGATTTTGGTAGGTTAATGAGCAATGGATTACTCTCAATGAATTAGTGCATCTTGAGAAGGCTTGGGAGGAGTTCAACGTTAAAAGGGTTCAGAACTTTAAAAAAAACTAATTTGTTCCTCTTTTTTTTCCCCCACATTTGTGGAACCAACTTCCCTATTCTCTTCAATCTCATTCTTCCCTCCAACCCCCTCTTTTCTCTGAATACAGTTATGTAGATAGAGAACCTGAACTTCAAGGGAGGATTCAGGGCAAGTTGCCCGCACATATCCAGTATATTTCACATAGTCTATCTTCCGGCTTTGCATGCTTGCCAAACGCTCTCTCAGTGGCAATCAGGGCCCGCTCCATGTCTGCTTAGTTGATTTTCTCAGTGCATGTAAACAGCATGTCACTATTAATGGCATTTTTCCGCTCTTCATTAAGAAGCTGCTCTCCCTCGGGGTAGTTTTCTGGGATCAATCCGTTTGCTTGTCCACATCAACAGTCTTTCTTTGTCCAACTTTGCTGATGATTCTTTGTTGAATGGATCAATGTTGAATGGTGCTGCACCCAAGCAACAGAAAGGTTACAACTGCATCTATGGTCTTTGTCATGGAGATCAGAAATTGGTTTAACTTGACCCTCACCTCAGGAAGGTCTCCTCTATCATGACCTTCACTGCAGGTGGATCTCCCCATACTTAATTTATTACTCTGAAAAAATTTCCCTTCAGTTTTATTTCAATAAACCTTGGAAGAGTACTCAAGTAGCTAACTGCATCTTCTTGACTTCACCATCATATATGGCCCATCTTATGTGGACAATTCTAAGATGTTTCAACACTGCATGGTCATATTTTACGAATTTGTTTTTTCCTGCCATCATTCAATAATGTCTCCAATGTCTCTGTTGTTGTTTGTCTTTCGGCTGCTCCCGTTAGGGGTCGCCACAGCGGATCATCCGTTATGATCCGCATATCCGTTTTACGCCGGATGCCCTTCCTGACGCAACCCTGGTCGCCTCTTACGACACAAGGCTAAGGATTGGGTTTCGCCATGATTCCGGGCTGCCCAACACCCTTTCATAGCGCGGCCCAGCGCAGAGCTCCCGTCCTCGAGCGATAATCCAACCCCAGCCTCCGAGTAGCCGGATTACAGGTGCACGCCACTACGCCCGGTAATGTCTCCTATGTCTCTATCCACCCTAATTGTTCTTGCTTCCGGCATTTGAAGATGTATGTGTAAGGACACCTCGTGCTGAACCCCATCCTTCTCAAATTCATTACCTCCGCCACAGACAGGGGGTGAAAGCACAACCTCGGTCCACCTTTATTTTGGCTGTGAGCAGGATATTTCAAAACGTTATGGACGGATTCGGACAAAACCTGGATGACATGTCGGATGTGTGACAAGGACGAATTAATTAGATTTTGGTGAAGATCCAGATCTGCATCCAGATGCTAAAATATTTTAAATGCCTCTGCCACTGAAGGTGGACGTAGGTTATGTTTTCACCCCTGTATGTCTGTGAGCAGGATATCTCAAAGATATGGACAGACCTGGACGAATATAGGTGGACAGGTTTGGTGTGTGACAAAGACAAATTGATTTGATTTTGTTGAAGATTCAGATCCGGATACTATAATTTTTCTTTGAGTAAGAGGGATTCTTCACCATTGAGAGAGAGGGACAAACATGATATATCGCAGGATATCTCAAAAAGTTAAGGACGGATTCGGATGAAACCTGGATGATAGGTTGGGTGTGTGACGAGGATGAATTGATTAGATTTTGGTGAAGATCTTGATCCTATAATTTCTAAAGTGATTCTTCACCATTGAAAGATTGGCCCAAAAACGATTTTCCAAAAAATTATGGATAGGGTATGACAACACTTGGAGGATGAGTTGGGTGGTTGATAAGAACAAGCTCATTAGATTTTGGTTCAGGTCTGGATGTAGATCTGGCCTATCAGTGGGATACAAAACGTAAACTGTTCAGCCTGGTGGAGGTATGCGCTCTACCATGTGCCGTTATAGTTTGAACATTGTTAAAATTCCGGATCACCTTAATTTACTGCATTTCTGTTATGGAAATCTCTTGACCAAACAAATTATGTTGCATGCAAAATTGTGGTGTTGTTGACCCTTTTCCTTGAAAGTGAAAGCACCACCAAGTATAACAACTGCCAAAAGTAAGGCTCAGGTCCAATGTTTCAACCATTGAGTGGTCTTCATCTGGGACTGTGCGGGTAGCATACACTAGACGTCAAATACCTACGAGGGAGAAAGACGGGAAGGAAGAAACCGAGATAGGAAGATAGCCAAGGAGGGTGGTACAGTGTCACCATGCCTGCGGTCAATAACTCATTGATCAAACAGTCATTTGTTAACACCTTACACGAACTTTCTTAAATTTCAAACGAGAATTCATGAAAATTTTCTCCACTTCCAACAATGACCTCAAATTCTTCTGCAATGTAATGTGTAGTAATCCAGCATAACTTTTCAAAATCAGCTGTTCAAAATGTTTCACGTTTGCTTCAGTGACAACAGCTTGTTGCTCGTGAGAATGTGCACGATCTCTCACCAATTCACAGCCTTCATTTTTGAATGCATTGCATCATTTAAAGACACACAACAATGTGAAATATATGTATCCCCAAATTTTGCAGAATCAACACGAAATTTCAGCTGGTTTGATGTTCTACTTTGCAATTATCAAGAAACTCGATGATAAACCTGTTTCACGGCACATATGACGTGGCCACAATCTTGATTTTACCCCAAATGCCAGAATTGATGTGACAAGGCAGTAATGATGTCACTTCCTGCATAACTTAGGGCAGAAAATACCAATGCAAAGGATTTTAGCATCGAACGATTATTTTACATGTTCTACAAGAAAATAAATTCCATATCAAACTGGAACCGCTGGTCTGTGTGCGAGTACTATAGAATAGGTAGCTTACCAACTTAGCTTCATCGTTGAAGAATATTGTTCACAATAAGCATGTAACCAACCTGATCAATATGTTTATAGTGCAAGTGTTTATTTAACCTATAACCTGATCTGCCCAGACAGCAACCACACTCTAAGATATAGCAAGCAGTATAACTTCATGTTAAGGAACCAAAGAAGGCCAAAGCACTGTCGACCCATTGTTCAGGCAGCAATTTGTAACTTGTTCAGAGTGCCGATGATAGCTCGCATACTCTTCACGGAAATCACTGTGGGATCTTTAATGTGTGAGTGACAAAAACCAGTGCCGATAGACAGATTCTGCAGTTTATACGTCTTTTCAATGGAGGGCACACACATATTGATGTCTCACCTTGCATGTGAAACACCATAACCTAAAGCCAACACCACACCTACCCCATTAATTCCAGACAGAGATCTCAAAGGCAAATATGCTCCCAACTGAGCTTGCTTTCCATGCCAAAATAAAATAAAGGTCTGGAAAATAATGCTAGCACGATGAAATAACCCGTGTGATGAATTCATCCTTCCGGTCCACCATTTTATTGTGGATGTGGTTTTGCCTTTTTCCTTGAAAATGACCAAGTTATAAGATTTTGCACGGGATCGGTGGTCAGAGGTCACGAGATGATCGTTTTGGTTTCATAATCGTGCGTTGAATTCACGTTGAATTCACGTAAAAACTGAAAAAATAAAAAAAATACCGCCATTAAGTACACTCAGTTACTTGTAGTATATATTGCTTTTCACGAAACCTACTATGATAAGTTTTTGTCGACACACAATGCAATAATTGACCTCAAGTTACTTCAAGGGGTTCAACAATACATTGAGATTTGGCTAACCTCTCTATCCTAGGGTCGGGTACCGTATTAATGAGAAAACAACGATAATGGAGTCGATCAGTTTAATCTTCATTCATTGTGAGCAAGCAGTTTGGTGGTCTGAAGCGGAAGTGGAAGGATGCGATGACAGCACCCCCAAGCGGCACAGGGAATCACAACAGAACTTTCACAAATCACCGTGACACCTGTCTTCCATTGTTCTTTCGTCACCGCGTCGTCAATTGTTTGTTGTATCGATTGTCATGATAAGTCATCTTGACTCCGTCATGTCGAATTTATGATTGCGTCTGTCTTGGCCTCGGACATCAGCAGACCTAGTATCGATCACGCAACGCAATCTCTCTTTTATCTTTGGTGTCCTCAGTCCTCTCGTGCTTTTCTTCTCAAATGCAAAAAAAAAGATTGCTATATTTTACATGTAAAAATTACTGTATTGTTCTGTTTATTATTACCTCTTTCGTTATTCTCTATCCTTCTCCTTCATAAAACCAAAAGTAATTGAGTTGGTTCTGTCATAAAAAAAGTTTCTAAATGACAAAAAAATATCTCCCTTGTCTCTTCTCCATTTCTCAAATGTCAACCGCTGCACATTATACGATTATCAAGAACTTTTGCCGACTGGGCTGTCGCCGATAATCTTGTTGTGTTGCGTTAGCTATTGTGTGGTAGCCCGAAGGCTCACCGCCAGTGTGTGTTCATCCAGAGATATGCCAGAAAACACCACCCTGCAAATCTTAAGGCTGAATTCTCCAACTCGTCTCCCTCCAAGTTATGGTGGTGTCCTGATAAATCCGTCTATGATGCATGCTCCATGTACATCCCCTCCCTCACCTCAAATGGCATGACGAGAGACTGTGCTGTGAAGATAAAGCAAAATCTCTAAACTGTGTTTGCCTTCAAATCTCATGTACCCAACCCATCCCACTCTGTCCCCATGTTATCCCACCCCCCACCCCCCACTAATACCTACTGTCTACTGGATATTGTATCCCCCTCCCGCAAGGTATAGAGAAAGTTTTTTCCAGCTTTTACCCTGCTTTGGCAACAGGCTCCAGTGGCATCAATGCCCATGTTCTCAAATCTTGTTCTGCCATTCTTGCTTCACCTTTGTCTGCCCTCTTCAGTCTGTCCTCCTTTGGCCATCGACCATCAGCCTGCAAGTCAGCAAACATCACTCCTGTGTACAAGACGTGTTCAAAAACTGATCCTTTCAACTACAGACCAGTGAGCTTATTTACAATGTTGCAAATAAAACCAGGAAATCCATCATTGCTGCTGATGTCATCTTCCCTGTTTACAAACAGCCTGATCTCTGACCATCACTTTGGCTTCTATCTTAGTCACAACTCTGGACATACTGCTGCCCCTCTCTCATCACTGGTTGGTGGCCCTAATTGTTAAACAAGAGGTTGGGACCGTCTCTTTGGACATATCTCAGGCTTTCAACACAGTCTGGCATCCTGTTTTGCTTTCCAAGCTCTCTGCCTGTGGCACACGAAGTCGCCTTCATTCCTGGATTTCTTATTTCATCCACTCGTGCACTCAACATGTTCCTGTCAAGGGAAACCTCTCCTGCCCCTCCCAGTACAGGATAGAGTTCCCAAAGGTAGTGTGGTTGGGCCCAATAATCTTGTTCATATATAAATTGCCTCTCCGATGTTCTGGGACCCATTGTAAAAGTTGAACATGCAGTGCCCCCTTTTTCTTTTTTTGCAGAAGACTTCATATTGTATTGTACAGTATCCAATCCCACTGGAGAGGCAGACTCCAGCTGCATCACACTCATTACTGATCTGGAATTGATTAGATGCTGGTCTGATAAATGTAAGATGTCCTTTAAACCTGGAAAACCCCACTGTGTCACCCTGTTGCTCCAGAAAGATCATCAAACTAACCCCCTATTCCATTTCCATGGTTAAACAATGGAAAAGGTTCATTCTCTTGAACTTCTTGGCCTCACAATCAGCCATGACCTCTCTTGGGCCAATCGCATAGCAAAGCTGACCTCCAAAATCCAGCCACAGTCTGGGTATCCTCTATTGATCCAAGTCTATTCTTGGAAAATCAGAATGACTCAATCTACACGGCCTATGTTTGGAGCTCAATGGAGTACTGCTCTCCCCTGTGGGCTAGCACCCAGCATCATATCTGTCTCTCCTGGTTTCTGTGGAATCTAAAGCTCTCAACATCATTGAAATCTCCCACAATGAGGCAGAAGCACAAGGTCTGTTGCTTTCACATCTCAAGCAGGTCGGTGGTCTCTGTTTTTCACCAACTCTTTTCCAATATTGCTCCTTCTGCTCTCTCAGTCCTCCAACCCTTCCAAGCAACTTCAAGATGCACGTGTTCTGCTAGTAACCCCCTTGCGGTAAAACTTCCAAAATACAAGCTACTGCACACCTCAACTCGTTTTTTTCTCTCATTTCTGCCATCCATGTAACCACCTTCCAGAGGCAGTTCTTTCCCACTATTTCTTCCAGGGATTTTTGTGCACTCCCATCCTGACTCATGATCTTTATCACCATTAATCTTTCCGAACCGAATCATCTTTGGTTTCTGTCCCCCACTTCTCTCCTTCTCTCTCTGTCTTCGTTTCCTGTTGACATTCCTTTGCTGGTTGTGCCCAATTGTTTCCCCACTACCCCACTTTCAGTTTTATCTTACTCTTTCATGAGCCTCGCTCTGAAGGAAACCCCTCCCCCCCCAGTAATGTTCATTACATTGTGAATCATTAATTAAAACTTACTCTTGAGTAACATGATTTTGTCTTCTTACTGCAGGATTGTGAATGCATTTTTAAAATTCGTACAGTGTACACCCACTCCATATGGGAATGGCAGGAAGGGTCATGTTATTATCCCCTCTGGGGTTTATAGATTAAAGCAGATATAGGCTTGGGTCTCAAGAACATCGGTGGTGTGGTCAATTACCAAGTTTCTTGAATGCTTACCAAGTGGCTTAAGCATTCAAGATTGCACTCCTGTTGAAATCGTTGATAAGGGACGGCTGACTTTATTCATGTCACTGCTTGGTAACTGAACACACCCTGGGTTTCCTCCCTTTTGGTTTAGGGTTAAACAGCAGTAGTAGCTGACAGAAGTAGCGACTGTTTGAAAAGGTAATCATACGTGTTTGTGGTTTCTAACAGTTTTTACTTTTGGTAGGGGTGCTCCACGAAATGCACAATAAGCTATTCATGTACGTGAACACAGTGTTTGTCTTATGAGGAAAAAGCCATTGGAGAGAGGGGATATTATTAGCTTTAATATTGTTTTGTAATAACATTAATATCATGCTATTATCATTATTAACCTCAGCCATCGAAGATCGGAGGTTACTGTTTTCACCCCTTTCTGTTTGTTTCTTACGAAATTTAAAGATTTCCTTTAAATCTAAAGATTTCGTAAGTATATTGATAACTTCCGTTTCTGTTTGTTTGTTTGTTTGTTTGTGTGTTTGTTTTTAGGCACGATAACTCGAGAACGGAAGAAGCTACCAATGTCAAATTACACCATGTGATTCAGGAGGGTGATGGCTAGTGCTAATTAGATTTTGGTCAAAATCGGTCAAAGGTCAAGGTCACAGTGAGGTCAAAAATTCAATTTTTGATGGTTTGGTACAGAATCATGGTAGAAACTTCTGGTTTGCGTCGCTATCTTCTCCAGAGACAGCTTTTATTAGACAAAGTCAGAGGTCAAGTTGATGATTTCGTAAGTACCAGTCTATGACTGCTTGTTTGTTTGTTTGTTTGTAGGCACGATAACTCGAGAACGGAAGAAGCTACCAATGTCAAATTACACCACGTGATTCAGGAGGGTGATGGCTAGCGTTGATTAGATTTTGGTCAAAATCGGTCAAAGGTCAAGGTCACAGTGAGGTCAAACATCCAAAACATTCGATTTTTGATGGTTTGGTACAGAATCATCGTAGAAACTTCTGGTTTGCGTCGCTACCTTCTCTAGAGGTTTGTCTGTCAGGTCTGTCTGTTCAGGGAGCTGAGGCGTAAAACTGTACGTGCACTGAGGGTGGACAAGGAGGCCTATGTGCGAGGAATCTGTGAGGGGGTAGAGCATCACCTGTGGACAGGTGATTCTCGTCCCGCTTACAGGGGAATTCGCGCATTACGTTCATCCAAGCCCATCCCTCGGAGCACTGCAGTTCGAGCAGAGAGTGGTAGGCTCTTGACAGAGGAGTCCGAAGTGAAGGCCCGCTGGGCCGGTTACTTTGAGCGGTTGTACCAGGCTGATCCCCCAGCTGTCGAGTTGGACGTCAAGGGTGTTACAATCCCTGTTGCTGACCCTCGAATCAACTGTGGTCCACCTTCGCGTGTGGAAACACGGGCTGCGGTGAACCAGTTGAAACGGGGCAAAGCTCCAGGGATCTGTGGCATCCATGCTGAACTTCTCAAGGCTGGTGGAAATGCTGCACTTGTGTCGTTGCATGCAGTTTTGTGCTCTGCCTGGAACACAGGCATCATCCCAACTGACTGGAAGAGGGGCCTTGTTGTCCCTCTCTGGAAAGGGAAGGGTGATCGCCAAGACTGCAACAACTACCGAGGGGTGACGCTGCTCTCAGTGCCGGGCAAGGTCTTTGCTCGGATAATTCTTGATAGGGTTCGCCACCATCTGCTTGAGCACCAGCGTCCAGAGCAGTCAGGCTTTACACCAAAGAGGTCAACGATTGACCGTATCCTTGCCCTTTGTGTGCTCACCGAACGCAGACGAGAGTTTCGGCAGGGGCTGCTTGCAGCCTATGTTGATCTCTGTAAAGCGTTCGATTCAGTGAATCGGGATGTCCTCTGGAGGATTCTTGGTCTTCGTGGGGTGCCACCAAAACTGATCGATCTGATGTCTGAACTCTACTCTGGTACTGAGAGTGCTGTGAAGTGTGGTAGTACCATCTCTGACTTATTTCCAGTTGTTACTGGAGTTCGTCAGGGATGTGTACTTGCCCCCACACTTTTCAGCACTTGTATGGACTGGATTTTAGGGAGGATGTCGGAGAGATCAAGTTGCGGTGCATCGTTTGGCAATGCCAAGATCTCGGACCTTGATTTTGCAGATGATGCAGTCATCTTTGCGGAGACTTTAGACATCCTCTTGGGGGCCCTCGAGGTGCTGAATGAGGAGTCGGAGCCGTTGGGATTACGGGTTTCTTGGGTCAAAACGAAGATCCAGGCTTTCGGTGACATCTTGGATGCTGCTGTCCTGTCTGTGTCTGTTTGTGGTGAGGATGTTGAGGTCGTGGAGAGATTCACTTACCTTGGCAGTGATATTCATGTCTCTGCTGGCTGCGAGTCAGAGGTCAATAGACGTCTGGGTCGGGCCTGGGGAGTCATGGATTCACTGGATCATGGGGTGTGGCGCTGCCGGTACCTGTGTGGGAGGACGAAAGTCCGAGTCTTCAGGTCCTTGGTACTTCCAGTCTTGCTCTATGGGTGCGAGACTTGGACTCTGACCAAGGATCTGAGACGGAGACTTAATTCCTTTGGTACCAGGTCTCTTCGGAGAATCCTTGGCTATCGCTGGTCGGATTTTGTGTCCAACGAGCGGTTGCTGAGAGAGACTCGGATGAGATTTGTCACCTGCATAGTCCGTGAGCGTCAGTTGCGGCTGTATGGACATGTGGCTCGTTTTCCTGACGCTGATCCTGCTCACCAGATTCTCTCAACGAGGGAGTCTCATGAGTGGAGGAGGCCAGTGGGCCGACCACGTGCCTCATGGTTGCAGCAGGTTGACCATCATCTCAAGGAGATGGGGATGGGCCTGGAATCTGCCTGGGGGATGGCCAGACGGAGGCCCCTGGAGTACCGGCGGAAAGTGGACGCAGCGACGCGCTGTTCTGGCACATGCTCCCATACCTGACCTTCTCTAGAGACAGCTTTTATTAGACAAAGTCAGAGGTCAAGTTGACAATTTCGTAAGTACCAGTCTATGACTGCTTGTTTGTTTGTTTGTTTGTGAACAGTATTACTGAAAAACTCCTCGACGGATTTCGACGAAACTTGGTGGGGCGGTTAGGTATGGTCCAAGGATCATGCCATTAGATTTTGGACTTGGTCCCCCCCCCCCAAAAAAAAATTGTTAGAGAATTTTTTTTTTTTGCATTTCTGCATGTTTTAAGTGATTTCCAACCCCCTCCAAAAAAATTGTTAGAGAAAAAAAAGAATATTTTTTTTTGCATTTCTACATGTTTTAAGTGATTTCCAACCCCCCCCCCCAAAAAAAAAAATTGTTAGAGAAAAAAAATTTTTGCAACTTTTTTTTCAACAAAATTTCGATATCTTTTTTTTTACATTTCTACATGTTTTAAGTGATTAGGATTTCGATGAAACTTGGTCGGGGGGGGGGGGTTAGGTATGGTCCAAGGATCATGCCATTCGATTTTGGACATGGTCCCCCCCCCAAAAAAAAATTGTTAGAGAAAAAAAGTTTTTTTTGCATTTTTACAGGTTTTAAGTGATTTCCAACCCCCCCCCCCCAAAAAAAAATTTTGGAGAAAAGAACTATAACTATCAGCACTGTTGACATCATATTTAATGAATAAGATATAAGGTTCACTTGAGTGACCCAGCAGTATTGGCGGCGGAGGTTTTGCACTCTCCCGAGTGCTCCCCCTCTAGTTTAGTGTTGTGATTGCTTTTGTTCTTAGAAGCGGACTTGGAAAAATGCCACGATAAGCTATTGATACACCTTAACACAGATTTCACCCAAGGTGGGAAACACCCTTGGGTAGGGGGGCAAATGAAATTGCTCTCGTCTCCATCATCTGCCCCCTAATCGTCCTGTCAAGTTGGGTTGAGATTGAATAAGTAATGACCAAATGTATAGTTGTCAGACAGACAGACAGACACCAAATTACGTATTTTAGCATGATATCGTGAAACGTGCATTCTGGAATCAATGGATCATGGTCATGCGATTTATCATATTTTACTTGGTAGTCATGATCTAGGTAGTTACTGGACCAAAAATCAGAAATGAAGTGACACTTTTGTACCAGAAACATATTATGTACATGAGGACCAAAAATTTCACCTGCCCTCTCCTTCTCATTAGTTTCTTCTAACCTATATTTTTTTTATTTTCTCCTCTTTCCTCTCCAGCTCTCCTACCTACCTCACTTACATCGTATATCTTATCTTTTTCCTGTTCTTTTCATAATCCCAAATTTATTTTTGTCAATTTACACTCAGCCCCTCATCCCACCAACCAACCCCCCTCATCTTCCTCTCCCTCTCCTCAAACACTTTGTAAATGTAATTTAGAGTTGGTCCCTTCATTTTGTCTTTCTTCCGCACAAATAAGTCGTTTGTCGAGTTCTTTTCATGATGCCTTTACATGAGTTTCATGACATCCTAACTTCGATGACAAGGATGGTATTTACTCGAAAGCATATCTGTCTGCGCAGGTCTGACAAACGTTTTCCTGCTGGAATATCCAAAGTAACATGCTGATCCATTTACAGAGAAAGGCAATGTAATGGATAATAATTATGCCCCTCTTTCAGAAGGGCGATTGAGGGTGGGGAAGGAGGATCGAGATAATATGGTTACGTTTTGGAAGAGAACATGGTATTAAATCGTCTGCCAAATGGCAAGTTGAGGAGAGAGCAACGACTTATCTCGTCATTGTCATCAGTGCATCGACGGTTCTTTCCGATGGAAAGCGACATGGTGGCGAGGGTTTAAACAAGGCAGTAGAGAAACTCATCAACAATTTTTTTTCATACCTCTGATACAGGGGTACACTAACTGCTCATAATTTGAACATTATAAATTCCTTTTGCTGGAGTGGTTGCAAGATGGTGGCCATATCAATTGCAACCTCAATGTGAATGAAATGATGGTATTGGCCAGTGTGACCACTCCTCGGCTTTTTTCACAAGATCTTGGCTATTCGTTGTTCACCTTGGCATCTTGGTTTTCTGAAGGTTTTCTTGGCGTATAGGTTTTCTATTATCATCGCTTTTCCGAAACCTTGTGAATTCTTGCCTGTTTTTCATTGGCTCATCTTGGCATTTATGAAAATGAGGAGTGGTCACACTGGAATTGGCCAAAGCGGGTTTTCTGGGTTTTGTGGGAGAATAATTTTCCTAATGTCCAATTATATATGTGCACATAGCAGAGAGAAGCAGGAGGAATAAATTATTTTAATTCATCTGGGGCTCCACGAGAGATACCTTTCGTCAGATGCTTCAGGTTTCGCTTGCAGGAGCCCCAGACTGGCTGGCCAGAGCACGATCGAGTTCCCAGAAAAAATTCCTGATGAGACCTCGCTGAAGTGCTCTTGAGACCTTGCACTCTAAACCTGCTGTTACAGGCCTTCTTTTGTTTGTGCAGCTACCAGATCTCCCAAATAGCCTGCCAATATAACCCATCATCACCGAAAAGTAATCATATGGTAGTACGGGTCTTTGAGTTACAAGTCTAGAGCATTACATTTTGCCCCAGCAAATAGAACCCAGATAAAAGTATTCAGCTATTTAGATGGGAAACTGTAGAACACCTGTTTTTTACATCCACTTGATGTTGCCACGCATGAGACGACACTCGAAGTGGCATAAGGACAGATAAGTTGAACACTTGGGACATTTTAAGTATTTATTATATTAAGTGTTGTTGTTGTTGTTGTTGTAAAATATATTTTTTAAAGGTGTTCCTTCTTTGATAGATTAGTAAATGGCCGAAATGTAAGGATGTTCAGCAAATCTATATTGAGAATTGAATCTTGAGAGGAAGCTTCTGAAATGTTATAATTGTAGGCCTCCACATGGGAAATGCTGCAGACACCATAATCATATTTGAGTATTGCCTAAGATTATTTTTTCCCAAAATCTCTCAGCAACAATCAACCAAAGGCGATTAGTTTCATCATCTGTCACCAGAATAGGAGGGTGGTTGAAGTTTCAAGTTTAGTTCGTAAAAGGCAGAGGACTGTGGGGAGATTAATAATAATTTAAGCCAATTTGTCTTCACAGTGTTGGTCACCATTAAACCGATACCTGCAATCACCTGCTTCCTGTTTCAGTGCACATTGCGAAAAAAATCAATGTGGTGGCAAGTGAGATGAAGAGGGTGTAAAAGCAAATGGTTATTAATATGGTCAAAGGAAACATCAAGCATGTTTAAATTTTATAGATTATTGCCTGCACCATTTGGTGATGTTTACCTGTCAATGACATCCACATTAAAGAGCATATCGAGGACAAGGTGTCTTTGACAAATGAGGATATTTTGAAAATGGCATCCGGCACTGGCTATGTGCACGTCCTGAGGAATTCTACACCAAAGGCGTCCGAAAGCTTCCACGCCGATGGGACAAGTGTGTGTCCAAAGCTGAAGAATACCTTGGAATTACAAAGAGCTCTTAAAAGGAAACTGTACTATTCAATGTCAATTCCTCTCCTGCAACCATTTCATTTTCCCATGGGCGATTAAATGACAGCCTTGAGTAAGAACACCAACACCTCTTAACATCCATCCATCCATTGGGACCATACTCTATGCAGAGCGTTGGTGCTGCCTCAGCAGTCTTAACATTCGATTTTAACTCCAGTACAAACAAGAAATGCTGCAATCTACTTTACTTTATGTATGATGGGAAGGAGGCTGGTTAATGTTAAGTCAAGTAAATGTTTTGGAAACTTTATTTAATACTTTGACTGTGAGCATTTATAACATGATTCATGAGTCAAAGGACTGTGCAATACTGTCTTGATGTTATTCTGCTGTCGTTTACAGAATCTTGTCTGATGATTCATGGACATCTGTACGCAAGACCAATATTTCAAAAACTTTCCATACTGATGAGCGAATAGTCTTCGACAATCAAGTATTAATCCTAATCTACATATTATGTACGCATGAGGGAATTGAAACATCCCATGTTCCACCGTCTCTCACTGCCTGTGGTATAAGTTTCTCCTTCAAACAAGCTTTCTCATTTTTCTCCTTGCCTCCAAAATTCTTCATCCATCCCTCTTTCTCCCCCATCATTCCTCCTTCACTTATCTCAAACTATTGAATTTGACTTCCCCTTCCCTCTATAACACTTCCATTACTCTGTGCGCAAAATATATAGAATGCTCCGAAGAAAATCTTCGCCACGACAAGCCTGTGCTCATTTATGGACTGTAGTTGGTGCTATCAATGTTTTACATTTGCAAGGAGGTATTTGGGTTGTACGCACATGGAGCATATGTAGGGTGTGGGGGGTTAGGGGGGAGGAGGAGGAGGAGGAGAAGTACTGTGAATGTATGAATCCAGAGTCAACATATATCAACACCAGCTGAAGTACCCGGCGTTGCTCGGGGAAATTCAATGAAATTTGTTTTTAAATATTTCCTGCTTTACAAATTGGGGAATATTAGCCTCCTGGTTTTGTATGAATTACCAATCTTTGGCATTGCAAAAAGTGCTTGGACTGCTTTCCCTTCTTTTAACTTATTTTTATGAATTTCATTTTTTAAATTAAACAAATCACCACAAGCCAAACATAAATCTTCGCAAAACATGACTCGATCACTCCCAGGAAAATCCCAGGCAGTAGATAATAACATACTCACTCGAGGCCTAAACATGGAAGTGTTATAATAAACCTGTGTAAAGCAAGCTTTAAAAGAACAGGTGCAACCACTGCAACAAGAAAGATGGTGTGCATAGCACGATACTTGCAAAGTCCATCAAACAAATTTGACTTTAAAAATAATTGGTGGTTCAACTCAACGACCAAATAGGCAAATCCTCTACAAATTTCATGTCACTCGGATGAAAAGAGGACTTTAGAAATTTCACTTAAGTTTGTTGACATTTGGCTTATGTTGGCCTTTATGCCAAAGTTGACCTCAAAAATAATGGGTGATTGAATTCAATAACCTGAGATGCAAATCTTGTTCAAATTTCACTTCAATCGGATGAAAGTTGAGGTTTTCAGGAACTTGACAAAGATGTTGACCATTGGCCTGTTGGTATTTTGATTGGTATTTTGACCTTTTTAACTCAAAAGCAATAGGCTTCTTGACTATGATGAAGTAGACCAGTTTATGAAGTTTCATGAAGATCAGTTTGAAAGCGTGGCCTGCAGCCAGTTGATAGACAGACAAACAAATGAAAAATCACTCATAGAGCGATACTTGGCAAAACAGCACAAAGTAGAATGGCACTTGGTAGAGTGCATACCTCTGCCAGGTGGAACAGTTCATGTTTTGTATTCCACTGAAGGGCTGGATCCGAACCAAAATCTAATCCGCTTGTTCTTGTCACCTAATCAACTCGCCCACCTTGTTTTGTCAGAACTCATCCACAACTTTTTGAGATATCGTGATATATGTATATATATATATATGTATATATATATGTATATATATATATATATATATATATATATATATATATATATATGTATATGTATATATATATATATATGTATATATATGTATATATATGTATATATGTATATATATATATATATATATATATATATATATATATATATATATATATATATA
Source organism: Eptatretus burgeri (assembly GCF_056783735.1). NCBI lineage: Eukaryota > Metazoa > Chordata > Myxini > Myxiniformes > Myxinidae > Eptatretus > Eptatretus burgeri. Next base: position 38,814,456 of record NC_140970.1, on the reverse strand, counting down.
TATATATATACATACATATATAGTTTTTGGCCCTATCTATCAATTTGAGGATTTTATAAAATTTGGCTCAAATTGGCCTCTTGGCTGATGTCGACCTTGATCGGTCGACCGAATTTTAAGAAACTTCAATGCGGGACCATCACAGGGTTGGTGATATTAATCTCTGAATATTTCAGAGCGATCGGTTGAGCGGTTTGGGCTGGAGGCAAGCGGACAGACAAACACACAAACAATCAAATGAAAAATCACTCAGAGAGTGACAACTTGGCAAAACAGCACAAAGTAGAATGGTACTCGGTAGAGCGCATACCTCCGCCAGGTGGACGAGTTTACGTTTTGTCTCCCACTGATAGGCTGGATCCGAACCAAAATCAAATCCGCTTGTTCTTGTCACCTATTCAACTCATCCACCTTGTTTTGTTACAACTTGTCAACAATGTTTTGAGATATAGTGATATATTTAGTTTTTGGCCCTATCTATCAATTTTAGAAATTAGGCCTGTGTTGACCTTTTGACCTTAAAATTAATTGGTAGTTGAATTCAGCGACCTGACATGAACATGCTCTTCAAATTTCCAGTCAATCGGATGAAAATTGAGGATTTTAGAAATTTGCCATATATTGACCTTTTGGCCTATGGTGACCTCAAAAATAATAGGTGGTTGAATTGAGTGACCTGACATGAAAATCCTTTTCAAATATCAAGTCAATCAGATGAAAATTGAGGATTTCAGATATTCGGCCTATACCTTTTGGCCAATGTTTACCTCAAAATTAATAGGTGGTTGAATTCATTGACATGTTCTGCAAATCCTCTTCAAATTTCAAGTCAATCAGTTGAAAATTGAGGATTTTAGTAAAATTGGCCGAAATTGACCTACGTCGACCTTTTAGGCTATTTTTTTTTTACCACAAAATTAGTCGGTGCTTGAATTCATTGACTTGTGCAAATACTCTTCAAATTTCAAGTTAATTGAATTAGAATTGAGGATTTTAGAAATTTGGTCTATGTTGACCTTTTGGCCTATATTTACCTCAAAATTAATAGGTGGTTGAATTTGGTGACCTGATATGCAAATGCTCTTCAAATTTCAAGTCAATTGGATGAAAATTGAGGATTTTAGAAATCTCACCTAAGTTGTTGACCTTTGGCCAATGTTAACCTTTTGGTCGATGTTGACCTCAAAAATAATTGGCTCTTTGAATTCAGTGACCTGAAATATAAATCCTCTTCAAATTTCAGGTCAATTGGATGAAAATTAATAATTTTAGAAATTCGGCCTATGTTGTCCTTTTGGCCAATGTGGCCCTAAAAAATAATGGGTGGTTGAATTCAGTGACCTAATTTGAAAATCCTCTTCAAATTTCGAGTCAATCGGATGAAAATTGACGATTTTAGAAACACAATCTTAGTTGTTGACCTTGGGCCAATGTTGACCTTTTGGTCCACGTTGACCTAAAAAAAAATAATTGGTTAGTTGAATTCAATGACCAGAAATATAAATTCTTTTCAAATGTCAAGGCAATTGGATGAAAATTGAGGGTTTTAGAAATACCACTGAAGTTGTTGACCTTTGACCTTTTGGTCAATGTGGACCTCCAAAATTATTGACTAAATGAATTCAGTGACGTCAAATATAAATCCTCTTCAAATTTCAAGTCAATTGGATGAAAATTGAGGATTTCAGAAATACCTCTTTAGTTGTTGACCTTGAGCCTATGTTGACCTTTTGGTCGAAGTTGACCTCAAAAATAATTGGCTGCTTGAATTTAGTGACCTGAAATATCTATCGTCTTCAAATTTCAAGTCAATCAGATTAAAATTGACATTTTTAAAAATTCAGCTCTTGGCTGTTGGTCTATGCCGAGAAAAAAAAAACTTGTTGGCTTATGTCAGTGTTTCCAAAACTTTTTTGAGCGCGACCCAAATCCAGGTGTGGTGAAAATCTCGCGACCCAAGCTTCAATCAGCGTCTTTTTCCACGAAACATAATATCATAATAACATCAGACAACCAGCGTTAATACATACTATATCAGTGCGAGAGGTGTAATTGCAGCTTCGTCGGCATGATGTCTTCGATGCAGGGCTCGATCTTGCTGAGCGCAATGCGCATGTCGTGGCCGGGGTCTAGGCGATTGCGCGCCTTGGTTTTGATGACCGTCAGTGCCGAAAAGCCTTGCTCCCACAGATACGTGGTCGCAAACGGGAGCAGAACATTCATGACTTTGGCGCCGATTATGGGCTTTTCTTTCTTGACCGGTCCAGAACTGTCCAAGTGACGCTTTGGCGTAGAGTTGTCGATGGAACTCGTCATGATGCAGCTCGATGAACTCTTCCTGCAGTCCATGGACATCCTCAGACAGGTCGTCAACCTTAGCCTGGAATGGATTCCTGATCCAGTGCTGGGACGCCAGATCTCTGTCCAGGATGTAGCGATCGAACTCGGTGATCAGGTTCTCCAAATGGTTCACCAGGACGGACTTGATCGCATCGAGCGCTCCAATCTCGTCGTCCTCCCACTCCTCCAAGTACTCATTCAATGACGGAAACACCGCTGTTCTTCCGCGCTCCAGTTTCCCCTTCCAGAGCAGCAGCTTTTCCTTGAAGGCCGATAGTTTCTCGGAGAGCGTGATGATGTTTTGATCCCTGCCTTGCATGGATGTGTTCAGTTTGTTCACTGAGGCGAAGACGTCGTCGAGGTAGCGGACTTTGAGCATCCAGGGCTTCTCGGGGAACCGGATGGCATGGCGATGGTTCTTCTCGTTGAGGAATATCTGCAGCTCTGTTCGTAGCTCCACTACACGACGCAGGACCTTGCCGCGGGAGAGCAATCTCACACTGGAGTAAAAGAGGAGATGTTGGAATTCAGACCCGAAGTCAACACACATCTTCTCGAACAGGCGAGAGTTCACGGCGCTGGCTTTGACGAAGTTGACAACCTCCTGCATCACTGCCGAAAGATCCGGCGACAGATGTTGCGCAGCAAGGTTCTCGCGATGCAAAAGGCAGTGGAAAATTCCGACGTTCGGATTGACTTGCTTGACTCACGCAGTGAATCCCTGTCGAACACCAAGCATCGCGGGAGCGCCGTCGGTGCACAGGCTGACACACTTTTCCCAGCTTAGGCCTTCTTCTTGTTGGAAGTTGTCCACGACGTTGAAGATATCGGCGCCAGTTGTCGTCGTTTTCATTGGCGTGCAGAATAGAAATTCTTCCTCGAGGTCCGTCTCACCCTCGTACCTCCCAAAAATCATGAGCTGGGCGTCGTTTCCGACATCCATCGACTCATCGAGTTGGTAGCTCCATTTTCACGCCTTCTTCATGCGGGCCACCACCTGGTCCTTTATATCTAGCGAAAGGTCGACGATGCGGCTGCAAATTGTGTTGTAGGATAGCGAGATGGGACTGCATTTTCTTGGCCGCGTCGTCGCCGCAGACGAGTCTGGCCATGTCCATGGCTGCGGGCTTGACGAGCTGTTCGCCGATCGTGTGCGGCTTCATCTTCCTTGCGATGCGCTGCGCGACGAGGTAGGATGCCAGCGTCGCTTGCTTGGTGGCCACAAGCGCTGGATTTGTCGCCGGCTCAAACCGGCTCCGCTTCAGAGCCACTTCTCGGCGCTCGAAAAACTCACGATCCTTGTTGACGTGCTCCGCGTGCTTCGTTGCCAGATGCCTCTTCAGTTTGTTTTCCTTCAGCGATTCGTTGGACAGCACTTCAAAGCACAACACACTCTCTGTCTGTCTGTCTGTCTGTCTCTGTGTGTGTGTATGTGTGTCTGCAACGCGAGGCTCCACAGCATGAACCAGCAAACCGATTTCGATGAAACTTTGCCAACAGGTGGAATACATACTGGGAATGTGCGCGTTTGAATTTCGTTGCCCAGCAACCACCCGTTGCTGTGCAGCGGCAGAAAAACCGCATACAGTATTTTTAATACTTGTCCTTCAGTTTTGAATGTAGAGAAACGAGACTTTGGAATTAAACATTTCGAGATATTTAGAAAATTTTATTTGAGCCGATTTTTGATTGAGGTTTTATTTTTCAAATGGTAGTCCTTCAAAAATCGGGTGTCTATTTACCGTCATTTAAGGTGTGTATTTAGTGTTTGTAAGGAACTACACCGTCGTTCCACCTTCGATCTCTCCTCGATCCAAACGTTATTGACCAAAGTGAAAAGGATCCAAAATAAATGGAATCACCGGCATTTCTGTCTTTGTGGATTTCAATAATATGTTTATTTATTTACCGAAAACGATTCCACGACCCACACACCACCTCCAATTATTTATTTATTTGCCGAAAACGATTCCACGATCCACACACCACCTCCAAATATTTATTTATTTTCTGTAAACGATTCCACGACCCACACACCACCTCCAATTATTCATTTATTTACCGTAAACGATTCCACGACCCACACACCACCTCCAATTATTTATTTATTTACCCAAAACGATTCCCCACCCACACACCACCTCCAATTATTCATTTATTTACCGTAAACGATTCCACCACCCACACACCACCTCCAATTATTTATTTATTTTCCGTAAACGATTCCACAAACCACACACCACCTCCAATTATTCATTTATTTACCGTAAACGATTCCACGACCCACACACCACCTCCAATTATTTATTATTTAAAGTGGGAGTGGCGTAGGAAAGTGGGCGTGGCTTATGAAAAATATTGTGTGGCTCAGGAGGTGTGGTCAAACAAGAGCATTGAGAGAAGTTTATCGGGTTTTCCGTGTGTGTGTGTGTGTGTGTGTGTGTGTGTGTGTGTGTGTGTGTGTGTGTGTGTGTGTGTGTGTGTGTGTGTGTGTGTGTGTGTGTGTGTGTAGCGCGAGGCTCCACAGCACAAGCCAGCAAACCGATTATTTTTCAAATGGCAGTCCTTCAAAAATTGGGTGTCTATTTACCGTCATTTTTTATGAGGAGTGCCAGTTGGCAAAATACGCAATAGGAAAAAAATCTTGCCAGGAAGAGGAACAATTGTATGTGAACCAATACGTATTGGCAATGAATCTTCGTCGGTGGATCGGTCAGAATGAAAAGCATCGTATCCAGCGCTTCGATCCGAGCGATTCCCTCGTCGCCTACCGGCTTGTTTATTCTTTTTCAGCAATATCAAGAAAGTTCTGGGAAGACCTGAGATTTATTGAGACAAATTTACAGTATATCTCCTCCTTTCCACTTCTTCAAACTTGAAAGAACTGAAACTTCATTCTTAAGGCAGAACTTAGTGTGTACTAGGTGCGGTGGGACGCAAGAAGCACGCGGGCCACCATCTACTCTGCTTTATTGCGCAGCCGGAAGCACAGTTCTGCCACCCCTAGCGGGCGAGGCATGATATACGAAAACCCAATCACGTGACACAGCACACTCCTCCCCTCGTAAAATGACCCGTCACATAACGAACGGATAATCACAACATGACCATCAGAAACCCATCAACACTCATAATCCTCCAAGTACCGCGGCCGCACCCTGACCCGCCTCGGACGGGCAGCGCTACCAGACAGCCCAGGCTCATACGCCTCCCGGCTCGGTCGAGGTGACATCCTCGCCGGACTCGCACTTTCCGCAACACCAGCTACCCCCGACTGCCCAGCCTGCTCGACGTCCCCGGGTAGGACGGCATCAGGCGAAGACCCCCTCGGCGCTGGCCCAGCCAGTCCCGGCGATACAACGTCAGGTGCCGGCGAGACTACCGGTGGGGGCCCCGCAACGTTCGGCTCGGGGAGGTGTGGGGGGGTGACGCTGAACAGCGATCATGCATCTGGTCCACGTGCCGCTTCCACACACCCCCACCATCAGTCCGCACCATGCAATTCGCCGGCCCCAGCACCCCAGAGACCACCGCCGGCACCCATTTGGAACCGTGGAAATAATCGCGTACCATCACCCGCTGCCCCACCTCGAAGCTGCGCAGCCGCGTTGGACGCGACATAGCCCCACTCACCGACCCTCCAGGTCGCAGCAAATCTAGCCTGGACCGCAAAGCCCGTCCACAGAGACGAATAGCAGGTGAGTCACCCGTGACAGGATGAACTGCGTTCCTGTAATGGAGCAAAAAAACATCGACCACCGTCTGCACAGGTGCAACACCCCCCCCCCCCTGCGCAAAGCCCGCTTCAACATCTTGACAAACGACTCAGCTTGGCCATTCGTCTCAGGATGATAAGGTGCGGACCTTAGATGTCGAATACCATTCTGGCGCATAAACTCATCAAATACACCCGCGATGAACTGCGGACCATTATCAGAGACCAGGATCTCCGGCAACCCTTTATTAGCAAAGATCGTCCGCAGCTTCTCTACCGTAATGCTTGCTGAAGTATGCTGCATTACTACCACCTCCGGCCATTTAGAGAATGCATCAATCACAATCAAAAACATCTTGCCATTAACCGGCCCCGCAAAATCTACATGGACCCTCTGCCAAGCTCGGTCTGGCACAGGCCAGAGACCCGAAGCTCGACGCGGGTTATCAGCATCTGTCTGGCACGTGGTGCAACGCTTAACCAATTGCTCAATGTCTTTGTCCAACCCCGGCCACCACAACAGGCTACGAGCAAGACTCTTGGTCTTCACGATGCCCAGGTGACTGGCATGCAGTTCTTCCAAACACCGCTGCCTGAACCTCGATGGAATCACGGTCCTCATTCCCCACATTATGCACCGTTGGACCAACGACAGCTCCGCTGCGCGTGACGTGAAAGGTTGAAATGCCGGTGTCGAAGGTAGATCGCTACAATTCCCCGTAGAAATC
>NC_140970.1:38767173-38807173 GCF_056783735.1 Eptatretus burgeri | reverse complement strand
CACTCAGCAGGACATTTCCGAAGGAGAAATTCTCCTCCTGATTGATGCCAACCTATGGGCTCTTATGCATGATCTTATCCTTTTAAATGCTGAACGTCAAGCAAGGAAGCAGCACGTACCATTTTTAAAGTCTTTATGGTATGACTTGGCCAGGGTTTCAACTACTGACCTCCTAGACTTGGACGGACCTCTAAGTCCAACCATTAAACCACCTAGTCTGGTTTTGTCGAGAAATTATACATCAATCTGATATTACTCCAATATATTGATGATAATTTCTTCCATTAACTAGATGGTATTCATACAATACTTATCCAAGCAGTCTTGAGAAGGATTGATGTGAGCCAACTCTTCTGGTGGCAAATTTGTAATTAAAAAAAAATTAAATTCAAATCAAATGGAAGACTAAATAAAATTGATACTGCATTGGAGTTATCAGAAGGAACCCGATCAAGTCAAAAGCAAAGATGAAGTCATCAGGAGGAACCTGGATAGGACTCAGGTTTCAACTGCTACTCTTCTATCATCAAAACCATCCAGGCGCTGTCAAGTGAGCCTTATTCAAAAACAAAAAAAAAACAAAAAAACTCAGTTTCAAAGAATTAAAGAATTCAATAATTCTGGCTACCAGACCATGTGTCTGATAAAGTTGAGATTTAAAACATATACTCCCCATCAGGACTATATCATAATTTGGAAGTTTCACGTCATTTGATGCAGCGGTTCAAGAGAGAGTTTTTTAAAATATTTTCCTTGAATCCAATATGGCTGCCAAACCATGTGACATATTAATTATTCATGAACACCCTGATATCCCCAAGGCCTGGGGAACATGCGTGTGAAGTTAGCCCTCGATCTGTGCAGCCATTCTGGAGAATAAGGTTTTTAAAGGTTTAAGGGTAAATCAAATATGGCTGCCAAACCATGTGAACTATGATATCATAGGTGGGGAACATTTTGTTCCTCATGGATAGGTGCTCACACCTGTAAAGTTTCTCCTCGATCTGTTCAGCCGTTTTGGAAATTATTTTCCCAAAAACCAATATGGCTGCCAAACCACATGACCGATGACATCATAATTATCATTTAACATTCTGCATTCTGCACATATGGTGAAAAGTTTGTGTCAATCCGACAAGCGTTTCCAGAGAAAAGGCAATAACAAAATGCAGACATGTACGTCAGTATGCATGCACGTACCGGACCAATCGCTTAACCACTCTTTTTACTTCACGAGCGTGCGCTAATGACTAGATTCATAGGAGTCTGTAAAAACAAGTCTAGTAGGTAGTAAACAGACCACTGAGACATCAAGATCAGCATTGTATTACAGAGTGAGATCGGGCATGAAAACCCCCCTCCCCCCCCCCCTCGTAAGGATTTTAAACTCAGTTTGCTGAGCATCTGAAAAGGAGAACTTACAGACTCATAGTATAGTGTCCAATGTCAAGTGAAAAATGTTCATCATACTGAAAAAATGGACGGAGGAAGATATACGTCGGAGAGAGGGGGAGTGGGTGGGGACGTGTATTTTGTGATATCCTTGCCATGCCCAGGGACATGTTGAAATTCCATATTCCAACTTTGTGCCAAAGCATAACTCAGAATACATGAAAAACTTCAATACAGTGATATCTGCTTTGGGAAAAAATAAAAAATCTTTCATTGATGTAATAAATATGTAAATAATTAACTATAAGGTGACAGGTAGAATATTGATGTCCACAATTTGAAGAATCTTGCAATACATCAGGTGTCCCCCAGTCTTGCATACATTTGTCTCTCATGACTATGCCAGAATCTCCAGCGTTTGTTAAATGTTGAACTCCTTCGAGTCTGGCCTTCATTAAAACATTGACGATGGCTAAGTAGGCTCATACTGCTCGACAAGACAGTACACCATGAAGTTGCTATTGAGAAAACCATCCATTTGGACCATACTCAGGACTGAGCATCAGTGCTGCCGAAGCAGTCTCCTGAGCTATTGAGCACAATCCTGGATGGGTCGCCACTCCGACGCAGGATACTCAAATGGCTCAATCATCCCCGCAAGCTGGTACTCATTCTGCCGACCTTGGAAGGATGACAGGCTGAGTCAACCCCACCTGGTATTAATTCAACGGTAGGGAAGGAGGATTTAAACTTGGGACTCGAGGATCTTAAGCCCACCACCGTCAACCAAGTAGTCTGCTCCAGGAGTGGAAACACCAACTGCTTTGTGCCTCCAGTGTTGCACTGAGGCACACCTTAATAGTTACAACCTTAACACCATAGGAGACTGGAATAACCTCCCCCTCCAAAAAGAGAAACAACAAATCAAAACACCTCCCAGCAATTTAAAATACAATTATATGGAGAACACCAAAAGCAAAATCAAACAGAGTATATGTACTCACAGGCAGCATGGAAGCCAATCACCAATAGACAATGAGGCTGCATGCCGATGTCTGGACAATCTTCACTGAACAATTGCTGTATAGCGATGTCCGAATCCCATTCTGAGATTCTGGGAAGTAAAAAATATTATAACAAGTTAACCAGTTCTGTCACGTCATGACCGATTCTAGTGACATAATCATGATCAGATTTCTCTCAGCATTTCTCTAAGATCAGATTTCCCCCATCCTGCACTGCTGGCCCAAGTATGAGCAGAGACTGCTTGGTTGCAGCGTTTACCCCACACATCCAGCACATACAAGGTCTGCCTGAACACACGAATCATTAGCATGGCTGATTTCTACAGATTTTCCTTTTTCTGCACACAAGATGTGTCCCAAAGTAAGACATTTTCTGTTTTAGCATCAGCGCTGCAAATGTCGATGGTGTCTCATTTCTTGCAGCCCATGGAATGTTAACATTAGTCTCCAACACCACATTTAAAAACTGTCAATCTTATTCCTTTCTTTCTTCTTCACTGTCCACAACTCACATCCATACTTTGCAACTGGAAATTCCAGATTATTCACCAGCCTCCTTGGTTTGTAGTCACACATCTGTCTTTCCAGATCTTTCTCAATCGCTGGGTGTGTTCCATTACCAAACAGCTTATAGAGCACTCATCAAGTGACTTAAGCACTCAAGCAAACTCTCCAACGAATCGGTTGGCTTGGCAAGTGTCAGCAAGCCGATTGGTAATATGACACACCCGGGACATTGCTGTTCTCATTACCACTAACCATCCATTAATTTCTCCTCCACATTATCCACTCACTTCAATCTTCGAACCCAGGAAGACGAAACCTTCCATGACTTTCACATTATTATCCCTCACTCTGAACACGTCCATCTTATGATTTGACAATATTTTAAATGAAGATGTTTCAGTAAAGACCAGCTTTTCCACTTTCCTTCTTTACCATCTGCAGCAATTTCATCAAGTCCAAGCATTGTTAAAATAGCACAGCTGCAGAAATCTTTCACCCTTGTAAGTTAGAGTTTGTCGGTGCAGCAAATCATCTGGTTGGGCTGAAAGTTTCAGAATTATAGATGGTAAGGTACCCGATTACTGTGCATAGCAAGGACAAAAATCTTATCCATTACAGCCATTTTAAAAATGCATCTCCCATGTGGTGGCCATTTTCACAGGTGGTCGGATCTCAAGCAAGAATACTCTATGCAGAGCAGAGGGGAAGAGTGGCCTTGGCAGAAGCTTTCAACAAGGCTGTTGCAGAGGAAACAATTAAGGTCAGGTAACCTGCTGACATTCACGGCACTGTGCTTCGCGTATTCACGGTTTTTCCACGCTTTCATGAGCATATTCGTGATTTATGAAATGCGACCTTCTTCGACATTCAGAGCACTGTGCTTCGCGTATTCACAGTTTTTCGTGGGCGTATTCACAGTTTTTCGTGGGCATATTCATGGGCGTATTCCAGGGGCAAATCCAGGAATTGGGTAGGGGTGGGGGTTTCCAAATAACAGAAAATTATAAATTTTCCAAATAAATTACTGTGAGCTGTTAGTGGTTTATTGTTTATTAGGTACTGTATTGATACAGTTTTTCTGAGGCTTCTGGTCTTTTTTGTGGCACACTTTCGTGGGAGGAGTTCTGGGTGACCAGGGAACCCCTGGGTTTGCCACTGTAATGGTAAATATTTTTTTGTTGGGAGGGAGGGGGTTTTTCCGGGCAACCAGGAAACCCCCCTGGATTTGCCACTATATTCAGTTTTTTGCGGGCATATTCATGGGCATATTCGCAGTTTTTCGTGGGCGTATTCACAGTTTTTCTGCGTTTTCATCGGCGTATTCACAGTTTATATAAGGCAACCTGTTTCCACATTCATAGTCATGCGCTTCGGTGTTCGGGGTTTTTTTGTGGTTTCTTCACGTATTCACGGTTTTTCCACGTTTTCACTGTTTTTTGGGTGTACTCGCAGTTTTTCACTTGATTTTTTATTTTCCCTCATGAATCATATACTCCTGGGAGCCTCTCCCCAGTTTTTCCATTGAAACAATTCGACATTCGTGGAATTTTCCAGGAACGTATCCCCCACGAATAGCGGGATCTGACAGTACTGCTATAAGGCAACGGCAAACAATCACTTTTACCAAAAGCCTGCATCAAGAGCACCAGTACGCTATCAAGAGTATGGTACATTTGTTTTCCTTCAAGAGTGATGCTCATAGAAGAGCAATGTTGAACTGAGAATGGGATAACAAGGCAACATTTGGCCTCAACTATCAAGGGAATTAACGAACAGGAAAATAAGAGTTAAAACTGAAACCAACAAGTAAAAGGGTTGGGTTAGGAATGGTTTATGGGGGTAATAAAGATCATGGGCTAGGATGGGGTGGAATGAGGTGGCAGTTCACTACCTGCTTGAAACCCTGGAGGGAAGAGTGGGAAAGAAAGGCCTGCGGAACAGTTGCATAGATGGGATAAGTGGGGAACTGAGTTAAGGTGTGCAATCCACCTGGATTTTGGAAGTTTAACTAAAAGGGGGTTACTGTAAGAATGCATGCATCCTGGAATTGCTGGGGAGAGTTTGAGAACTGAGAAAGTAGAGGAAGCAATAATGGAGAAGAGGAGGTTACAAACAGACTACAGACCTGCCCACAATGTAAAAGCAACAAGCCTTGTGCTTTGGCCTCGTTACAAAAGATTCCAATTGGGTTGCAAGCTTTATATTCAACAGAATACAAGAGAGACATGTGATTCTGTGGTGACAGCCAATAGCAGAGAGAAGTACTTAATTGAGCTATGGCCAAAGGCTTTGTACACTGAAAGCAGTTCTGATTTTACAAGGAAAAACTTAGATCGACAGAAGATACCCAGCTGGCTCTGGAAGCCAGCTTTGTAATGACTTTGGACCAGATGAGTTCATGGCTAATGGTGGGGCCGAGAACTTCAAGAGACTGAACTTCTTCCATTGGCTGTCCATGGAAATATATATATATATATATATATATATATATATATATATATATATATATATATATATATATATATATATATATATATATATATATATTGTGACGTCCACGGGATTTAAACAGTCCCGCCAACGTAGAATGAGCCGAAACGATGGAGACGGTTTATTTATTTATAACCCAAACATGGCGGTTCTAATCGCTCTACCGCAAACGGGACGAGGAAGGTGGCACGAGTCACTTTGCACTGAGTTGATGATGTTTATTTGTTTTTCTTATTAACCAGAAATAACAAGACTCGGCAAGAAGAGGGATCTGGGGCGATTCGACGGGATGGTGTGGGATCGGGCGTGGAGAAAAACACAGACAATTCCAATGAATATACAGATCTCAAACCCTCTAAGGCACCAAGTACACACACACACACGCACACACACACACACACACACACACACACACACACACACACACACACACACACACACACACACACACACACACACACAACGTAGCTACTTCTGGTGGTCAGGCTGGACCGTGGTGTGGACGCAACTGTCCCTGGATCGGCATCGGATGAGCTGGCCTTGCTCTCGTCAGGGGGGGCAGGAGAAACCGTGGTGCTGTCGACCTCCTGGTCTTGGCCCAAGTCCGCTCACAGCCGCCAGGGAACCAGTTCTGGCGCAAAATTGCGAGCAGGAGAGGGAGGCAGGTCGGCCTGCCGTTCGACCCCGTAGTGCGAGCCAGCAGAACCCCAGAGCCAATCAAGGTGAGGCACGAGGCTCAGCAAGGCTCCAAGACATGATGAAGAACACGATCGAATCAGCACAACAACAAGTATGCTTCCCGCGCAACAGCCTCCACACCAAAAAAACACGATCGTTTTTGTCCCGATCTTCTTCCTCATCCTTTTCGACCCCGAACAGAACCTTTTTATCCTCCTGTCCTCGTCACTTCCAATCGAGCCGTTTATTGGCCCACCGCCGTCGCCTTCTGCCAATCGTGATCACGGGGCGGAGCCATCCGCTGCACTGTCCTGTGACGTCACGGCCAGTCTCCAGAGAATACCAAAAGGGGTTTATGCAGACACACTTACCCTATCCCGTGTCCCTATCTAATTACGTGACAATTATCATTTCCCCCCTTGAAGAAATGAACATTTACTAGACAACTTATCACCACTGAATTGCTACTTATTACATCGAGATCCTGGTAAACTCGAACAGCATGGCATACCTAATTAAACATCCTAATTACCCTTTGAATGCATACCCCCCCCTCAAACGTAACACTGCCCCCTCCTCTGGTGCCGCAGCTCCTGCAAGGTATATCACAGGCGCTACCGTACCAGCCTTAACACTTACTGACTCACACCTAATTAACCTAACGAAATAAAGTAGGAGTGGCAATGGGCAGCGAGTCGCAGCTAACTTACATATCCTGCTTAATGTACTACCCCCTTATGGCCTTATCCTCGCCTAAACAATCATTCGTTTTTTTATCACATGACAGCACTGAGCGAAGTTGCACTCCATCTTCTGGATCATCGCTCTTGCCCTACACTCTTCCAGTGATCTGGGGAGGGGAAACAAAAGGTTCCACAAAAACACAACACTGATACTTTACATTCCTACTCTAAGCCTTAACGACACTATTCACAGGATATTTACACTTGACCGCCTCCCCCAGTGGATGCAAACAGACCCAGCGTTACCTGGGGAGCCAATTTTCAAATTTGCTTGCCCCAAAATTATGCGGACATCATGCCCTTGCTGCACATGTCAAGTTGTGCGGGATCGAGTGGGACTCATACATCTTCACAACACTCACACCATGGTCATCATCACATTTCTAGGTCATGGTCCTCATTTTAATCGTGCAGGCTGAATCCCGTCGTGGCCGTGGGGTGGGTTACCACAAGATGATGGGGGCATCTCAGGTGCAACCATGCCCACAGGTAAGCTTTAGTCCAACCCAGACGTTTCTCCGCCCCGCTCCCTTTGATTCCCACCCCCTGGTAGCCATCAGCTCTCATCCCGTACAACACACTGGAAGGGGTCTCACTGGCTCCTCTGGCCTTCCTGGGTCGCCAAGGTCCTACCCGCCTTGGTCGCCCAACCAGACCCTCTCCCAGTTGCCTCCAGACACTGTCACCATTAGCCACCAGGTGGTGAATCTCCTTGAAGGGGGTCGCAATTCCCGCTCACCGTGAGCTTCAACAATCCCTGTGGACAAGCACATCATCCCCACCCACAAAACCCACATGACTCCCCCACCCCATCGGCCTTACATGTGACACCTGCATTTCTTACACTTCACCGACCATGACCTTCCCTGTTACCACACCATGTCCAATAAAAAAAATCAACGTGTGCACCATACATTTCACTTCTTAACTTGAAACAATTCACACAGCACTTTTCCTCACCCGATCCACGCACCAGCCATTGGACAGCCACTTGTGCCCGCTTTGTTACCAATTACCAATTGTCCCTATTGTCACTCTAAAACCCAGCAGAACTTACAAACACATGCCAATTTTCCCACAATTCATTTTTTTTTCCACCAAAGGAGGCACTTCGCCACAATCTCAGCAGCCGAGCATGGCCCTATATGCTCAGCCCGATCTAGTCTCCCCGATCCCCCACAGTGATCTCCGGACCCGACCTATGAAAGGGCATCTCGGATAGACCTGGCGGTTCAGCAGGAGGATTCACCCTCTCCGGGCTTGAAAGTCTATTGGAGGGTCTCTCCATCGCCGGGTACCGGCAATATCGTTGCATGTGTCCTCTTCGCCCGCACCGGAAACAACTCCCCATAAAAGGCCCCCGTGAGTATTGGTGTAATGTCTCTTCCGGTTCCGGACCCCCTCGGCCATAATCAAATTGCTCTTTTGGCTGGGCTGGACCCCATCGCCCCGGCGCATCAACTACCGAATTACCCCTCATCAAACCCGACAGTTTCTGGCAAATTTCCTGAAACATTTGGGTAATGCCAATTTCTCCCAGCCTTTCTCCTTGATCCTGGATCTCCGCCTGTCGGACCGTCACCGATGGCCTCTCGGGCACCCGACCCGGCCGCCTCCACGAGGCCAGCCTGGCCGCGCACTCAGCCGCTCGGTGAACGGTGGGTGGATCCTGTAGCTCCACTAGCGCTCGGACCTCAGGGTCCGGAAGAGCAGCTAAAAATTTATCTCGTGCCAGTCTGTCCCACGCCTCCACTGGAAGGTCCCGATACGCGATCCTGACTGATTGGTAAATGTCCTGTGCCAGCTCCGGCACTGTCTCACCCGGCTTTAATCTGCGGTGCTGGAGCTGAGCCCGCACCAGATCACAGTTTGCCGCGAACCCAAACCGACGGCTCAACGCCTCGCAAATGTGGGAGCTGGTCAACATCCCCTCCGCGATCACGTTTAACACATCTGTGGCTGGTCCCCGCAACGTTGCCACCAAATTCCCTGTACGTTCCCGCTCATTCCACCCGTTTACTCGGGAAATGCACTCAAATTGCGTCAGAAAAGCTTCAACGCTCCCTGACCCGTCGAAATTTACCAGGGGGATCACTTTTACGGTGGCCCGCTTCTCAGTTTCTCCCTTGTCCGAATCCAGCCCAGGGATCAAACACCCTTGTGGCTACGTATCCAATTTCGGAGCCCACTGTGGCCAAAGATGTTTTGTGGTGAGGGTCTCATGGGTCAATTTTGCCTCCTGTTCCAAACGTTGAATGGACCGATTCACCTCTTCCCGCATGATCTTCTGGGCCCGCACAACCTCCTCCAAGGCTCCGTCGCGAGGTTGTAGCTGCTCCTCAACCAACCCGGACACTCTACTTACAAAAGACGGCTCGACCAGGCCTTTATCCAAGACTTCATCTTGGCTCATAATTTTATCTTGTTCATCCAAACGAGCCTCCAATCCTTTTACTTCCTCCGCCAAATTCATCCCTTGCTTCCTCAGCTCTCCCCACTCTTCAACTTGCAGCTGCATACGAGCATCCACACAGGCACGATGACGTTCCAGGCTTTCATCCACTTTATCAACACGAATGTTCGTTGCATCAATTTTATCTACCAATTTTTTCCGTATATTTTCGCCCTCCAATGTAATTTCTACCTTTGTTTCCTCCAATCTATCCTCGAATTTACTTTGTATTTCCCCCAATTTAACATCCACACACTCCTGCATCTCAGTTTTCATTTTCTCCATCTTTTCCCCCAATTCATCCCTCATTAAATCAATCCGTGCACCCAACTGTACCCCCAATACCCCCAATTGATCTGTCATTTCTGCCCTCTGTGTCACAAATTGATTTTCCATTTGTGCCGTCATGTCTGCCCTCTGTGTCACGAATTGATTTTCCATTTGTTGCGTCATTTCTGCCATTTGTGCCCCCTGTGCCGTCATTTTTGCCCCCTGTGCTGTAATTGCACTCATTAAACGTTCCAACATTGTCCAGATCGTCATCATGCCGGTTTCCGGCGCTGCCGGCTCCGTTACGGGCGATGAAGCACGGTCCACGCTCGGAATGGGGGAGGTTCCAACCCTACCCCTGTCTCTCCCTTCTTCCCCCGACTCGCTGCCAGACACGTGGCCTTCCTCCTCAAACATCTGCACATCCGCCATGGTGCAGAAGTCCCGTTTGCCGCCAATTAATTTAAATTTGAAAAATCCCGCCAAAATTTTCTCGCGCTCGCGCGCTTTCCTGTAGTAATTTTATATTCCAATTCGTGGCGAGATTTTAATCTTGGTATATTCTCCCGATACCAAATATAATTTAGAGGGGTTCGAACATCCAACACCCTGACACCAATGTGACGTCCACGGGACTTGAACAGTCCCGCCAACGTAGAATGAGCCGAAACGATGGAGGCGGTTTATTTATTTATAACCCAAACATGGCGGTTCTAATCGCTCTACCGCAAACGGGACGTGGAAGGTGGCACGAGTCACTTTGCACTGAGTTGATGATGTCTATTTGTTTTTGTTATTAACCAGAAATAACAAGACTCGGCAAGAAGAGGGATCCGGGGCGATTCGACGGGATGGTGTGGGATCGGGCGTGGGGAAAAACACAGACAATTCCAATGAATATACAGATCTCAAACCCTCTAAGGCGCCAAGTACACACACACACACACACACACACACACACACACACACACACACACACACACACACACACACACACACACACACACACACACACACACACACACACACACACACACACACACACACACACACACACACAACGTAGCTACTTCTGGTGGTCAGGCTGGACCGTGGTGTGGATGCAACTGTCCCTGGATCGGCGTCGGACGAGCTGGCCTTGCTCTCGTCAGGGGGGCAGGAGAAACCGTGGTGCTGTCAACCTCCTGGTCTTGGCCCAAGTCCGCTCACAGCCACCAGGGAACCAGTTCTGGCGCCAAATTGCGAGCAGGAGAGGGAGGCAGGTCCGCCCACCGTTCCACCCCGTAGTGCGAGCCAGCAGAACCCCAGAGCCAACCAAGGTGAGGCACGACGCTCAGCAAGGCTCCAAGACACGATGAAGAACACGATCGAATCAGCACAACAACAAGTATGCTTCCCGCGCAACAGCCTCCACACCAAAAAAACGCGATCGTTTTTGTCCCGATCTTCTTCCTCTTCCTTTTCGACCCCGAACAGAACCTTTTTATCCTCCTGTCCTCGTCACTTCCAATCGAGCCGTTTATTGGCCCACCGCCGTCGCCTTCTGCCAATCGTGATCACGGGGCGGAGCCATCCGCTGCACTGTCCTGTGACGTCACGGCCAGTCTCCAGAGAATACCAAAAGGGGTTTACGCAGACACACTTACCCTATCCCGTGTCCCTATCTAATTACGTGACAATTATCATTTCCCCCTTGAAGAAATGAACATTTACTAGACAACTTATCACTACTGAATTGCTACTTATTACATCGAGATCCTGGTCAACTCGAACAGCATGGCATACCTAATTAAACATCCTAATTACCCTTTGAATGCATACCCCCCTCCCCCTCAAACGTAACAATATATAAATATATATACATATATATATATATATATATATATATATATATATATATATATATATATATATATATATATATATATATATATTGTTCACTTGAGTGATACAACAATTTGAACAATGAACCGTTTTCATTATGTGCAAATCTGCAAATTATCAATTCTTCCTTCAGGCTCCCATTGTAGTCAGCAGAGATCATCACGATGTGGGAGGGACAGACAGCCCTTTCCGTGAAACTTCCAACATATACGATGGATCAGCTTTTTGTGCAGGTCTACCTTATTTGATTGACCACCATATTTCATGCTTTTTTTTTCAGTCCTCATCAGACCATGTAAACCAGAGGTTGAGGTTTCATTGTCTGTGATCCACCACTTGTTTCTTGCAGACATGGCGGTACAAAATGTCATTGGTGATGCTTTCAGAGGTGCAACCTGGGTTGCTTTGCATAACGGTGGAGGTGTCGGATGGTATGTTCACCATGTACGAATCATCACAGATTCGTTGATCATAACTAGTTAAACGTTAAAAAAAATGTCAATCACATCTAATGAACACTCCTACACATAGTAGTAAAAATGGAAATCTCGAGCTGGGGAGGGGAGTGTTACAGTTCATTCCTCTGGGCTGACAGGATGTCCTCGAGGTATGCACACTCGCCTCCAAGCTGTTTAGCCTGGATTCAAATCAGGTGTTTCAGAGGCAGGGGGATTCATCAATGTGCGTGCCGTCTCTCGGATGGACGTTAAACGGGAATCCCGTCTGCCAGCATTAGTTCGTGGATCCCATGGTGTCTTTCACGAAGAGTAGGTGAGCTATCACCGGCACCATGAACAAAATTAGAAATTCCTGTCATTACCAGCAGAGGGCATTAAATCAGCAGTACAGCTGCGCTGTCAGTCCATGATACTACCCCACAGCTTTGTGTTGCATCCGAATGAAGAATAAGCTCATTCCCCTTTAACAACTTTCAAAAGAACGAACCATCCCGCATATCTTTATAAATTATGTTAGAGAAGTTTAAGTTGCACAACTGCCAAAACTTAATTCTTGCATAGAGACTTGTGTTTAAGAGAAATTTTTAACGATGCCTCCGGTTAAAATTATCTTGCATAATGACAAGTATATTGCAGGTTTCACGTAGTACCAGCACAAACTTTCAATTATCCCGTATTTTCAACTCCATTTGCTGCATATATGGAGTGTCCTTTTAACCACAACTTACATGCGATTGGCAATGGCTGTGCATGTGTAACATGACAGAAAATGACAACGATGACCCAAGGAGCACATGGTTGTGCTGTCGATGGTATTAAAGGACTGTGGACATTGTGAGAGTAGTAGTCCCAGTAAGGGTTGCAATGAAGAGTCTCCCTTACGACTTTTGACAGTACCGTCCTGTATTCCTCTTTGACACTGTAGGTTAGGACAGTGTAGTTTACCATCTTTATAATTTGGTTCAGAATATGGAAGTGAAATGCATGCATCAATCAATTAAGGTGACAGTGAAGGTAAAGTTTGCATATTTCCATGACAAGTAATAAATATACCATCAGAGATGGGGAATCCCACGCCATTGAATGAAAAAGGTCATACATATTCCAGATAATGAGGGAGGTGAATTGGAAACAAGAAAACATTTGGTCATCATCTCGAAAAAGTTCCCCAGGGGTGAGGAATGTAGTAACCAAAAATAATTGAAATCAGATAAGCGGTTTTCCATTTATTACAAAAAACATTTTTTTCAAGATGGCCGCCCCAGTCGGCCATCTTGGATCGGGACAGCCCAAAATCAATAGGGTTCTTCCTTTTCAGGTGGTACATGTGTGACCCAAATTTCAAATCGATATGGCGAACAGTTTATGAGTTATTGCACTCACAGCTATAAATGTTGACGCCCGGACGGACGGACGGACAGACGGACAGCCGGACGACCTGGGTGACAACAATATCAGTAGGGTGAATATACTGGTTCTGGCTCACTTTTCCCCATGTAAATGAATGGGGGATTTTCAGCGATTCATATTTTTTTCCCTAAAAATAAACCCCCTTTTTATCCCAAGGTATATTTATTTGTCTCCCCTTTTAACCTGGGGACACTTTTTTTTTTCAAATAATCCATGCAATAAGATAAAGATTTGTTCAAGTTCTAAAGTGGTAATGTGATTTGTTAAAGGTGATTCGAAAGAAATATCTGAAACGTCTAAGCCTCGGGACACTCTTTATCAAATAACCGATGCATATTGTTTAGCTCAGTCATTGAACCTATAAAGATTTGTTCATTCTCAAATTCCTTCAATAGTTTAATTTTCTTTCCACAATAATCCCCATCTAAAATATTGAAAAACAAAACATTTGAATCTTTATATTTTTTAAGACACCCCTTTTGTGCCATTACGAAATGATAAACTTCTCTTAATGCTCTTGTTTGACCACCTCCTGAGCCACATATCATTTTGAGATTATAGTAAATTGTTTTTTCATTGTTCAATTGATAACCATCAAAGTTTTCAGTCCATTCAAGGATATTCATTTTTTTCTTTACATCCTCTAACTTACTACTTTTTAAATTGATTCGCTTATTTGTTTTATTTACCTTTGTTTTAGTTATTTTTTCAATAAGACTTATTTGATATTTTTCACATTCATTATGTTTTCCATTCATATACCAAGACTGAGATTTTCTCCACTCTTTAGTTTGATTTATACTTGGCTTGACCATTTATATATTGCAAAAAAACGCGGCGGTAGCCCTTAAAAAACCCTAACCCATCTTCCCATCGTTAAAACACAATCTATTCTATTCACTCTATCATACAATATCCATATGGAACACAATCTATTCCATTATCTAAAATAAATCTCTTATCATCAAAGCATCCTAATGCCTTTTTATTTACTTCTTCACTATATATGTTATGTTTATAACTTCTTATTGTATTCATTTTCCTATATTCTTCTTTCTTATTCATCAAACAATTACAATAATTTCTAAAAGTTATTGATTTCTTTATTACCTATTTCTTTATTCCCTTTAACCTCTTATCAATCTGATCACCATACTTATAAGCATATGCCTTTGCTCTCAATCCAATAAACTCACTCATTACTTTTCCACCCAACTCATCCTTAAACTTACCAATAACCTTTTCATTCTTTTTGGAAAATAACTCACTCTTCTTGCTGAAATTACTTGTATCATATACTCCAATATTTTTCTTCATATCTTTATAAACATCATCAGTTTTTATATCTAGGATAAAACTATCAGTGTCCATATACAACAATGAAACATTTTCACCATACTCTTTCTTTAAGTCATTATACAAATAATCATACATCAATATCTTTGATAAATCAAGAACTGCTGTTCCAATATAAATTGGTTTATCCATTACAATACTTTCCTTTTTCATATGAATTGCAGAAAAGTTCTCTGAAAAAACCGCTTCTCTCTCAAAACTTGGTTTATTTATCAATCTCGAAGCTTCTTTCCAAGATGTTGCGAATCTAATGTTTTGCCTGTTTCTAACATTTTCCATAGTCTTTCCAAATACAGCATTATTCATTAATTTATAAAAGTCCCCTTCAAATTTTACTTTTGTATTTGCTCTCATATCTGTATTGAATTGAATATACTTTTTCACCCAAGGACTTTGTTTAAATTTTAAAACTCTATGAATTTTAGCCACTCTCAATCCTTCTCTCAAAAACTGTTTTAAGCTTCTCTGATGTAAAACATATCCCTCTTTATCATAGAATATTGTTAATAACTTTTCTGTTGATTTGCCTTTAATATTAAAACTTTTATGATAATCACTGAACCATTCTTTCTTTGGGGTTTCTTTCTCACATGCAAAAGGAAGGTCTTTATGCTTATTATGAAGATCACTTGGGTACCTCAAATCAACTTCAAAATAATAACCTTCTTCTTCGTCATTGAATTCCTCTTGAGAAGAAATAATAATATTCATCAAAGCCTTTTCATAATCCTTTTCTTCCACCCACTCTAATTTACCATAAGGCAGAGATTGAGACATTGCCCATCCATACAAATTATTAGCATCAAAGTACATCAAATAATTACTATCTTTTTCACTATCATAATTTGGAAGATATTTATTATTTGCTTTAGCATATCTTTTTGAACATACTTGTGATATTCCACCTCTCTTGGACTTCTCAATCATCAAAAGCATATCAACATCACTGATTAAATCTATATCTTGTTTTGTCATTTTCAACATTGCACTCCAAGCTAAACCAGGAGCTGTGAAATAGTGGGAAGGATCTAATCCATAACAATTTTTATTATGACAGAGTGATCTAAAAGCTTCAAACACATCAGCTAACAATAAAACATCTGTTTTTAGATATAAATCATGATATTCTCCAAGGTTCTTTATCTTAAATATTTTCCATATTTCTTGTGCGTGTTTATATTCCTTATCACTTATCTCTTCTTCATAAAGGTTATTATAGAAACTTTCTTTTGAAGGAAGTTGTGTTTCTTTAAATCCCATAAATGAATCCATATAATCATAAGGATAAATTCCCTTACTTGTAAGAATTTTCTCTTTACTTTGAATTTCATTCCTTGTTTGAATTTCCTCTCTCGTAAGAATTCCTTCTTAAATCAGAATTTCATCTTTAATCTGAATTTCCTCTTTAGTTAGAATTTCATTCATTGTTCGAATTTTCTTTATAATTAGAATTTCATCTTCAGTTAGAATTTCTTCATAATTTCCTCATTAATTCGAATTTCCTCTTTACTTTGAATTCTCTCTTTAATCAGAATTTCCTCTTTAGTGAGAATTTCCTCTTTTGGAAAGAATGAATTAAGATTTGGAAAAGAGTCCGTGGAGCTTAGATTTGATGCGAGGTAGGCTCGTGGTGTTCCCATAAACTTGTAAGAATCTAGAAACCTAATACGAGTTAAAGGTTTTGTGAATATCATTTTTGTAAATGAAATATACTTTTGACTTGTGTTTGTTATGGCAGAAATATTCCCTGGTATTTTTGAAAGTTCATTTATAAATAGATGTGTATCATAGTTGGCGCTGTTGTGAAGAAAGACTGGAATAAAAGAAGGTAATTTATAATTAAGATTACAACAGGAATGAGCGGGACCTCTATATTTACCAGTAAGATGACAATGATCCCTAACTTTAGACTCCTTAATTTCCCCCTCACAAATATGACAGATATTGTTCTTTCTAAATTCTAATTTTTCTTCTTTGGTTAATTTCATCAGTTCATTTGTTTCTTTCATTAATTTAGTGAGTCTTATACAATCCTTTTCTAATCGTTTTACAAACTCTTGTGAAGCTTTTTTTCCACTATAATGTTCAAGTTTGTTATACTTTTCTCCAACAGATGATTTGATATAATAACAGAAACCACAAGGAATATGTTTTTGATATTTATTTGTATATGATTCTTTTGGATTAGGAGAAGCAGTATTTCTCTTTTTAAGGATACACTCAAAATCAGCGTATATCACAAATGGGTGCATGATAGATTTATTATAATCTTCAAAAGAAATCTTTTCACCAGGTTTAGGCATTGTAATTACAGCTGATTTATGATTACTACAATATTTTGAATGTTGTTCTAATCGTTCTTTTGTATGAAATGAATTAAGACATCGCTTACAAGGATATATTTTGTTTGCTGTTCTGAATACCTGAGAAGAGATTAATCTTGATAAATTATTGATGTATGTGTAATGTGAATTATTTCCAACACTAAAATATAAAAGATCAATGTGTGTTTCTTCATTTTTATAGTTGTTTGAAATTTTTAATATTTGAACTTCATTTGTATCCGTTAATCCATATACATTAATAGAAAGATTATTCTTTTTCTCAAATTTAGGAATATCTGTTAGTGGCATTGGGAATTTAAAATCTTTAATGTCCAAGGTATTCTCATATTTCATATATTGTTTTACTCTTTCTGAATTACATTTTGGTGGATGAAAGTGAGCAAGAACAGACCAGAGAAAACATTTATTATCATTGTTCTTAATATTAACAACTGCCTTCTTTAGTTTCATTTCTTTTGGTAATTCAATATAAGAAGAAGCTTTAAGAGGGTTTGATTTTAGAATGTGTATATCTAAAAAGATGATTTTTAAAATATTGAATCCACTTCCTACCACTATATTATCAACATCCTCCTCTTGTTTTGATAGTTCTTCATAAACCCCACTATTTAAAAAATCGTGAAATGATGTTATAAAATGAAGATCTGTTCTCATATGAGGAGTTTGTTCTTCATCTTGTCTTTTCATATTCATTTTCACTCCCATGTAAAACTTTAAAGTTTTCATTTCTTTTAATGTCTTTATAATAACTTTTTCAACATCAGGTTTCACTATTTCAATTGATTCAGCTATTGATGATGGACCGGGTTCTCCAAATTGAAAAATCCTTATTTTTATATGCCCTTTAAATGCCCCATCAGTGTTTTCAATATAATAGTCTCCCTTTACTTTAAACTCATTTTTCTTGTGTTTTTGTGATTGAAGATGTCTATTATAACTTCTCTTCAAAACATCCTTTGAACAGATATCACAATGTTTTCTTTCCAACTCAAGAGGAGATATTTTATGAAATAGATTAAATGTGTGTTTGTTGGTTCGGAGGTGTTTTCTATAATGTTTATATTTGTGATTACAAACCGCAGTATGTTGTATTCACCATATTTATATAATAAATCTTTGCTTAAACTAAAATTTTCTTGATGAAAATTTCGTTTATTTTACAGGTGAATCTGTGCTTAAAACCATTTTATCCTCCAACTTTTTCACTTAATAAATACAATGTTTCAAGACACAAAAGACAAGTTTCAATCAATCTCTTCATTTTTTAAAGATACTGAGAAATATGTCAAGGATGTAAAATTGAACAAAGATAAATATAACAACTATTGGATAAAAACAATTATGGTAAATAATATGAGTTCTTCAATTTCCTTCAGTGGAAGGGCTTTTAGTATACCTGGTAGAACATCAATTAAAGTATCTCTAACAAAAGTTTCTCCTCTCCTTCTGGTAATATATTCAAAACTAGAAAAAGCAATGAAACAAGAAAAAGTATCAAAAAACAAAAACCTTATGGATGAAGCTTTAGAAAGAAAAGATAAGACCATCTGTAATATGCAAGGAGAAATTTGTATTTTTTTCAACAACCCAAAAGATGTAAATCCTGATGAAATAAAGGATGTTAATATATCAGGTGAAATGACATTTCGTTCAATAGTAGTTAACGATCATTTTAAAATTACCTTTAATATAAAAAATGTTGTCGTTGAATCTGGTAATGAAAAAAAGTATATCGATATCGATGGTAATATTATTAAATATGAGTCAATATACAACTGAAAGTATAGATGAATTTCAGTTTAAGTAAAGTTTTACTTTATAAATATGCTAGACTTTCCTGATTCTCCATATGACAAATTTGAGAATTGTCCTGCGTGTGAAATACGGGGATTAGGCCTAAACACAGAGTCAAAAGCCTATAAACAATGTATATTCTGTGATTATCTTCTAATTAATGATAATAAAAAATATAAAAAGGAAAATAATTCTTTTAGATTTACACCAAAAATGAATTACTTTACAAGATTGATTAGAGAAATGAATGTAAAGTGTGAGGGTGATAACACACCTTTCCTTACAAGGGAAGAAACTGAACGTATTAGAGAAGTGTTCAAAGGATTGTTGTTATATATTATTCATGGATGTGATTTTCAGGGAAATATCAACACAAGATATTGTATAAATAAAATAATGGATTATCTTGAAATGAAACCTGAACTTAGCATAAAATATAGAGTTTCTAAAAAAGCCAATAATAAATTAAATAACCTGTTTTCCAAATATATAAATGAATGATTTTTTACCCATTTGGGAAAATAAGATAAAATTTAACAACCATAAAAATCTCCCAAATTCATTAAGATGTCTCATAGTTGGTTCAAGTGGATGTGGAAAAACCTGCTTACTTTTAAAGATGCTCCTCTCCCAACTTTTTAGATTATGATAACTTAATAATTTTCACAAAGTCGAGTTTTCAACCAGAGTATCAACTACTCTCACAAGGTTTTAATGCTGGTCTTTAAAAAGAAGATATAATCGGTTTATTTAAACGTCAAAAAAGCCTAAATGATTATAACATTGAAGATATAATTCAACTATTTTGTGATACACAGAGATGTAAAAAGAAATCAAATCCGATAACTTGTATTCTTAGTGATAATACGGATGATATACCGTCTCCCCAAGATTTGGATAAATCAAAAAAGAACCTCATTATCTTTGATGATTGTGTTAATGAGAGAAACCAAACGGTAATGGACAGCTACTACACAAGAGGGAGACATTCTTCTTGTAATTGTATTTATCTTAGTCAATCGTACTTTCAACTTCCTCGTCGTTCCATCAGAAACAATGCTAATACTTTTATTTTATTCAAGTTAAATTCAATAGATATCAATAATTTTTGGAGAGATAATTGTTCTACATTATGTAGTAAAAAGAAATTTGAGGATTACATGAAGCACACGACTGAAAAATATAAATATATTGTTGTGAAACAAGATGAGATATTAAGGGATATATTTTTTGGTTTATAAACAATTACATATATAAATGACAACTATTGTTGTAAATCTTGTGGGTAAATCTGCTTCTGGAAAAAACTTTCATAAATCAAGGTTCTTGTGTAGTACAAATGAGAATATTGTAAATTTACTTAAAAAACACCCCGTGATACGCATTGTATCAACAACAACTAGAGCAATAAGACCTGGAGAAGTAAAAGGTGAAGATTATCACTATATTTCAGTGGAGGAACATATGCGATTGAGGAATGAAGGTCAAATATTTGAGGTTTCTCTTGGGACAACAAAATATTCACATTGTAAGAGTGAGTTAAAGAAACTAAAATCTGGTGGTCTTGGGATATTAGAAACTAATCCAGAAGGAACGAGACAAATTATTAAACATCTGAGCGGAGTGAAGATTTTATCATTCGGTTTTGATGTTGATGAAGAAACTCAACGCAAACGTATGAAAAGCAGAGATGCAAGTATTAGTGAAGAAGAAATTACAACTCGCATTAATGTTAATAAAGAATTTGATGAAATATTTAAAGAAAAGGATTTATTTGAACACATCGACTTGAATGATGAAGAAAAGGAAAATTTCCCTGTTGATCTTTACAATTCATTAAATGATATTTTACAATAAATAAATGGATGTAAAAGAAAGAGCAAGAAGATTTAAGGAACATCAAGAGTTGGTTTCAAAAGTTGTAAAACAACAGGAAGACATAAAGAAGAAACGCAGACAGAAACTAACGGGCGAAGAAGCATTTGAAAGAAAACAAGAGAAATTTTATAAACCACTTTTAAAAACTTCCCAAGGAAAAATGAAAGATATTTCCACAGTTCCCACAGTAGAATATACTCCTAAAAAACTTCAAATGTTAAAAGATTTTGATCAAATGACGGAGGAAGAATTAGAGCATTTAGGAGAATTAGAATATGATGATGAAGGTTTATTTCAACAACTGGAAGAGATTAATGGACCCCCTGATTATATTGTGAATGCTCTTCAAAACAATGAATATTCAGCGGATTCAAAAACCAAAGCAGGACTCATTCCAACAGAACAACCAGCAATATTTCATCTTGTTCAAGAAAAGGTATTGATATTAAATGATGAATTAAGGTTCTTGGGTTCTGCTCAACCCCCTGTTAAACTAACTCCGAGATTAATGTTTCTTCTCACAAAAGATGGAAGACAAGGTTCAACTGTGAGGGATGAATCAAAGTATATTGATAAACCATTGGATATGAAAAATAATGATGATAGAGTATATATTGATCTGCTGAACACTCTA
This sequence comes from Eptatretus burgeri, assembly GCF_056783735.1. Classification (NCBI taxonomy): domain Eukaryota; kingdom Metazoa; phylum Chordata; class Myxini; order Myxiniformes; family Myxinidae; genus Eptatretus; species Eptatretus burgeri. The sequence goes on along the minus strand of NC_140970.1, from coordinate 38,785,857 downwards.
AATTATAGGGTTAGTATTTCTAGTAAAAGTAGGAAAAATGAGAAGGAGAAACACATTATTCAGGCTTTAAGTATCCTTGGTTCAGGTATTAGTTTTCTTCCAAATGACCCATCGCAATTAGTTAATAGACTGTTATTGTTGTTAGGTAGTAAGAAGGCTGGAAATAACAATTGTTTTAATGAAGCATCAGCCATTTTAGACCAGTTGATGAACATGAAAATAATTAATAAATCTCAATATAAAGACATTTTATCTCATATTAAGTAAGATGAGAAGCACAATCCTGAGTTTTAATTTCACAACAAGCGACCACACATCTTCATTCCCATACCCACTACAACTTGACCCAACAAAAGAATATGAGGCATCTTTATTGTCCATGGAAACTTATAATACTGTGACGTCCACGGGACTTGAACAGTCCCGCCAACGTAGAATGAGCCGAAATGATGGAGGCGGTTTATTTATTTATAACCCAAACATGGCGGTTCTAATCGCTCTACCGCAAACGGGACGAGGAAGGTGGCACGAGTCACTTTTCACTGAGTTGATGATGTTTATTTGTTTTTATTATTAACCAGAAATAACAAGACTCGGCAAGAAAAGGGATCCAGGGCGATTCGACGGGATGGTGTGGGATCGGGCGTGGGGAAAACACAGACAATTCCAATGAATATACAATTCTCAAACCCTCTAAGGCGCCAAGTACACATACACACACACACACACACACACACACACACACACACACACACACACACACACACACACACACACACACACACACACACACACACACACACACACACACACACACACACACACACACAACGTAGCTACTTCTGGTGGTCAGGCTGGACCGTGGTGTGGACGCAACTGTCCCTGGATTGGCGTTTGACGAGCTGGCCTTGCTCTCGTCAGGGGGGCAGGAGAAACCGTGGTGCTGTCGACCTCCTGGTCTTGGCCCAAGTCCGCTCACAGCCGTCAGGGAACCAGTTCTGGCGCCAAATTGCGAGCAGGAGAGGGAGGCAGGTCCGCCCGCCGTTCGACCCTGTACTTCGAGTCAGCAGAACCCCAGAGCCAACCAAGGTGAGGCACGAGCCTCAGCAAGGCTCCAAGACACGATGAAGAACACGATCGAATCAGCACAACAACAAGTACGCTTCCCGCGAAACAGCCTCCACACCAAAAAAACACGATCTTTTTGTCCCGATCTTCTTCCTCTTCCTTTTCGACCCCGAACAGAACCTTTTTATCCTCCTGTCCTTGTCACTTCCAATCGAGCCGTTTATTGGCCCACCGCCGTCGCCTTCTGCCAATCGTGATCACGGGGCAGAGCCATCCGCAGCCCTGTCCTGCGACGTCACGGCCAGCCTCCAGGGACTACTAAAAGGGGTTTACGCAGACACACTTACCCTATCCCGTGTCCCTATCTAATTACGGGACAATTATCATTTCCCCCTTGAAGAAATGAACATTTACTAGACAACTTATCACCACTGAATTGCGACTTATTACATCGAGATCCTGGTAAACTCGAACAGCATGGCATACCTAAATAAACATCCTAATTACCCTTTGAATGCATACCCCCCCTCAAACATAACAATACCTTATTTAATATAACTGATAAAAATGACAAGTTTAATTATAATCCCGGAAGTGGATACAAAACGATAATGGTCTCACCCGGAGCATATGAGATTTCTCAAATATCTTCCGAAATTGCTCGTCTTATGAAAGAACAGGGTGATGAACCAAAAAATATTGTTATAGACATTCAAAAACATACTTCAAAATCAACGATTAAAGTTAAAAATAACTACAATGGCGTGGATTTTTTAAACCCACTTTGTTGTGATCGTTGTCCTCCTGAAGTATTCTAACTGGCCGATTGTGGAATCCTATTTGACTTCAGACAGAGTTTAACGCTTGTCCGATTTGATTATAAAATCCTACAAAAAAACCCTATCGACAATGATAAAACTGATGTCCACACAAGTCCTTCCTTGTGAAACAATTTATTTCCTAATTATACACCATACACTTCTCACCCTTGTACAATGAACTTAAAAATCCCCATTTGTTTGCAATATTATTTGGTTATATTTCATTTATTCTTACTTTAGTTAACAGTTAGACCAACCCGATTCAATTCACTTCTACATTACATCAGAGAGTTTTATTCTAACTTGGTACTTGGTCAGTTCCAAGGAGTACGAGCCACTGAGAAACTTCCACTGAGCCACTGAGCCACTGAGAAAAAATACTTCCTCACGTGCTCGTACTCCAAACTTTTAGATTTCAAAGCATTTTATACTTCCATGAGAGAAAGGTTGGGGGATATTTACCCAGACTATAGACGCGTCCTTTAGATGAAAAGCCACTTCGTACATTTTCTAAGCAAAGATTCATTTATCAGCTCAGTCACTCTGCTCCAGAACAACACATTTCTTATCATTTAGGGCAAAAGTCTTTTGGCCAGAAATGACAGCCAATTCAATTTGCAGCATAGAAGTTACATTTCTGAAACTCCATTTGTTGCAATTTAAAATACATTAATATAAATTTTTCCCCCACACTCCCCCGTTTTTTTTTTTTTAAGGAAAATTTGAATAATTTTTCTTACACATGATTACCATGTCCCATTCCTGAAGGAGAAAAGATTTCCATTATTCAAGTTCAATCAACAATGGCAGCGTGTGCTCATATCAGAAAATGAGTGAGTTTCCATTTAATTTATGGCCTGTTCATCAGCATGTGTCACACATTGGAAACATGCTACCCGAAGTCAGAAGATAAACAGGTCAGGGTGTGGAGAGAGCGGCACCCAACGGGAAACACAATCGAAGCACTCCTTGAGCTGAGGAGAAGGTAGATGTGGGCAAGTACAAGTTTGGGCCGGACACTGGGTTGAAGGAGCGCAGTGTGGAATTGCAGGCCTGTCATACATTGAAGCAACCACAGCAAGTTCACGATGTATTTGCAGAGCGGCAATCGAGAGTGTGGCTGAGAACATTCCTCCATGCAGGCACCACACAACGCCGACGTTAAGACTTTGCTCAACCTTCTCCTCAGTGGGTTTTTTCTTTCTTTTCCCACATTGCTCCATCTTATCTCCTCAGGAAGGGGAGGGATAATCATGTGTTGAATGCTCAATCACCCAAATCTGGCTTCTCCCATCGTCCAATCTTTGTGTGGAAACTTCATTTAGATGAAATCGTACATTGCTTCAAAGACTGCTTTCAACACTCCGAAACAAACAAAGCATCAATTAAACACCAATCAATAAACGTCATGGGCACATGTAGTTCTACAAGACTAACAAAGATTGTTATGGAAGCATTAAACTTGCATTATATGTCATATCAATATTTTAATCCCTTTCCTTGTTATTTCCCAAAACACATTGCTAAAATATACAGAAATCCCAGTTGTACGTATACTCAAAACATCCATCTCATTTGCTATTTCCATCGACATTTTAAATCTCTGACATTTTCCATCTATCCACTTCTCTCTCACCAAAACAGCAAACATGCTGCCATTTTTCCAATTCACATACACAAACCATCTATCACTTCCTCCGACCTTCTCAATTACGAATCCATTTTCTTTTATCAAAACAAATAAATCATTTTAAACAGTTGTTCAAAAATTGTCAAATCACTTGTCAAATCTGTTATCAGGCGAATATCATTTATATTGCAGCTCAAACACTCTGTCTAAACATGCAGCTTCACCCTCCACAATCTTTATCCCAGTCTTGGAAAAGCATCTTAAACTTCAGACTAATAAACATCCAAACTCTCTTAAACAACTTTTTGGTCAAAACAAAATATTTCCTTTTAAAATCCAGAAATGAAAAATTTAATCTTCAGCATCTATCCAATTAAATCATGAATTTACCTTGACTGAATCGATCAAAGGGTTACACTGGGTTGTTTGCCATTGCCTTCCCAGCACAAGTTCAGGTAACCTCAACATTCGCAGACGAATAAAACAATATTTCAACGTCCATCCGAGGGAATCACCTATTATCTGTGAATCGCCCCACGTGCTAAACATCATCAAATCATTAAAATCATTCCAAATCACGTTTCTACATTTAAATCACATACAGTATATCCACATTCACAATTGTTATTTCACAATTTATTCAAAATCCCGATGGTTGTAAAATAAAACTTCAACACTTTTTCCTAAATGGACTTCACTTTAAACATTCAGTAGAGAGGGTGCACCACAAACACCAAGGAACAGGAAGTTCTCTCCACATCCGGTGGGAAGAAAAAGGAAAAAACTCTGACAGGCAAAACCCACAGTGTGCATTACTCTGTCATGGCTTCAACACATACACTAAACAGCATTGCATCTCATATACTCGCGTGTGATCACGTGACAAATACCAATCACATTTCTATCTCATCCTCTTGAATCTGCATATGAATCGAATTTCACACTTAAAGCAAAGGCTCAAACAAAGACTCAGTGTAAAGATATGCCACCCCCCACAGATCGAGTGGAGGGGGTCTCACACAGTGGAGTTTGCGACCTTCGCGTGGAAATACAACGCAAAGAATGTATAACACGCCATTTCAAACAGACCCACAGCTCAACTCAGCACGAGTTAAAATATCGTCAAAATCCCAACAGAACACGTTTCATTGCAGTGAATATTGGAATCGCACAAGTTTCATTTTTTTTTTTTTACTCTCAGGAACACATGCATCTCAATGCAAATCACCAACCATGCTCCCAGCTGGTTAATCGTCTCCTGCACTCTACAAAACGTTTCGTGCAAATCATTGCATTTACAAATCCGTAAAACCTCCACACAATATAATATAACAACCTCACTGCCAACAAACTTCCAATGAGTTCAATGAACAAAAAGTAACTCTTAAAACTCTTACAAACAGGTAACTTGTAATATTTATCTATTTTAACCCTATCTCGGCGGCTCAGCCGTGTCCTCGGCCTCTCTCTCACAGCCGGTCCGTATCAATGCAAACATGTGGCATGTCGCTTCATCATGCCTATTTAATTACGCATCTGGCTCCTTAACGAGCCTCTTCTTGTCATCTGACTCCTCTTCTTCTCCAGCACTTTTCTAAAACAACTACAGTACTTATTGTTTACTTTAAAACGGACTCCCTCCGCCGGATCCTCTTCTTTCTCTCAATAAAATTATCTGACAATGAACTTTTCTTTGTTCGAAATGCGTTACCTGCTGAGAGCGCTCTCCCTTACCTTCGCTCAAGCACTTGTCGTTCCTCCAGGCACTGCCTCCGGCAGATGAAGCACCTCCGGTCACGAGCACCGCACCAACGTTGGTTCGAATCCGAGTCACGGCACCAACTGACGTGGATTTTTTTAAACCCACTTTGTTGTGATCGTTGTCCTCCTGAAGGATTCTAACTGGCCGATTGTGGAATCCTATTTGACTTCAGACAGAGTTTAACCCTTGTCCGATTTGATTATAAAATCCTACAAAAAAACCCTATCGACACTGATAAAACTGATGTCCACACAAGTCCTTCCTTGTGAAACAATTTATTTCCTAATTATACACCACACACTTCTCACCCTTGTACAATGAACTTAAAAATCCCCATTTGTTTGCAATATTATTTGGTTCTATTTCATTTATTCTTACTTTAGTTAACAGTTAGACCAACCCGATTCAATTCACTTCTACATTACATCAGAGAGTTTTATTCTAACTTGGTACTTGGTCAGTTCCAAGGAGTACGAGCCACTGAGAAACTTCCACTGAGCCACTGAGCCACTGAGAAAAAATACTTCCTCACGTGCTCGTACTCCAAACTTTTAGATTTCAAAGCATTTTATACTTCCATGAGAGAAAGGTTGGGGGATATTCACCCAGACTGTAGACGTGTAGTTTAGACGAAAAGCCACTTCGTACATTTTCTAAGCAAAGGTTCATTTATCAGCTCGGTCACTCTGCTCCAGAACAACACATTTCTTATCATTTAGGGCAAAAGTCTTTTGGCCAGAAATGACAGCCAATTCAATTTGCAGCATAGAAGTTACATTTCTGAAACTCCATTTGTTGCAATTTAAAATACATTAATATAAATTTTTCCCCCACAACAAGGTTGATTTCACAATTGATAATTCATTTAGAGAGTTATTGGGTTTCTCCTCAAAAAATATTGAAACTAATGGGACGTTTTACAGTGATAATGTCATTCAAATATCCTCAGGAATAAATTCGGTGTTAATTCACTGTGATTTGATTGATGGTGCTTATAATGATGGAAAAAAAAAACAAATACAATATTTTCATTCAGCGCATACTCAACCCCAATTGGTTATAAATTCAATATGGAACCTAAAAATTTGGTTTATCTACCTGTGTCAGGAAAAACCATACACAGAGTAAATTTTAGGATAACCGACCAAGATAATCGTATGATTTCTTTTAATGGAGAAGTTATATCCATCAGAATTCACCTACGTGAAGTTTTCCAATAAATAAATACGATGGTTATTGTGAGGAAACACGAGTTGGGAAAATATAAAATAATTACAGGGGATGGGATGTTCCTTTCCCCATACTACAAGGGTGAAGGTATGTATCTTGGTAGAGGATACTATAAACCTAAGAGACAAAGGGGTGTTGGGCATCAATTTAGAGGAGATGGGATAATTGATACTCTAATGGGTATTGGTTCAACTATTCTTAAACATAAAGATCTAATTGGTTCAATTGCTTCTGCTGTGGGAAATGTAGCAGGTGTTGTAAAGAGCATAAAAGATGCCCAGAAGGAATCTCATAAATTACAAGCAATAAAAGAAATTAAGAAAGGCAAAACTCAGTTGTCCCCCCAAGAACGACAGAAAATAATTCGAATACTTGAATCAGGGTTTCAAAAGTTTTAACATCTTTTTTCCGAAATAAATACAAGTATGGAAGCAATTGATAGTATCTATGATTTGGATGATACTATTATTATCTCAAACTCCACTAAAAAAGAAGATTACTTCAAGGTAAATGCAATAACTGGAACAGACTGGAATACGAATGGTACAAAAAGTTTTGAAATAAATAATCAACAAACCTATTTGAATCTATCCGAAAGTTTCTTGTTGTGTAAATTTAAATTCACTAAGGCTGCGACTAACACAAACGCTACACTTGTAAATGATTTCTTCTGGAAAATGTTTGATAGTGTGCGTTTGTATATTGGAACACAAGAAGTTGAAGCGGTTGATTATGTCTCTGCTGTATCTGAAATGATGAAATTTACACTCTATACATTCAGTGATAGAATGGGAAAGGGGTCTGTCGAAGGTTTTATTCCTGATATGTCAACGGGAACAAACACAGACCCTGGATATACTCAAAGGAAAGGAGCGTATAATGATGATACAAAAGCAGAAAATAGTTTTACTGTGGCAGTTCCTCTTAAAGGTATATTTGGATTTTGTGATCATGATAAAGTTCTGTATGGTCTTAAAATTAGATTTCAACTACAAAGGAATGATCATGAAAATAGATTGCTTTTTGGTGTTGGTAATGCTTTTGGTGATCAGAATAAATTTGTAATTGAGGAAATGAGTTGGTATATCAGTGAATATACTCCTAATCTTAAAACAGAAGAGATGTTGAATAGAAGACTTAACTCAAAGAAACCACTCAGTGTATCATACCTCAAAAGAAGATGTCAACACGTTAAACTCAACCAAACTACTTACACGTGGAATTTGGGTGTTCTGGAAGGAAAGCCACGATATCTGTGGATCATTTTTAAAAAGCCAGATGGTGATACTGCGACTGAGAAGAATAATGCATTGAGTGATAATGCTAAGGTGAAACAACTTCGCATTTCTCTAGATGGAACATTTTATCCACGAGATAGATTGGAAATTGATTGGGAAAAAAATGATTTTGCTGAAGCATACAAGTCTTACCAAAAGGTGTGTGAAAGTAATGGAAATAAAGAACCTATTTTGGATATGACAGCATTTAAAAGTTTGTATACTATCTATGGGTTTGACCTGAGCGCTCAAAAGGAAACTATAAAGTCTAATCGAGTGGATACTTCCCTATACATTGAAAGAGGAGAGAGTGAAGAAGTTGATACATATTGTTTGCTTTTGGAAGAAACAGAATTACAGATTAATACAGATAATGGTGTGATGATTAGTCTCACATAATTTTTTGTTTAATAAATGAGTGGCAAAGTACCAACTGGGGTATATGTTAATCAAATCAATCTTCATAAACTATCATCTTGTGTTCAAAATCAAAAGCATTGTACGATTAACGTTAATACAATTCAGAGAAAAGGAGCAGTAAGAATTGATGTTTTGCTCACAAGAGAACAGGTTAAAATCTTGAATGACACTGGCTCACTTAAAATTAAAATGACGAAACCAATGTTGAAAAAATATTCAATAAGAGAGACGAGTGGAGGATTTCTCCCATTTCTAATTCCTTTATTTGCTGGTTTAAGTGCGGTTGGAGCATTGACGGGTGGTATTTCAACAGCGGTGAAAACTGCCAACGAAAGGAAGGCTAAACTCCAGGCTCAAAAAGAATTGGAAAGACATCACAAAGAGTTGGAGAAACAAATTAGTGGAAGTGGTGTAATTGTAGATTTTGCTGAAAAACTTGAAGGACAGCCTGATAAAGCGAGATTGTTAGTTGGAGATATGCTTTCTTCTATAGCACAAGCAGGTGAAAAATTAACGAAAAGAGGTAATGGATTATATCTTTCTAATAAATAAATGAGCATTGATGAGTGGTTTAAAGAATTTGGAAAGAATACAACATCAAATTTACAACTTGTCAAATATTGTAAGAAATTAAAAATTCATCATGTGGTTATTTGTATGAGAGATGAATTAACAAATGTGCCGAAACATACAAAGAATATTATTATGAACTTAGAAGATAATAATGGGAACGGTTCTCATTGGGTTTGTATTTTTAATAGTCAAGACAAATATTATTTTCATAGTTTTGGTCTTCCACCACCTGTTGAAGTCATAAAATTCTTACAGAATGGTGTTTATCAAACATTTCAAGTCCAAGAATTAAATTCCAAGTGTTGTGGTCAATTATGTCTATATGTGTTATTTCAACTCAACAAAAATAAAAATTTTTATGATATTATTTTTAATCTAATATAAATGACTTATGTTGGTAAAGATGGTTCTATCTTTGGTGTATCTCAAGAACTGGATATTGATTTATCAAATTATTACACAAAGGCACAGGCTGAACGACATAAATATAATATAACTAAAAATATTAACATGAAAAATGCTTATAAATTAAAAAATTATCCAAGCCCGACTGACGCGAATGACTTGGTGAGATTAAGCGATTTATCACAATATATATCTTTAAATAAAACGGCCGTGTATTCCAAAGATTCAGAAGTGTTGATATTATCTCCAGGTCATACAGAATTCACAGTTCGAATTAAAATAAATTTTTAGAAAGAAGGGCGTATCGTTTGTATGAGAATAGAACAATGGGGGTATGATATGAATGATTTAGGGTATAATTGGTCATTTAAAATTAACCTCGAAGACCTGGAACAATTAAATCAGTCTCGTAAGGAAGAATATTATCCACTTGGTATTGAGAATGAGTTTTGTGGGGCCACGATTAGTAAACAACAAATAAAAGAATTTAATAAGGGTAAATATAATAATGGTTTTGCCCTTGTTTATATCATGAAAACAGAAAAAACAGGATTATATATAATAAGTAAGGAAATACAAAATGATTTAACTATGGGAAGATGGGGAGGTGTTTCGTGCCATAATATTATTCTAACATATATTTCTAATACATAAATGACAGCAAGAAGGCTTCAAGAAAATTATCATTTCTGTGTCCAAGCATACCTTCAAGAAAAGGGTATTCGGTATTTTAATAAATATGTTCTACAACATAAGAATGAGGTATTTTCAATAAAAGATTGGCATTACGCTGATGTTGAGAAACCGACAACTTTAGATTTAATTAGAATGTTAAATAATGAAAAAATTATAAAGTTAAGAAAAGGTAAGGCTCTTTTCGAAATTCAAAATAAATTTTATTGGTTTCCTGTTTTAAAAAAAATTATTTTGGATACAGGAATAACAAGAAATCCTGATGAATATATGTATGATATTCTATGGGGTGTAAGTGATTCAAGGATAATAAGGGATGAGGAAGGAGTTGAAGAAGAGAGGTAAGAGGAGGAAAAGGAGAAGAGAGAGAAGGAGGAGAGGGAGAAGAAAGAGAAGGAGGAAAAGGAGAAGAGAGAGAAGGAGGAGAGGGAGAAAAAAGAGAAGGAGGAAAAAGAGAAGAGAGAGGAGAAGAGGGAGAAGAGAGAGGAGAGGGAGGAGAGAGAGAAGGAGAGGGAGGAGAGAGAGAAGGAGAGGGAGGAAAGAGCGAGACAAAATAAATATCAAAATATGGAAACCAGTGAGATTTAAAAAAGATTGGTGGTATTTCAGAAAATAACTCAACCCACCGAGGAGGAAAACAAAGAATTGACAAGTCTATTTGAAATATTTTCTACAAGACTATTGACATTGACAAGATATTCATTTTAATTCAACTTTTTCATTTTTATTTTTTTTTCTTAAATAAATGGAGGAGAGAGTGAAGGCATTTCTAAGGATTCTTTATGTTTTAAAAATTAAGATTCAAATGTGCATGTTGGAAACTAAAAAGGTTTTTGCACTCTGCAGGAATTTTTCACATAAATAAATGAGTTATTGTCTCAAATGTAAAAAGAAAACTAATACTAAAAATATTTCATATATTAAAAGTAAAAATAACAGGGTTATACAAAAAGGTATATGTTCGGTGTGTGGTTCAAAAAAAAATCAATTTATCTCCAAACACAAACGAGGAGGAGATATACAAAAGTTTTTATCAGGAAGTAAATTTACAACTACTGGAATACCAGGGGAATTACATCTTCCAGGGTATTCTTTCTGTGGTCCAGGCACAAACTTGGATAAAAGATTAGATGAGGCAGACAATCCTAAATCATGGAGTAAACCCATCAATAGAGTTGATGAAGTGTGCATGAGACACGATATTGATTATGGGAATACCACAATGTTGGAAGAAAAGCATGAAGCTGATAGAGAAATGTTGTATAATTTGTCTCTGATACAAAATCCAACCTTGAGAGAAAAAGTTGATCGGTTCATTGTGAAGAAGATGATCAGTGCTAAATTGAAACTTGGACTTGGAAATTCAAAAAACTTATAGGCTCTAATGATGTCATTAAGACTGAAGAGCAATTAGCTGATGAATTACATAAAGCAATATTCACAAAGTTTCAGAGAAGGAAAGTTTATTCCAAGGAAGTAGATTATATCTGGTCTGCTGATTTGATTGAACTCAATAATGATAAGGAGTACAAGTATGCTTTAACCGTTATTGATTTGAGGAGTAGATACGCATGGGTTGTACCATTAAAAAACAAAACAGGTAATACTCTTATGTTAGCCTTTCAACAGATAATTAATAAAAGTAAGAGAAAACCTAAAAAATTGTGGACTGATGAGGGTAGAGAGTTTTATAACAAGACATTTATGAATTTTCTAAAAAATAACAGTATTACATTATACAGTACCTTTAATGAAGGGAAGGCAGTTGTTGTTGAACGTTTTATTCGTACCTTAAAAGAGAGACTATATAAAAAATTCACACAACTCGGTTCACAATAATGGTTATCTTTTATTCAGGATATTGTGGATAAGTATAATGACACGGTTCACACGTCAACAAATATGAAACCATCAGAAACATTTACAAAATTAAAATATGAAAAAGAGATTAATGTCAGAAAACCTAAGTTCAAAGTTGGTGATATCGTAAGAATATATAGGTGGAAATCTCATTTTGAAAAGGGTTATATTAAACGATGGACGAACGAACTTTTTAAAATTGTTGATGTAATAGATACGGTTCCTTGGACTTATAAGATATATGATTTGGAAGGGGAAGAGATTTTAGGTTCATTTTATTCACAGGAATTACAAAAGACAAAGATAAATTGAAATTTTTTGACTCCGCCCTTTTTTGACTCCGCCCACACAAAACCCACCCACACAAACCCCACCCCACACAAACCCCACACAAACCCCACCACACACAAACCCCCCACAAGCTCCACACAAGCTCCACACACACAAACCCCACACAAGCTCCACCCATATTCATCATATTCACATCATTGGTGATTAGTTAATTAGTTCCCCACACACAACATGTTTATTTAATTAAAAAAATTATCCACCCATCCACACAAGCTCCACTCATCCACCCATCCACCCATCCATTTATCCACACAAACCTCATCCACATAAGCCTCATCCACATTCACCCCTCCCATATAAACCCTGCCCACACAAGCCCCACCCACATAAACCCTGCCCACATAAACCCCTCCCACACAAGTTCCACCCACATAAACCCTGCCCACACAAACCCCACCGAAGCCCACCCACATAAACCCCAACGAAGCCCCGCCCACACAAGCTCCACCCACATAAACGCCCTCCCACTAGCCCCGCCCACACACGCCCCACCCACACAAGCCCCCACTGAAGCCCCGCCCACACAAGCCCCGCCCACACACGCCCCGCCCACATAAACCCCACCCACACAAGCCCCACCCCCTCATCCCCCCTGTGCGCCCCCACCTTTGACCCACCACCTCCCTCATCCCACCCCCACCCTTCTCCACACACACACATGGGGAGGGGACGGGAGGGGTGGGATGAGGGGGTGATGGGTCGTTGGGGGAGCGCACCTACCCCCCCCCACCCCCTCCCTCCCTCTCCTTCATGTCTTGATCCTTTTTTTGAAATTCAAAAACAAGTAATTGTAAACAAAACAAATATAATTAATCAAAATTGAAAATATTAAATATTCATTTGCGAGAATGTATAATCTTTCCCAGCAATCTTCTTCAGATGTCTTGTGATTTCGAAACTCAGACACCATATTCTGTTTTGAAACAAAAAGTGGATAATAATTAGGTTTTATAAAGATAATTACATGGTAATATGAGTAAGCCTGGTGTTGGTTCTCAGTTCAAGCCTCGTTGACCACTGAATTAACACACCAGGAGGCCGACTCAGCCTGTCATCCTTCCAAGGCCAATAAAATGAATTCCAGTGTACTGACAAAACCGCGTCCAAACTAATGATGCAACCAACATAAGGCGACATTCCAAAGAGAGAGTGATTTTAATAAAAGAATAAATAAACAAATAACTAAATAATAATTCAGAAACATTTACCTCCAGAAAATCATGTGTTGTACCAGATTGCTTCAACAGCTTATGTTGTGTGATCGAGCTGAAAAAAAAAATAATAATGAGTCAAGGGTATAGATGGAGAGACAGACAGAGAGAGGTAGGTAGAAAGACAGACAGAGAGAGATACAAAGAGACAGACAGGGAGAGACACACACACACACACACACACACACACACACACACACACACACACACACACACACACACACACACACACACACACACACGTGTCTCACCATTGGTTGAATTCATTGGAGATCAGAGGCCGTGATAAGACTTCGTACCAGTCATTATAAATGTTTTTCAATTCTCTTCTAAAATCATTGACCTCTTCAATAAGAGCATTCATTTGATGCACCTCATCGTGATATGTAAACTCCACTTCTTCCAAGGACCTGCCAGGAAAAAATATATATTTTCGCATTATCACGATTTAATTTATAATCAATTGCTTCATCGTTCAAAGAGGAAACCATACACAAACTTACCAACTTTGTAGTGAGCTGTTATCTTCATCGGAAGAGAGTGAGTCCATGTCTCAGTTTTTTTTTCACCATTGGTACAAGATGGCAAAAATATCAGAGGCCGTGATAAGACGTCGTGTCAGTCATTATAAATGTTTTTCAATTCTCTTCTAAGATGATTGACCTCTTCAATAAGAGCATTAATTTCATGCACCTCGTCGTGATATGTAAACTGCTCTTCTTCCAAGGACCTGCCAAGAAAAAAAAATTCAGAATTATCACGATTTAATTTATAATCAATTGCTTCATCGTTCAAAGAGGAACCTATACACAGGCTTACCAACTTTGTGTTGAGCTGTTTTGTTCGCGGAAGAAAGATCGCTCATGTCTCAGTTGTAAAAATGAAAATCCCGTCTGGCAGAAACTTTGTCTGGCGAATCACTTATAAGGCAACGATGAGGAGATTGCTTAATCATTGGGTGTGGCCACAGGAAATGACGCTTCGAGCGAGACAGCTTAGAAAATAACTGGGCGATATATTCTCAAATTGTATGAATCATTTTTAAAACATACTTAAAATGCCCTAAAATGATTTTGATTAAACTTATGTTTAAAAGCCTGTTCTTGTTCTGAGATAAAATAGAAACACGAGACCTTGTCTCACAGAGTAGTTCCTATTTTTTCACAGCATGACTGTCCAAAAACACTTCCTCATTCACACAGCACGACCGTGTCAAAAAAACACTTCCTCATTTTCATGGCACGAACTGAAAACATTTGAAACAAAACTTTTTTATGGCATGGTTTATGCACAAAAATGATTTGCAACTCAGGAGGTGGTCAAACAAGAGCATTAAGAGAAGTTTATCATTTCGTAATGGCACAAAAGGGGTATCTTAAAAAATATAAAGATTCAAATGTTTTGTTTTTCAATATTTTAGATGGGGATTATTGTGCAAAGAAAATTAAACTATTGAAGGAATTTGAGAATGAACAAATCTTTATAGGTTCAATGAGTGAGCTAAACAATATGCATCGGTTATTTGATAAAGAGTGTCCCGAGGCTTAGACGTTTCAGATATTTCTTTCGAATCACCTTTAACAAATCACATTACCACTTTAGTACTTGAACAAATCTTTATCTTATTGCATGGATTATTTGAAAAAAAAGTGTCCCCAGGTTAAAAGGGGAGACAAATAAATATACCTTGGGATAAAAAGGGGGTTTATTTTTAGGGAAAAAAAATATGAATCGCTGAAAATCCCCCATTCATTTACATGGGGAAAAGTGAGCCAGAACCAGTATATTCACCCTACTAATATCCCCCTTCCACCACGCGGCGGGGGATAAAAAACTAAAAATGAATTATCGCACTGAAGTGGTCATTCAGGATTTGAAGTGAAGAAAAGAGTTAAACAGGACCTGCATTTCTGTTAAGTGGGCAACACGTTGGAATTACATATAAGGAAAGTTTAAGATGTCAGAATTACAACAAAAGCACAAAGCTTTTTCTTATTATTGTTGTTTCCCTCTTTGCACACAAAAGGGGAGAAGCTGTGAATGGTGGGTTTGGCTTGGTGCTGGATGGATCTCATGAGGCCGGGGCAAGAGCCAGAAACATGCTATATTGGGATGTGGTTCATGGAGTAAGTATATTCACGTCACCTTTCCTGGAATTATGACACCAGATGACCACAATATGCAGCACAAATCCACATCTGACTGATCACGTGTACAGCTGTGCAGGAGATCATGGAGCGGCAGTGAACAAGCAAAGGCTATCGTAAGTCAAGAGGCGGCCAGCAAGCGAGGACTTGTCGTACAACTACCTCACCATGCAGACGAGTCTCTTCTCAAATCTTTGGTAGAAGATCAGGTCAAGCAGCAAACAACACACTAAACGTTGTCAATGACAATTTTTTCCTCAAAAGAGTAACATAAGATGATCATTGCTCAAAATTTAAAAGCGTCGTCTGTCTCAATAAAATCACTCATTTGAAAAACATCAAAATTAAATTGATTACACACTTGAACTTCAATAAACTACTTTGATTACTATTAAATTGTTGTCGTTTATGCCGAGCTCAATATTTTGACAAGCTCGGTGTGCAAACATTCAAAATTCTATTTTTGGGAGGACTTTGGATATATCCTGAAACATGTACCTCAGTTAATATTGGGTCATGGCTATAGGTCTGGTGTTGGCTTAATGGTTTGGGTGGTGTGCTTGGAATCCAACGATCCTGAGTTCAAATCCTGCTTGGCTGTCAAACTAATACCAGGTGGGGTTGACTCTGCCTGTTATCCTACTGAGATCATTCAGTGAGGAGCAGTGTGGATGATGCAACAACTGAGCTATGTTGTGCAATCATGGTGCTCGATGAAAGCAGGTCACAAAATCCTCTATTGCTGAAAAACGAGACAAAACACCCTCTTGGTTTTTTATATGTCCAAGCTGAGGTCTTCTGGAATCTGGAAAAGTTTATCAGGACCATTTTGGTTCAAAGGCACACTGATTGTTTGGGGTCCGATTGAGGGACTGTGAAAAGAACTGTTTCTTGCAATTATCTCAGTTAGTATTTGAGCTAGCATGATTTTGACTGCAGATTCAGAATCTGCATGAAAAGTTCACCT
This sequence comes from Eptatretus burgeri, assembly GCF_056783735.1. Taxonomy (NCBI): domain Eukaryota; kingdom Metazoa; phylum Chordata; class Myxini; order Myxiniformes; family Myxinidae; genus Eptatretus; species Eptatretus burgeri. The sequence continues at coordinate 38,769,442 of NC_140970.1, read as the reverse complement.
TGAACATCAGGTTAGGTGAGTCCAACTGAGATAGTTTAGGAATTGTGAGGGAAAATAGGTTTATAGGAATGGACGTAGTCCGAGCGTTGCCGTTGACAATGGGAAAACTGGAAGTGGCCAGATTCCCTTTTAACATTGGGAGTTGGCTCAAAGCAGTTGAGATCCTGTGTTTTCATACTTGTACCCAACCTTGACATAAGTATGAATAACATCTGAGATGGTGTGGTAATTTGAACAGGATTTGAATAAGAGGTCAATGAATTCAACCGCCAAATAATTTTAAGGTCAAACGGTAAATACCTGATATGTAAATATCAGGTCACGAAATTGAACCATCTATTGTTTTTGAGGTCAGCATTGGCTAAAAGGTCAACATAGACCAAAAGGTCAACAACAGCCGAATTTCTAAAATCCTCAATTTTAATCAGATATACTTGGGATTTGAAGAGCATTTGCATACGAGGTCATTGAATTCAAAAACCTATTAATTTTGAGGTAGACATAGGCCAAAAGGTCAAAATAGGCCAAAAGGCCAATTTGGACCAAATTTTCTAAGAGCTTCAATTTTAATCTGATCAACTTGAAATTTAAAGAGCATTTGCATATCAGGTCACTGAATTCAACCACCTATTATTTTTGAGGTCAATATTGGCCAATAGGTCAACATTTTTCAATAGGTCAACGTGGTGAAATTTCTAAAATTGTCAATTTTCATCTGATTCACTTGAAATTTGAAGACCATTTCCAGATCAGGTCGCTGAATTTAATCACCTATTAATTTTGAGGTCAACATAGATCAAAAGGTCAACATAAATCAACATAAGCCAATTTTCTAAAATCCTCAAGTTAATCCAATTAACTTGAAATTTGAAGAGCATTTGCATCTCAGGTCATTGAACTAAACCACCGATAAATTTTGAGGTAAACATAGGCCAAAAGGTCTACACAGGCCAATTGGCCAATCTGGGCCAAATTTTCTAAAATCCTCAATTTTCATCCGATTGACATGCAATTCAAACAGGATTTTCATATCAGCTTACTGAATACAACCACCAATTATTTTGAGGTCTGCACATGCCCAAAGGTCACCATTGGCTAAATAGTCAACAACTTAGGATCACTTTCTAAAATCCTCAAATTTATATGATTGACTGCTTCTGATTGAGTGATTGACCTCGTGCTTATACATGGTGCGATTTCTAATTTGAACAAGATTTGCATATTAGGTCATTGAATTCAACCACAAATTAATTTTAAGGTCAAAAGTTCAACACAGGCCTAATTTCTAAAATTGATAGATAGGGCCAAAACACACACACACACACACACACACACACACACACACACACACACACACACACACACACACACACACACACACACACACACACACACACACACACACACACACACACACACACACACACACACAAACAAACAAACAAACAAACAAACACACACACACATTATATATATACATATATATATATATATATATATATATATATATATATATATATATATATTGTTGTGGGCCAGGGTCGGTGGTGAGAACGACCACGAGGTGGGGAAATCTTGCGTCGTCTCCCACCAAACTCCTCGGAATTGTAGGCTGTCACTCGGATAACTCCGCGAGCCGGCGGGTCGTTTAACTGACCATGGTCACCAATATTTCAACCGCGTAGCGTAGGATTTATTTGTCTATAACAATTTACCTAATTAACTATGCGATTTTGACTACTGGGGAAACTACGCCCTCAGCACGTCTTGCTCGAACCGGGTCACTCTACCGACTGCGTAGAGTTCCAACTACCGACTACCAACTCCGGTTCGGGTGCAGCCGAGCGGAAACTGCCAAAGCCGTGCTGGCTGGAATGAACTGATTATCGTAGATAAAACCCCGCCTAAACTCAGATCCGAACCATGCTGGACCAATTCACGAAGGGACGGAAACGAACTGGGAACATTTCTAACAAGTTTTAGTTACAGTAAATGAAGACACAAAGCAAGACTTAACGCGAATATGCAAGAAGTGTTTACAATGATCCAAAAACACTTATTCAGTCTACTGAAAGACAGGCCCACACGCAGACACACACACAAATGAAAAGAAACCCAGAGTTCTTTATTGGATCCTCGCAGCTGAGGAGAGAGACAAGCTGGGGGTCAGAGTTCGGTTGGGTACCTGGCCGTCGGAGAAAGGGGGTACTCCGTGCTGTGGCACCTGACAATAGTCACTGGTTTGGTCCCCAGTCGCACGTGTGGGAAT
>NC_140970.1:38757173-38762173 GCF_056783735.1 Eptatretus burgeri | reverse complement strand
GCAACAAATGTGGGAAAAAAGAAAATAAGTTTAGCACTATTGATGGAGATGGGTTTACACAGTCATCAAAAGGTTATTTTACAACAGCTGTCAGATTCTTTTCTAACACAAAATCGTTGCTTTGCAGAAGAGAAAAGTGTTGTGAGAACACCCAAGTACAATTTTTCTAGAGCTATTGATCGGGCTTGTACACTGAACGGAGGTTCCGCGAAGCGCCTTTGCATCCCCACACGCCTGCTTTCGTGCAAGGTAGTCCCATTCAGTGTACATTTGCACCGGTAACGCCTGAGTTGAGAATGACCCACGGCATTTGCATGTCGTCAGTTCCACACAGTAAGCAGTAATAGGCTGTGCAGTCATGGTAGCCGCGGCTGAAATGCCCGTTGCCATATCTTTGATGACCTGTTCTCACCCACCCCCCAGTTCTCAGGTGCAGTGTAGAGTGTGGTTCCAGATTCCAAGGCTCTTCCTCTGTTACCACAAAGAAGTCTCTGGTAGTGCGCTCGCTTGATGTGTAGAATCAGAGCATCGCGAGTTGGAGGCAGATTCTCAATAGCTTTGGTCAGACTGAGAAACAGATCACATGACCTTACTCGTGCTGAATTGAGTTATCTTGGCCATGGTCTGCAGAGAAAACAGGTTCTGGCTTTAAGTTGGTCATATTGGCCTCTTGGACGCTGTCTATTACCAGGAGGGCACTGAGAACTTTGGAGCGGCCAGGTTGTAACTGAATGTCCATCACTGGCTCTTTGTTCTCCTCAGTGTCTGAGGGCCACGCGACTGACTTGCATGAAAAGTGCCAGACCCAGTCAGCGTCTCCTCAAATTATGTCAATGTTGTCATTAGAATATCTCAAATATCCTGTGGTAGTTAACCTTAGGGATGTTGAGAAGGAGATTCCTTGGGATCCATGACATCGTATTATCTCGGAAGCATTGTATAACATCATTGGCAATTGCTGTCTGTCAATGCGCCTCACTGTACTGTACCCAACTTTGTGTGCAGCTGCATGGAAAAAGACTGACAAGCTTCCTTTTGAGCGTGTAGCCTGGTGAAGCAAGGCCAAGGCCCGAGGTGTTTGGGGGTCAGTTTTTTGCCTCCTGAGAGAGAGGCCTGCATGAATAATGTCTTGGCAGATGCCTCAGAATCTCTTTTTCTTGGTATCTACACAGCTCTCATCTGCTTTTCTTCATTGTTCCACTCTTGTCTAGTGCTGTCACCAACAGGCCAAAGAAGCTTTTACAAGCATGTACAGGGTTTCCTAGGTACAATTCGCTCTGCATTTTCTGTGTTCAGTCCACTGAGTAATGCTATGCCCTGGAGAGTGTTTGTACGTCACTGTAAATCTTTATGCCCCACTCTGAAGATCCAGCTAAGGATTTCGTTCTCCATGATGAGGCAGACTGCACTGGGCCAATTCATCTTCTTTCAGAACTTTCATCCTTCTTCAGATAAATCATTCACGGCGGTTCTCATGGCAAACTTTGTCACAGTTGAGGACGCAACTATGAGGGGTTTTGTGACATCCAATGGCTGCACGAATGTCACCTTGTCATGCTTACCAAAGTGAACCTCCACTTTCTGTCAGAAATTGTAGCTTTTGTAGGCTCCAGCCTCAAATTCCAAATGTTCAATAACAGCATGTGTGCAGGCCCTGGATGTTTTTTCTCAGGGTAAACACATGTCCCTTCTGCAGCTCTTTCTCAAGCTGGTTCACTCACATTTCTGAAACAGATGCTTTCAGGAGACTGGTTTTCTCTCTCCACTCTCCTTTTATACTTTCTGCGATAGAAGAAACATAACACTTTTGAGGTGTGATATTTACCTTTCAGTTGCCATCAAGTCTGAAACACCTGCAAACCTGTGGCGCATTGGTGGTTAGAATTGGGGCTAAACTAAGCATCCTGGATGATGTGTGACTCAAATTCAACATTTGTCAGGACACCAGCTTTTCCAGGAATGTCAGTCCTGGCAGAAAGCGCATTTTTGACCAATCCATAGCTGCTGTGAGGATCTTAGTGACTTTAGGTTGGCAGCACGGTATTTCTCTGAGGAACTGATGTTGTGGGTATCTCTTCTGCGTAAGTCACAGATTGTGGCTGAATCATGACTTCAGCCCTGTCTATTTTTTGTGCGAGTAAAGCTCACTATAGCAGAATTTGGTGCCATTGAATCTTTTCGATGTGCTCAGGTACATGAAATATTTTCTGCAATTCTTGATAATGAGTCGTTTGCCATATTTGTAACGCGTCATTATATTTCTCTATACTGCTGCAACATTCAGCTACAGTTTTCACACCAACGATTGTAGTCTTTCGCGTAGGTTGACTTGGCGTAGTTTTTGAACTGTCCTGGCAAAATAAAGCATTTATTCCAGTCTACATGCTCTTCTTCTTCTCGATCCTCTGAACCCCCTGTGAGAAATCTTGTGGCTTTCATTTTTCAGTTAGTCCTGGGTAACACAGAAAAACACTGATTTATAGCTTTAGGTTCATTTTATGTTAGCAAGTTGTAAAAATTCATTGATTGGTGGCTTGTATACCATCGACATTATAATTTAGAGAACCTCGAACATTTCTTTAAAAATAATATAGTGAAAATAGAAGTCATATTATTTTTAGAAAATGGATGAGCAATGGTGTGTTTTCTATATTCTATCATAAACTCGGCATGCTCAAAAACATGGAAATCAATTGCCTCCCACATTTTGTATGTTCATGTCTGCGCTGAAATATGACGAAAAGTGTATTCAACACACTATTTTGTAAACTGTCATAGCGGCCATACTATCCATATCCAGAGTTGGCAACAAGTTGATTCACGTTTCTGTGTGTCTGGACAGTCAATTTACACCTGTTTCACTATTCTAACACGGAATCAGCAGGGTCGTACACTATTCTGCATTGGGCCTCCTGACTAATATCCCGTTCCTTTCACAAAGCTGGCCTTGCACTTGCCCAACATGGCAATGACATATCAAAGAAGCCATGACTGGAAAACATCATCTAAAGCTCATATGGAGTTGCGGTGCTTTGTCTCCTAATGATAATGGTAGTAGGCATGTGGAGAAAGGTTTTATGATCAGAGACCAGACATAAAATTGAACTTTTTGGGTCGGGAAATTCAAAGCAGTACATCTGGCTGAAGATGAACACTGCACATCACCCGGCCAACACCATGACCTACTGTCCAGCGGTTAGCAAGCATCATGCTATGAAGCTGCTTTTCATCATCATCAGGGACTGCCAAACCTGGTTCGGATATAAAGAACAATGGATGGTGCAGCAGGAGAATCTTACGAAAACCTACTTCAGTCAGTCATGATCTGAAACTGGGTGGAGATTCACATTTCAGCAGGAGACGTAATGGTGATCCTAAGCACAAAGATAAATCCAGCCACTGGAGTGAAGTTGAACAAGAAGAAAATAAATGTTCTTGGAGTGGCCCAGTCAAAGTCCCAGGCTTTAACCCAATTTGAACGTTCACATGGTAAGACTTGCAGTATCGCAGCCCATACCACGATCCCCATTAAACTTGGTTGCAAATTAGGAACAATTTTCTATTTGAAGATGAGCAAAAGAATTCACCATCTGTAAACCAGGTGGTTTTCGCAGGAGACCGACCCAAAAAGTCTCATAGCAGTCATTGCTGTAAAAGGTGCTTCTCCCAAGTACTGACATAAGGGGTGAATGCTTTTAGAACCAGTGAATTTTGATTTGTACATGTTTTTTTGTAGGTATTCCTGACATGTAACCTTCTTCAGCCATAACAGTATTTAGTTTTATCTCTTCAGTTATGAATAAAAAAGTTTATTTGGAAAATTTTTTTCTACTTATTTCTTAATTCATATAAATGTGGCATTATTGGTCATGGGTGAATTCTTTTGCAGGCCACTGTCGATATGATTTGAAGGAGAAGAGATTTTGATTTATTTTATTCACAGGAATTACAAAAGGCAAAATTCACAATCAAATAAGAAAATGAAGCCCATCTCTAACCCTCGCATTAAAACCCAAACCATAAATGTCTCAAACCTAACCTTAAATTTACCACATTCAAACCTAAACTCCTAACACCTAAATCTCCAATCCCAACTTGCCACATGGGTAAAGGCATGACTTAACACTCAACTTCCAACTCAAACCATCACATTCAAACCTAAATTCTAACACCCAAACCTAACCTCATCTTTCACTATTTGCTCAAAACCCTAATGACCTAACACCAAGCCCTCACTAATGATTAAAACTCAAACTCAACACCAAAGGCCAACCCTATCCTTCACATTAAACCCAAATTCCTAACACCTCAAACCTGAACTCAACCATCACATTAAACGTCACAAGGGTTCTGTATGTGCCAGTTCTGGCCAGTTCTGTGCTGTCGTCACGTGATTGGCAGTTTTCGTATATCATGCCTTGCCTGTCGCTAGAAGTGGCAGAATCCAGCCTCCGGCCGCGCAATGGCTTGAAAGCAGTGAATGGTGGCAGTGCTTCTTCGCGTCCCACCGCACCTAAGTACACACTAGTTGGCTGACGAAGATGGGATGCATACGGACTTATGCCGTTGCTGGCCGGGAGGCGACTTCAGACCCGTTTTCAGAGCAATTTGATTGCTATTTCCACGCTGAACGATGTGTCCGGCGAGGGCCCAAGCAGAAGTCAATCTTGCTCGCTGCCATTTCGCGGAGCATTATCTCGGCTGCTGGGTGATTTAGTGCTGGAAACTGCACAGGGCCTGGGATGACGGGGCTGGCGTTCGGGACACTGGGAGAAAATGAAAGCACACATGCATGTTGCGAGCAGAACTCGCGAGATGTTCTGAGGCCATCACCGGCCACGCGGGGTCGCGAGTACCCCGGGACGCGCGCACGACCTTCGATGCGGGTCGGACGTCGCCGCGCGGCCACGCGTGCGGCGGGGTGACACCGCGGACATGCTTGGGATGTGGAGGTCGACACCTGCGCCGTGCATGCCCGTATAAAGGCAACGTGTGTTTGA
>NC_140970.1:38705579-38756673 GCF_056783735.1 Eptatretus burgeri | reverse complement strand
AAATGGCTGTAAAAACGGTCATTTTTTATTTCCCCTTTTAACCTAGGGGCTCTCTATTCAAATAACCCATACAACAAGATAAAGATTTGTTAAAGGTGATTCGAAAGAAATATCTGAAACGCCTAAGCCCCGGGACACTCTTTATCAAATAACCAATGCATATTGTTTAGCTCACTCATTGAACCTATAAACATTTGTTCATTTTCAAATTCCTTCAATAGTTTAATTTTCTTTGCACAATAATCCCCATCTAAAATATTGAAAAACAAAACATTTGAATCTTTATATTTTTTAAGATACCCCTTTTGTGCCATTACGAAATGATAAACTTCTCTTAATGATCTCATCTGGCCACCGCCCGAGTTGCAAATCATTTTTGTACATAAACCATGCCAGAAAAAAGTTTTGTTTCAAATGTTTTCAGTTCATGCCGTGAAAATGAGGAAGTGTTTTTTTGACACGGCCGTGCTGTGTGAATGAGGAAGTGGTTTTGGACTGTCATGCTGTGAAAAAATAGGAACTATTCTGTGAGACAAGGTCTCGTGTTTATATTTTATCTCAGAACACGAACTGAAAACATTTGAATCAAAACTTTTATGGCGTGGTTTATGTCCAAAAACGATTTGCAACTCGGGCGGTGGCCAGATGAGATCATTAAGAGAAGCTTGTCATTTCCTGTGCCCACACCCAATGATTAAGCAATCTCCTCATCGTTGCTTTATAAGCGGTTCGCCAGACAAAGTTTCTGCCAGACGGGATTTTCATTTTTACAACTGAGGCATGGACGATATTTCTTCCGATGAAGCCAACAGCCCACTACAGAGTTGGTAAGTTTGTGTATGCTTTTCTCTTTGAACGATGAAGCAAATGATTATTAATTAAATCATGATAATTCTGATATATATATATTTTTCCCTGACAGGGCATTGGAAGAAATTGAGTTCACATATCACGACGTGGTTCATGAAATTAATACTCTTATTGAAGAGATCAATGATTTTAGAAGAGAATTGAAAGACATTTTCAATGAGTGGCATGAAGTCTTATCACGTCCTCTCATCTCGAAGGAATTAAACCAATGGTGAGACACGTGTGTGTGCCTCTCTCTCTGTCTGTCTTTCTACCTACCTCTCTCTGCTCTTATTGAAGAGGCCAATGATTTATAATGACTGGTCTCTGATCTCGAATGAATTAAACCAATGGTGAGGCACGTGTGTGTGTCTATGTGTGTGTGTGTATGTGTGTGTGTGTGCGTGTGTGTGTGTGTGTGTGTTGCTTTCCCTGTCTGTCTCTTCATCTATACCCTTGACTTATTTTTTTTTTTTTTTCAGCACTATCGCACAACATCAGCTGTTGAAGCAATCTTGTACAACACATGATTTTCTGGAGGTAAATATTTCTGAATTATTATTAATATCACTCGTACAACACATGATTTTCTGGAGGTAAATATTTCTGAATTATTATTAATATCACTCTCTCTTTAGAATGTCGCCTTATGTTGGTTGCATCATTAGTTTGGACGTGGTTTTGTCAGTACACTGGAATTCATTTTATTGACCTTGAAAGGATGACAGGCTCCTGGTGTGTTAATTCAGTGGTCAACGAGGCTTATTCATATTACCATGTAATTATCTTTCTAGAACCTAATTATTATCCACTTTTTGTTTCAAAACAGAATATGGTGTCTGAGTTTCGAAATCACAAGGCATCTGAAGAAGATTGCTGGGAAAGATTGTACATTCTCGCAAATGAATATTTAATATTTTCAATATTAATAAATTATATTTGTTTTGTTTACAATTACTTGATTCTGAATTACAAGAAAAGAATAAGAGATGTAAAGGGGGGTTGGGGAAGGGGGTAGGTGCGCTCCCCCAATGACCCATCACCCCCTCATCCCATCCCTCCCCTCCCCATGTGTGTGTGTGGGGAAGGGTGGGGGTGGGATGAGGGAGGTGGTGGGTCAAAGGTGGGGGCGCACAGGGGGGATGAGGGGGGTGGGGCTTGTGTGGGCGGGGCTTCGGTGGGGGCTTGTGTGGGTGGGGTGTGTGTGGGAGGGGCTTGTGTGGGCGGGGTGTGTGTGTGTGGGTGGGGCTTGTGTGGGTGGGGCTTGTGTGGGCGGGGGTTTATGTGGGTGGAGCTTGTGTGGGAGGGGTTTATGTGTGTGGAGTTTTTGTGTGGAGCTTGTGTAGGCAGGGCTTATGTGGGAGGGGTTTATGTGGGCAGGGTTTATATGGGCAGGGGTTTATGTGGGTGGAGCTTGTGTGGGAGGGGTGAATGTGGATGAGGCTTCTGTGGATGAGGTTTGTGTGGATAAATGGATGGGTGGAGAGATGGGGGATGGGTGGATGAGTGGAGCTTGTGTGGATGGGTGGATAATTTTTTAATTAAATAAACATGTTGTGTGTGTGGGGAACTAATTAACTAATCACTAATTATGTGAATATGATGAATATGGGTGGAGCTTGTGTGGGGTTTGTGTGTGTGGAGCTTGTGTGGAGTTTTTGTGTGGAGGTTGTGTGGAGCTTTTGTGGGGTTTGTGTGGGGTTTGTGTGGGCAGGGCTTCGGTGGGAGGGGCGTGTGTGGGCGGAGTCAAAAATTTCAATTTATTGGAGCTTGTGGGGGGGTGTGTGGTGGGGTTTGTGTGGGGTTTGTGTGGGCGGGGCTTGTGTGGGCGGGGGCTTGTGTGGGTGGAGCCAAAAAGGGGCGGAGTCAAAAAATTTCAATTTATCTTTGTATTTTGTAATTCCTGTGAATAAAATGAACCTAAAATCTCTTCCCCTTCCAAATCATATATCTTATAAGTCCAAGGAACCGTATCTATTACATCAACAATTTTAAAAAGCTCGTTGGTCCATCTTTTCGTATAACCTTTTTCAAAATGAGATTTCCACCGATATATTCTTACGATATCACCAACTTTGAACTTAGGTTTTCTGACATTAATCTCTTTTTCATATTTTAATTTTGTAAATGTTTCTGATGGTTTCATATTTGTTGCCGTGTGAATCGTGTCATTATACTTATCCACAATATCCTGAATAAAAGATGACCATTGTTGTGAACCGAGTTGTGTGAATTTTTTATATAGTCTCTCTTTTAAGGTACGATTAAAACGTTCAACAACAACTGCCTTCCCTTCATTAAAGGTACTGTATAATGTAATACTGTTATTTTTTAGAAAATTCATAAATGTCTTGTTATAAAACTCTCTACCCTCATCAGTCCACAATTTTTTAGGTTTTCTCTTACTTTTATTAAATATCTGTTGAAAAGCTAACATAAGAGTATTACCTGTTTTGTTTTTTAAAGGGACAACCCACACATATCTACTCCTCAAATCAATAACGGTTAAAGCATACTTGTACCCCTTATCATTATTGAGTTCAATCAAATCAGCAGACCAGATATAATCAACTTCCTTGGAATAAACTTTCCTTCTCTGAAACTTTGTGAATATTGGTTTATGTAATTCATCAGCTAATTGCTCTTCAGTCTTAATGGCATCATTAGAGCCTATAAGTTTTTTGAATTTCCAAGTCCAAGTTTCAATTTAGCACTGATCATCTTCTTCACAATGAACCGATCAACTTTTTCTCTCAAGGTTGGATTTTGTATCAGAGACAAATTATACAACATTTCTCTATCGGCTTCATGCTTTTCTTGCAACGTTGTGGTATTCCCATAATCAATATCGTGTCTCATGCACACTTCATCAACTCTATTGATAGGCTTACTCCAGGATTTAGGATTGTCTGCCTCATCTAATCTTTTATCCAAGTTTGTGCCTGGGCCACAGAAAGAATACCCTGGAAGATGTAATTTCCCTGGTATTCCAGTAGTTGTAAATTTACTTCCTGATAAAAACTTTTGGATATCTCCTCCTAGTTTGTGTTGGGAGATAAATTGATTTTTTTTTGAACCACACACCGAACATATACCTTTTTGTATAACCCTGTTATTTTTACTTTTAATATATGAAATATTTTTAGTATTAGTTTTCTTTTTACATTTGAGACAATAACTCATTTATTTATGAGAAAAATTCCTGCAGAGTGCAAAAACCTTTTAGTTTCCAACATGCACATTTGAATCTTGATTTTTAAAACATAAAGAATCCTTAGAAATGCCTTCACTCTCTCCTCCATTTATTTAAGAAAAAAAAAAATGAAAAACTTGAATTAAAATCCATATCTTGTCGATGCTAATAGTCTTGTCGAAAGTATTGCAAATAGACTTGTCAATTCTTTCTTTTCCTCCTCGGTGGGTTGAGTTATTTTCTGTAATACCCTTAATCTTTTTTTAATCTCACTGGTTTCCATATTTTGATATTTATTTTGTCTCGCTCTTTCCTCCCTCTCCTCCTTCTCTCTCTTCTCTTTTTCCTCCTTCTCTTTCTTCTCCCTCTCCTCCCTCTCCTTCTCTTTCTTCTCCCTCTCCTCCCTCTCTCTCTTCTCTCTCTCCTCCCTCTCTCTCTTCTCTCTTTCCTCCCTCTCTCTCTTCTCCCTCTCCTCCTTCTCTCTCTTCTCTTTTTCCTCCTTCTCTTTCTTCTCCCTCTTCTCCTTTTCCTCCTCTTCCCTCTCTTCTTCAACTCCTTCCTCATCCCTTACTATCCTTGAATCGCTTACACCCCATAGAATATTATACATATATTCATCAGGATTTCTTGTTATTCCTGTATCCAAAATAATTTATTTACAACAGGAAACCAATAAAATTTCTTTTGAATTTCTAAAAGAGCCTTACCTTTTCTTAACTTTATAATTTTTCATTATTTAACATTCTAATTAAATCTAAAGTTGTCGGTTTATCAACATCAGCATAATGCCAATCTTTTATTGAAAATACCTCATTCTTATGTTGTAGAACATATTTATTAAAATACCGAATACCCTTTTCTTGAAGGTATGCTTGGACACAGAAATGATAATTTTCTTGAAGCCTTCTTGCTGTCATTTATGTATTAGAAATATATGTTAGAACAATATTATGGCACGAAACACCTCCCCATCTTCCCATAGTTAAATCATTTTGTATTTCCTTACTTATTATATATAATCCTGTTTTTTCTGTTTTCATGAGATAAACAAGGGCAAAACCATTATTATATTTACCCTTATTAAATTCTTTTATTTGTTGTTTACTAATCGTAGCCCCACAAAACTCATTCTCGATACCAAGTGGATAATATTCTTCCTTACGAGACTGATTTAATTGTTCCAGGTCTTCGAGGTTAATTTTAAATGACCAATTATACCCTAAATCATTCATATCATACCCCCATTGTTCTATTCTCATACAAACGATACGCCCTTCTTTATAAAAATTTATTTTAATTCGAACTGTGAATTCTGTATGACCTGGAGATAATATCAACACTTCTGTATCTTTGGAATACACGGCTGTTTTATTTAAGGATATATATTGTGATAAATCGCTTAATCTCACCAAGTCATTCGCGTCAGTCGGGCTTGGATAATTTTTTAATTTATAAGCATTTTTCATGTTAATATTTTTGGTTATATTATATTTATATCGATCAGCCTGTGCCTTTGTGTAATAATTTGATAAATCAATATCCAGTTCTTGAGATACACCAAAGATAGAACCATCTTTACCAACATAAGTCATTTATATTAGATTAAAAATAATATCATAAAATTTTTTATTTTTGTTGAGTTGAAATAACACATACAGTCAAAGCTCGTTACTATGCCACCTCGCTTCTATGCCACTCTCGCTATTATACCACTTTTGCTCGGTCCCGACAAAATTCAATACAAAATAAATTTACTATGCCACCCCCTACTCTCGCTACCATGCCACTACTGTGTGACTGTTAAAAGGCACGAGTCGTGAAAAAGTCTGTATTGCGCAGTGCTCGATTATCACACTCACGTCCAAAGGCGAAGCGACGAACTACAGTCCAGCTGCGCACAACATAACTCAATACGTACACGCATAGTCAGACTGTGTCAAAACACGCGATTCTTCTCCCCGATGCCAGCCACAACAAGCCAATCACAACACGCACAACGAGACACAAAAAAGCGCGAGCACACACACAGACACGCAGGCACACGTACAACAGTGACATCATTTTTTTCAAATTCAGCCCATAATGTCAGCTCAGAAACGCAAGCGAACCGACTTTACGCTGAAGGAGAAGAAGGAGATCATCGATGCCGCGAAGAAGGAGCCGAATCAGTCCAAGTTGGCCAGGGAGATTAGCAAGAAATGGGGCGTCGAAGTTAAGAGAACCACCGTGAAGGGCATTCTCAGCAAGAAGGATGCAATCGAGGCTGCAATCAAAGCTGGATTTCCATCGAAGCGCATGAAGTTGACGCAGGCTCACGACCCGAAGCTTGATGAGGGAGTGCTCATGTGGCTGAAGCAATCAAGAGGACAGAATGTGCCTGTCAGCGGCGATCTGATCAAGGAGAAGGTGATGAAACTGGCCGAGCTGATGCACATCCCAGACTTCATGGCGAGCGACGGTTGGTTGGGCAATTTCAAGAAGCGCCACGGCATCACGTTCAAGACAGTGCAGGGCGAAGCTGGAGCGGTGGATTCGCAATCCCTTCTTGAGTGGCAACAACAGGTTCTCCGGCCCTTACTCGGGCAGTTCTCCGCAGACGACGCCTTCAACCTGGACGAGACTGGACTCTTCTGGCAGCTGCTTCCGAACAAGACCATGGCTTTCAGGGGAGAGCGGTGTACTGGAGGAAAGAAAAGCAAGCAAAGGATCACTCTTCTGGTTGGGGCAAACATGAGCGGCAGCGAGAAGTTCCCTCTTCTGGTGATTGGCAATTCCAAGAAACCCCGTGCCTTCAAGAACAAAGAGATCCCGGTCAAGTACAAGGCGAACTCGAAGGCGTGGATGACGGCGGAGCTTTTCGAGATGTTGCGTGCGTGGGACGGACGACTCGGCCAGCAGGGACACAGAGTGCTGGTCTGTCTCGATAACTTCTCTGGCCACCCTCCCTAGCTCGAGCTGAACAACATCCAACTGGTCTTCTTCCCACCCAACACGACAGCCAATTCGCAACCAATTAATCAGGGAATCATAGAGAACCTCAAGCGCCACTACAAGAAGCTCCTGCTATGCCGCCGGCTTGAGGCCATAGACGAGGGAAAGGAGTTCAAGTTCACGTTGCTCGACGCTCTACACGTCGCCCGGCATGCTTCGGAGCAGGTCGGCAAGTCGACGATCAGGAACTGTTTCGCGAAGGCCAAGTTCATCGAAGAGGAGATCCAAACTGAGCCACAGGATGCGGAGCTGCCCGACATCTGGGAAGCTCTGCCTGCCGAGGAAAAGATGCACGAGAACGAGGAGATCGAGCTGTCTGACTTTCTCGAAGCTGACGAGCGCCTCGCGACTGGCGGGTATTTCACGCTGGAGGAGATTGCGGAGGAGATTCTGTGCAGTGAGTGGAGCCGGTGGAAAGCGAAGATGACGAGGTAACTGTCGAGGAGGAAATCGTTCCATTCGAGGAAGCCCAGTGCGCTTGTAGCACCGTCCGGAAGTTCATGCAGCAGAGAAGCGGGAAGCCCGGTGTGATGCAAGCGTGCGATCGGCTAGACAACGAGATGCACGAGATCCGCCGAAAGAAGATGCGCCAGCCGACGATTCTTGAAAGCTTTCTGTGTCGTGAATTTCTCGCCATGCCATATGTTAGTGTGTGAACTCTGTTAGTGTGTGTATGTTCTCCGTTTGCTTAGCTTATACAACAGTCGTGCCTTTTACTTGCTGGAATAAATTTTGTCTAAAGATTAACTACAGATGGGTAACTTGAGAAAATAAGGCCGTTTTTACAAAATCTCGTTACTATGCCACTCTCGCTACTATGCCACTTTTGCTCGGTCCCGACGGGTGGCATAGTAACGAGCTTTGACTGTATAGGCATAATTGGCCACAACACTTGGAATTTAATTCTTGGACTTGAAATGTTTGATAAACACCATTCTGTAAGAATTTTATGACTTCAACAGGTGGTGGAAGACCAAAACTATCAAAATAATATTTGTCTTGACTATTAAAAATACAAACCCAATGAGAACCGTTCCCATTATTATCTTCTAAGTTCATAATAATATTCTTTGTATGTTTCGGCACATTTGTTAATTCATCTCTCATACAAATAACCACATTATGAATTTTTAATTTCTTACAATATTTGACAAGTTGTAAATTTGATGTTGTATTCTTTCCAAATTCTTTCAACCACTCATCAATGCTCATTTATTTATTAGAAAGATATAATCCATTACCTCTTTTCGTTAATTTTACACCTGCTTGTGCTATAGAAGAAAGCATATCTCCAACTAGCAATCTCGCTTTATCAGGCAGACCTTCAAGTTTTTCAGCAAAATCGACAATTACACCACTTCCACTAATTTGTTTCTCCAACTCTTTGTTATGTCTTTCCAATTCTTTTGAGCCTGGAGTTGAGCCTTCCTTTCGTTGGAAGTTTTCACCGCTGTTGAAATACCACCCGTCAATGCTCCAACCGCACTTAAACCAGCAAATAAAGGAATTAGAAATGGGAGAAATCCTCCACTCGTCTCTCTTATTGAATATTTTTTCAACATTGGTTTTGTCATTTTAATTTTAAGTGAGCCAGTGTCATTCAAGATTTTAACCTGTTCTCTTGTGAGAAAAACATCAATTCTTACTGCTCCTTTTCTCTGAATTGTATTAACGTTAATCGTACAAGGCTTTTGATTTTGAACACAAGATGATAGTTTATGAAGATTGATTTGATTAACATATACCCCAGTTGGTACTTTGCCACTCATTTATTTAACAAAAAATTATGTGAGACTAATCATCACACCATTATCTGTATTAATCTGCAATTCTGTTTCTTCCAAAAGCAAACAATATGTATCAACTTCTTCACTCTCTCCTCTTTCAATGTATAGGGAAGTATCCACTCGATTAGACTTTATAGTTTCCTTTTGAGCGCTCAGGTCAAACGCATAGATTGTATACAAACTTTTAAATGCTGTCATATCCAAAATAGGTTCTTTATTTCCATTACTTTCACACACCTTTTGGTAAGACTTGTATGCTTCAGCAAAATCATTTTTTCCCAATTAATTTCCAATCTATCTCGTGGGTAAAATGTTCCATCTAGAGAAACGCGAAGTTGTTTCACCTTAGCATTATCACTCAATGCATTATTCTTATCAGTCGCAGTATCACCATCTGGCTTTTTAAAAATGATCCACAGATATCGTGGCTTTCCTTCCAGAACACCCAAATTCCACGTGTAAGTAGTTTGATTGAGTTTAACGTGTTGACATCTTCTTTTGAGGTATGATACACTGAGTGGTTTCTTTGAGTTAAGTCTTCGATTCAACATCTCTTCTGTTTTAAGATTAGGAGTATATTCACTGATATACCAACTCATTTCCTCAATTACAAATTTATTCTGATCACCAAAAGCACTACCAACACCAAAAAGCAATCGATTTTCATTATCATTCCTTTGTAGTTGAAATCTAATTTTAAGGCCATACAGAACTTTATCATGATCACAAAATCCAAATATACCTTTAAGAGGAACTGCCACAGTAAAACTATTTTCTGCTTTTGTATCATCATTATACATTCCTTTCCTTTGAGTATACCCAGGGTCTGTGTTTGTTCCCGTTGACATATCAGGAATAAAACCTTCGACAGACCCCTTTCCCATTCTATCACTGAATGTATAGAGTGTAAATTTTATCATTTCAGATACAGCAGAGACATAATCAACCGCTTCAACTTCTTGTGTTCCAATATACAAACGCACACTATCAAACATTTTCCAGAAGAAATCATTTACAAGTGTAGCGTTTGTGTTATTCCCAGCCTTAGTGAATTTAAATTTACACAACAAGAAACTTTCGGAGAGATTCAAATAGGTTTGTTGATTATTTATTTCAAAACTTTTTGTACCATTCGTATTCCAGTCTGTTCCAGTTATTGCATTTACCTTGAAGTAATCTTCTTTTTTAGTGGAGTTTGAGATAATAATAGTATCATCCAAATCATAGATACTATCAATTGCTTCCATACTTGTATTTATTTAGGAAAAAAAGATGTTAAAACTTTTGAAACCCTGATCCAAGTATTTGAATTATTTTCTGTCGTTCTTGGGGGGACAACTGAGTTTTGCCTTTCTTAATTTCTTTTATTGCTTGTAATTTATGAGATTCCTTCTGGGCATCTTTTATACTCTTTACAGCACCTGCAACATTTCCCACAGCAGAAGCAGTTGAACCAATTAGATCTTTATGTTTAAGAATAGTTGAACCAATACCCATGAGAGTATCAATTATCCCATCTCCTCTAAATTGATGCCCAACACCCCTTTGTCTCTTAGGTTTATAGTATCCTCTACCAAGATACATACCTTCACCCTTGTAGTATGGGGAAAGGAACATCCCATCCCCTGTAATTATTTTATATTTTCCCAACTCGTGTTTCCTCACAATAACCATCGTATTTATTTATTGGAAAACTTCACGTAGGTGAATTCTGATGGATATAACTTCTCCATTAAAAGAAATCACACGATTATCTTGGTCGGTTATCCTAAAATTTACTCTGTGTATGGTTTTTCCTGACACAGGTAGATAAACCAAATTTTTGGGTTCCATATTGAATTTATAACCAATTGGGGTTGAGTATGCGCTGAATGAAAATATTGTATTTGTTTTTTTCCCATCATTATAAGCACCATCAATCAAATCACAGTGAATTAACACCGAATTTATTCCTGAGGATATTTGAATGACATTATCACTGTAAAACGTCCCATTAGTTTCAATCTTTTTGAGGAGAAACCCAATAACTCTCTAAATGAATTATCAATTGTGAAATCAACCTTGTAGTTATTTTTAACTTTAATCGTTGATTTTGAAGTATGTTTTTGAATGTTTATAACAATATTTTTTGGTTCATCACCCTGTTCTTTCATAAGACGAGCAATTTCGGAAGATATTTGAGAAATCTCATATGCTCCGGGTGAGACTGTTATCGTTTTGTATCCACTTCCTGGATTATAACTAAACTTGTCATTTTTCTCGGTTATATTAAATAAGGTATTATAAGTTTCCATGGACAATAAAGATGCCTCATATTCTTTTGTTGTGTCAAGTTGTAGTGGGTATGGGAATGAAGATGTGTGGTCGCTTGTTGTGAAATTGAAACTAAGGATTGTGCTTCTCATCTTATTTAATATGAGATAAAATGTCTTTATATTGATATTTATTAATTATTTTCATGTTCATCAACTGGTCTAAAATGGCTGATGCTTCATTAAAACAATTGTTATTTCCAGCCTTCTTACTGCCTAACAACAATAACAGTCTATTAACTAATTGCGATGGGTCATTTGGAAGAAAACTAACACCTGAACCAAGGATACTTAAAGCCTGAATAATGTGTTTCTCCTTCTCATTCTTCCTACTTTTACCAGAAAGAATAACCTTATAATTTAGAGTGTTCAGCAGATCAATATATACTCTATCATCATTATTTTCCATATCCAATGGTTTATCAATATACTTTGATTCATCCCTCACAGTTGAACCTAATCTTCCATCTTTTGTGAGAAGAAACATTAATCTTGGAGTTAGTTTAACAGGGGTTGAGCAGAACCCAAGAACCTTAATTCATCATTAAATATCAATACCTTTTCTTGAACAAGATGAAATATTGCTGATTGTTCTGTTGGAATGAGTCCTGCTTTGGTTTTTGAATCCGCTGAATATTCATTGTTTTGAAGAGCATTCACAATATAATCAGGGGGTCGATTAATCTCTTCCAGTTGTTGAAATAAACCTTCATCATCATATTCTAATTCTCCTAAATGCTCTAATTCTTCCTCCGTCATTTGACTGAAATCTTTTAACATTTGAAGTTTTTTAGGAGTATATTCTACCGTGGGAAATGTGGAAACATCTTTCATTTTTCCTTGGGAAGTTTTTAAAAGTGGTTTAAAAAATTTCTCTTGTTTTCTTTCAAATGCTTCTTCGCCCGTTAGTTTCTGTCTGCGTTTCTTCTTTATGTCTTCCTGCTGTTTTACAACTTTTGAAACCAACTCTTGATGTTCCCTAAATCTTCTTGCTCTTTCTTTCGCATCCATTTATTTGTTGAAAAATATCATTTAATATCTCATCTTGTTTCACAACAATATATTTATATTTTTCAGTCGTGTGTTTCATGTAATCCCCAAATTCCTTTTTACTACATAATGTAGAACAATTGTCTCTCCAAAAATTGTTTATATCTATTGAATTTAACTTGAATAAAATAAAAGTATTAGCATTGTTTCTGATGGAACGACGAGGAAGCTGAAAGTACGATTGACTAAGATAAATACAATTACAAGAAGAATGTCTCCCTCTTGTGTAGTAGCTGTCCATTACCGTTTGGTTTCTCTCATTAACACAATCATCAAAGATAACGAGGTTCTTTTTGGATTTATCCAAATCTTGGGGAGACGGTATATCATCCGTATTATCACTCAGAATACAAGTTATCGGTTTTGATTTCTTTTACATCTCTGTGTATCACAAAATAGTTGTATTATATCTTCAATGTTAAAATCATTTAGGTTTTTGAAGTTTAAATAAACCGATTATATCTTCTTTTTGAAGACCAGCATTAAAACCTTGTGAGAGTAGTTGATACTCTGGTTGAAAACTCGACTTTGTGAAAATTATTAAATTATCATAATCTAAAAAGTTGGGAGTGAGGAGCATCTTTAAAAGTAAGCAGGTTTTTCCACATCCACTTGAACCAACTATGAGGCATCTTAATGAATTTGGGAGATTTTTATGGTTGTCAAATTTTATCTTATTTTCCCAAATAGGTAAAAAATCATTCATTTATATATTTGGAAAACAGGTTATTTAATTTATTCTTGGCTTTTTTCGAAATTCTATATTTTATCCTAAGTTCAGGTTTAATTTCAAGATAATCCATTATTTTATTTATGCAATATCTTGTGTTGATATTTCCCTGAAAATCACATCCATGAATAAGATATAACAACAATCCTTTGAACATTTCTCTAATACGTTCAGTTTCTTCCCTTGTAAGGAAAGGTGTGTTCTCACCCTCGTTCTTTACATTCATTTCTCGAATCAATCTTGTAAAGTAATTCATTTTTGGTGTAAATCTAAAAGAATTATTTTCCTTTTTATATTTTTGATTATCATTAATTAGAAGATAATCACAGAATATACATTGTTTATAGGCTTTTGACTCTGTGTTTAATCCCCGTCTTTCACACGCAGGACAATTCTCAAATTTGTCATATGGAGAATCATGGAATTCAAGAGGCTCAAAATCGAGTAAACTATTCATATTTATAAAGTAAAACTTTACTTAAACTGAAATTCATCTTCGATATCATCTTCGATACTTTCAGAATCATCTATACTTTCATAACTATCATTTGAACACAAACTCTCGGTGTCATAACTATCGTTTGAATGCAAACTCTCGGTATCATAATCACTCTCATAATCTTCAAAATCTTCAGTTGAATATTGGCTCATTTAATTAGTAGAAAAAACATTACCATCGATATCGATATACATTTTTCATTAACAGATTCAATTGCTACATTTTTTATATTAAAGGTAATTTTAAAATGATCCTTAACTACAATTGAACGAAATGTCATTTCACCTGATATATTAACATCCTTTATTTCATCAGGATTTATATCTTTAGGGTTGTTGAAAAAAATACAAATTTCTCCTTGCATATTACAGATGGTCTTATCTTTTCTTTCTAAAGCTTCATCCATAAGGTTTTTATTTTTTGATACCTTTTCTTGTTTCATTGCTTTTTCTAGTTTTGAATATATTGCCAGAAGGAGAGGAGAAACTTTTGTTAGAGATACCTTAATTGATGTTCTTCCAGGTATACTAAAAGCCCTTCCACTGAAGTAAATTGAAGAACTCATCATATCCACCATAATTGTTTTTATCCAATAGTTGTTATATTTATCTTTGTTCAATTTTACATCCTTGACATATTTCTCAGCATCTTTTACAAATGAAGAGATTGATTGAAACTTGTCTTTTGTGTCTTGAAACATTGTATTTATTAAGTGAAAAAGTTGGAGGATAAAATGGTTTTAAGCACAGATTCACCTGTAAAATAAACGAAATTTTCATCAAGAAAATTTTAGTTTAAGCACAGATTCACCTGTAAAATAAACGAAATTTTCATCAAGAAAATTTTAGTTTAAGCACAGATTCACCTGTAAAATAAACGAAATTTTCACCAAGAAAATTTTAGTTTAAGCACAGATTCACCTGTAAAATAAACGAAATTTTCATCAAGAAAATTTTAGTTTAAGCACAGATTCACCTGTAAAATAAACGAAATTTTCATCAAGAAATTTTTAGTTTAAGCAAAGTTTTATTATATAAATATGGTGAATACAACATACTGCGATGTTTGTAATCACGAATATAAACATTATAGAAAACACCTCCGAACCAACAAACACACATTTAATCTATTTCACAAAATATCCCCTCTTGAGTTGGAAAGAAAACATTGTGATACCTGCTCAAAGGATGTTTTGAAGAGTAGTTATAATAGGCATCTTCAATCACAAAAACACAAGAAAAATGAGTTTAAAGTAAAGGGAGACTATTATATTGAAAACACTGATGGGGCATTTAAAGGGCATATAAAAATAAGGATTTTTCAATTTGGAGAACCCGGTCCATCATCAATAATTGAATCAATTGAAATAGTGAAACCTGATGTTGAAAAATTTATTAAAAAACATTAAAAGAAATGAAAACTTTAAAGTTTTATATGGGAGTGAAAATGAATATGAAAAGACAAGATGAAGAACAAACTCCTTATATGAGGACAGATCTTCATTTTATAACATCATTTCAAGATTTTTTGAATAGTGGGGTTTATGAAGAACTATCAAGACAAGAGGAGGATGTTGATAATACAGTGGTAGGAAGTGGATTCAATATTAAAAAATCATCTTTTTAGATGTACACATTCTAAAATCAAACCCTCTTAAAGCTTCTTCTTATATTGAATTACCAAAAGAAATAAAACGAAAGAAGGCAGTTGTTAATATTAAGAATAATGATAATAAATGTTTTCTCTGGTCTGTTCTTGCTCACTTACATCCACCAAAATGTAATTCAGAAAGAGTAAAACAATATATGAAATATGAGAATACCTTGGACATTAAAGATTTTAATTTCCCAATGCCACTAACAGATATTCCTAAATTTGAGAAAAAGAATAATCTTTCTATTAATGTATATGGATTAACGGATACAAACAAAGTTCAAATATTAAAAATTTCAAACAACTTTAAAAATGAAGAAACACACATTGATCTTTTATATTTTAGTGTTGGAAATAATTCACATTACACATACATCAATAATTTATCAAGATTAATCTCTTCTCAGGTATTCAGAACAGCAAACAAAATATATCCTTGTAAGCGATGTCTTAATTCATTTCATACAAAAGAACGATTAGAACAACATTCAAAATATTGTAGTAATCATAAATCAGCTGTAATTACAATGCCTAAACCTGGTGAAAAGATTTCTTTTGAAGATTATAATAAATCTATCATGCACCCATTTGTGATATACGCTGATTTTGAATGTATCCTTAAAAAGATAAATACTGCTTCTCCTAATCCAAAAGAACCATATACAAATAAATATCAAAAACATATTCCTTGTGGTTTCTGTTATTATATCAAATCATCTGTTGGAGAAAAGTATAATAAACTTGAACAGTATAGTGGAAAAAATGCTTCACAAGAGTTTGTAAAACGATTAGAAAAGGATTGTATAAGACTAAGTAAATTAATGAAAGAAACAAATGAACCGATGAAATTAACCATAGAAGAAAAATTAGAATTTAGAAAGAACAATATCTGTCATATTTGTGAGGAGGAAATTGAGGAGTCTAAAGTTAGGGATCATTGCCATCTTACTGGTAAATATAGAGGCCCCGCTCATTCCTGTTGTAATCTTAATTATAAATTACCTTCTTTTATTCCAGTCTTTCTTCACAACAGCGCCAACTATGATACACATCTATTTATAAATGAACTTTCAAAAACACCAGGGAATGTTTCTGCCATAACAAACACAAGTCAAAAGTATATTTCATTTACAAAAATGATATTCACAAAACCTATAACTCGTATTCGGTTTCTTGATTCTTACAAGTTTATGGGAACACCACTAGCCAACCTCGCATCAAATCTAAGCTCCACGGGCTCTTTTCCAAATCTTAATTCATTCTTTCCAAAAGAGGAAATTCTAACTAAAGAGGAAATTCAGATTAAAGAGAGAATTCAAAGTAAAGAGGAAATTCTAATTAATGAGGAAATGAATGAAGAAATTCTTACTGAAGATGAAATTCTAATTATACAGAAAATTCGAACAAAGAATGAAATTCTAACTAAAGAGGAAATTCTGATTATAGATGAAATTCTGATTAAAGAGGGAATTCTAACTAGAGAGGAAATTGAAACAAGGAATGAAATTCAAAGTAAAGAGAAAATTCTTACAAGTAAGGGAATTTATCCTTATGGTTATATGGATTCATTTATGAGATTTAAAGAAACACAACTTCCTTCAAAAGAAAGTTTCTATAATAACCTTTATGAAGAAGAGATAAGTGATAAGGAATGTAAACACGCACAAGAAATTTGGAAAATATTTAAGATAAAGAACCTTGGAGAATATCATGATTTGTATCTAAAAACAGATGTTTTATTGTTAGCTGATGTGTTTGAAGCTTTTAGATCACTCTGTCATAATAAAAATTGTTATGGATTAGATCCTGCCCACTATTTCACAGCTCCTGGTTTAGCTTGGAGTGCAATGTTGAAAATGACAAAACAAGATATAGATTTAGTCAGTGATGTAGATATGCTTTTGATGATTGAGAAGTCTAAGAGAGGTGGAATATCACAAGTATGTTCAAAAAGATATGCTAAAGCAAATAATAAATATCTTCCAAATTATGAGAGTGAAAAAGATAGTAATTATTTGATGTACTTTGATGCTAATAATTTGTATGGATGGGCAATGTCTCAATCTCTGCCTTATGGTAAATTAGAGTGGGTGGAAGAAAAGGATTATGAAAAGGCTTTGATGAATATTGTTATTTCTTCTCAAGAGAAATTGAATGACAAAGAAGAAGGTTATTATTTTGAAGTTGATTTGAAGTACCCGAGTGATCTTCATAATAAGCATAAAGACCTTCCTTTTGCATGTGAGAAAGAAACCCCAAAGAAAGAATGGTTCAGTGATTATCATAAAAGTTTTAATATTAAAGGCAAATCAACAGAAAAGTTATTAACAACATTCTATGATAAAGAGGGATATGTTTTGCATCAAAGGAACTTGAGACAATATTTATCTGCTGGGTTGAGAGTAGCTAAAATTCATAGAGTTTTAAAATTTAAACAAAGTCCTTGGATGAAAAAGTATATTAAATTCAATACAGATATGAGAACAAATACAAAAGTAAAATTTGAAGGGGAATTCTATAAATTGATGAATAATGCTGTCTTTGGAAAGACAATGGAGAATGTTAGAAACAGGCAAAACATTAGATTTGCAACATCTTGGAAAGAAGCTTCTAGATTGATAAATAAACCAAGTTTTGAGAGAGAAGAGGTTTTTTCAGAGAACTTTTCTGCTATTCATATGAAAAAGGAAAGTATTGTCATGGATAAACCAATTTATATTGGAACAGCAGTTCTTGATTTATCAAAGATATTGATGTATGATTATTTGTATAATGGTTTAAAGAAAGAGTATGGTGAAAATGCTTCATTGTTGTATATGGACACCGATAGTTTTATTCTAGATATAAAAACTGACGATGTTTATAAGGATATGAAGAAAAACATTGGAGTATATGATACAAGTAATTTTAGTAAGAAGAGTGAGTTATTTTCAAAAAAGAATGAAAAGGTTATTGGTAAGTTTAAGGATGAGTTGGGTGGAAAAGTAATGAGTGAGTTTATTGGATTGAGAGCAAAGGCATATGCTTATAAGTATGGTGATCAGATTGATAAAAGGTTAAAGGGAATAAAGAAATATGTAATAAAGAAATCAATAACTTTTAGAAATTATTATAATTGTTTGATGAATAAGAAAGAAGAATATAGGAAAATGAATACAATAAGAAGTTATAAACATAAGATATATAGTGAAGAAGTAAATAAAAAGGCATTAGGAGCCTTTGATGATAAGAGATTTATTTTAGATAATGGAATAGATTGTGTTCCATATGGATATTGTATGATAGAGTGTATAAAATAGATTGTGTTCCATATGGGTATTGTATGATAGAGTGAATGGAATAGATTGTGTTCCATATGGACACAAGTTTTAACGATGGGAAGATGGGTTAGGGTTTTTAAGGGCTTCCGCCGCGTTTTTCACAATATATAAATGGTCGAACCAAGTATTAGTCAAACTAAAGAGTGGAGAAAATCTCAGTCTTGGTATATAAATGGAAAACATAATGAATGTGAAAAATATCAAATAAGTCTTATTGAAAAAATATCTAAAACAAAGGTAAATAAAACAAATATGCGAATCAATTTAAAAACCAATAAGTTAGAGGATGTAAAGAAAATAATAAATATGTTTGAATGGATTGAAAAATTTGATGGTTATCAATTGAACAATGGAAAAATAATTTACTACAATATCAAAATGATATGCAACTCAGGAGGTGGTCAGATGAGATCATTAAGAGAAGTTTATCATTTCGTAATGGCACAAAAGGGGTATCTTAAAAAATATAAAGATTCAAATGTTTTGTTTTTCAATATTTTAGATGGGGATTATTGTGCAAAGAAAATTAAACTATTGAAGGAATTTGAGAATGAACAAATGTTTATAGGTTCAATGAGTGAGCTAAACAATATGCATTGGTTATTTGATAAAGAGTGTCCCGGGGCTTAGGCGTTTCAGATATTTCTTTCGAATCACCTTTAACAAATCTTTATCTTGTTGTATGGGTTATTTGAATAGAGAGCCCCTAGGTTAAAAGGGGAAATAAAAAAATGACCGTTTTTACAGCCATTTTTCCCTGCTGTGCAGGGGTTTGGCTTTTTCTTGAGGCAATGTTTTATGGCCGGATGCCCTTCCTGACACCAACCCTGGTCGCCTCTTACGACACACAGGGATATGGTACACCTATTCTAACCGGGGCATACACCGGGACCAGTACACTGGCACTCATTTCGCCGACCTCGGAAGGATGGCAGGCTGAGTCAACCCCCTGGTGTTAATTCAGCAGCCAACGGGATTTGAACTCAGGACCCTGGGATCCCAAGCCGCCACCCTAACAACTAAGCCAACACCAGGCTCCAGGTTAAAAGGGGAGACAAATAAATATACCTTGGGCTAAAAAGGGAATTTATTTTTTCAGGGGAAAAAAAGAAAAATTTCATGGCTGAAAATCCCCCATTCATTTACATGGGGAAAAGTGAGCCAGAACCAGTATTCTTTCCCTACTATTGTGGATTTATTTCATCTTGCAGATATTTCATATTGAATATTTTATTATGTGTTTCCAGACTGACACAGCTAAGTTCGACCAACATTTTAATTTGGTTTGCATTTTCACAGTGGATGAAACATGCATTACCAACATTGGCTTTTTCATGTAAAATTTTTGGGTTTTTGGATACTGATGATGGACCAATGTTGGGATTCGGATGATGGACCAAGGCTTGACTGATAGAATCAAAGACGGTCCAACAGAATGACCTGCACTATTGGGCCAACGTTGGTCCCAGTCTCTTATGGTATTAGGAATGTAATAGACTTTGTTAAGGTCTATCTAACATGTTTCATCCAACGCAGTTTGGGTTTGATTGAAAGAGTGAGTCATTAGGCCAAAAAAAAAAAATGTTGCATTGGCGTAACGGGTCACTGAAAAATAGGGTAGGTCGGTCGGGATCTTTTTTTTTTTTTTTTTTTTTTTTCCTAATAAATCCCTCCCAAAATCTCCCCCGGCTCGAGTACCACCCTTTTTGTCGGCGGGTTCTGTCCGAAACACTTCCAGGTTTTTGCGATCGCGATCGCAATCAACAAGATACTTGAAAACGATAGCAAAACAACAAAAATAGCGATAAAATAGGGTCGGCAAAATTTTTCGATAGCAAAAAACAAAAAAAAACGTAGGGTCGGCGGAATTTTTAGGGTCGGGCGGGTTACGCCAATGCAACATTTTTTTTTTTTGGCCCTATTGGTTGAATTATTTCTCACTAAACCCACATAGTCGAGTGGTGAGGATACCTGGTTTACACCCTGGTGACCCGGGTTCGATTCCTGGTATGGGCACCACACTATCAGGAATTGCGACCGCGAGTGTAGTGACTCAAATAAAATTGAGTGGCAAGAAATAAAAGTATACCTGAGTTCGCTTGATCAGATGATGATTTCTCACTAGCAAAGGGACTAGCATTGCCAGGCAACACCAGGTTCCTCATCCCACCCTACCCCCTCCCTCTGAACTCCCACAACACTCCCCCTCTCTCCGGATGCCCACTCCACCCCTTCGCCTGCCGGACGCCCACTCCACCTTCTCTCATCCCACCCCTTCCCTCATCCCACCCCCTCCTACCCAACTCCCCTTCCCCTCCATTCCCCTCCCTCATCCCACCTCCAACCACAAAGTAATTTTCGCAGATTGTATATTAAAGTGTACATGTATGAAATAACTTCTCAAAAAAGTAATACAAAAATATTTCACGCAATTTCCCCGGTGGCTTCCCGACTGATTAATTATTATATATCGCAGAGTACCCACCCTCTGGGTGGGTCAAATTTGCACGTTACTTGCTGAAAATATATATATAGTTTTTGTAAGAGTGTGTTTTGTATGAAGACTGTAGATGTTTGTGTGGTGTGCACTTAAAAAGTTCTAGATGGTCTCAACTCTAAAGAGTACATTCCAATTGTAGTTAGCATCTAACACTAAGGAGTCAAAAGGGTCAAAGCTCTCAAGCATGTAAAAGGGTCTAAAAAGGTCCAAGTGCTCTAAAGCTCCAAATTGTCAAGGGTCTAAGCTGTCTAATCTGTCTTACGGGTTTTACAGGTCTCAAAGGGTCTTGGGGATCTTCGGGGACTTTGAAGGTTGAGGTGGTGAATGAAAAACACTGAAGACAATCCCCAAGTCAGACTTGGTCTATGCGCCAAATTTGGTGGTTGTCAGCCCAGCGGACTTTGCAAAAAATGTAAAGAAACAGACAGACAGAGACGGATAACAATTTTTACTTATAAGACACACAAACATAAAAAGTAAAGGCACAAACAATAGACATATGACAAAGGAAAGAAAACAAAAGTACTACGATAGAAGCAACTGTTTTGTAAAGCACTATATGTAGATGTTAAACACAAGATGAAATCAAGCTGTACTGCTTATGGAACTAGAGGGTTCATAGAAGATGATACCCAACACAATGCTAAAGTATTTATACTTCAATTTGAATAAAATAATGATTTTAAGGATTGTGTAAAAAATAAATAAATCAATAAAGTGCTACAAATGCAGTCTTATACATCACCCTTACACACTGCAATAAAATGACATTGAGTCTCAGTTTAGGAGATGCAGGCTTTATTGATCACGATAGAATGTGGAATCAATCAGCATCATCTTCATACCGATACTGTACCCTCTCATATGCCAGGCCCTCTCACATTCCCTATTGAACAATATATATATATATATATATATATATATATATATATATATATATATATATATATATATATATATATATATATATATATCGTTTGGGAATGTCAAGATCTCGGACCTTGATTTTGCAGATGATACAGTCATCTTTGCGGAGGCTTTAGATATCCTTTTGGGGGCCCTCGAGGTGCTGAATGAGGAGTCGGAGCCGCTGGGATTACGGGTTTCTTGGGTCAAAACTAAGATCCAGGCTTTCGGTGACATCTTGGATGCTGCTGTCCTGTCTGTGTCTGTTTGTGGTGAGGATGTTGAGGTCGTGGAGAGATTCACTTACCTTGGCAGTGATATTCATGTCTCTGCTGGCTGTGAGTCAGAGGTCAATAGACGTCTGGGTCGGGCCTGGGGAGTCATGGATTCACTGGATCATGGGGTGTGGCACTGCCGGTACCTGTGTGGGAGGACGAAAGTCCGAGTCTTCAGGTCCTTGGTACGTCCAGTCTTGCTCTATGGATGCGAGACTTGGACTCTGACCAAGGATCTGAGACGGAGACTTAATTCCTTTGGTACCAGGTCTCTTCAGAGAATCCTTGGCTATCGCTAGTCGGATTTTGTGTCCAACGAGCGGTTGCTGAGAGAGACTCAGATGAGATTTGTTACCTGCATAGTCCGTGAGCGTCAGTTGCGGCTGTATGGACATGTGGCTCATTTTCCTGACGCTGATCCTGCTCACCAGATTCTCTCAGCGAGGGGGTCTCATGAGTGGAGGAGGCCAGTGGGCCGACCACGTGCCTCGTGGTTGCAGCAGGTTGACCATCTCATGGAGATGGGGATGGGCCTGGCATCTGCCTGGGGGATGGCCAGACGGAGGCCCCTGGAGTACCGGTGGAAAGTGGATGCAGCGACGCGCTGTTCTGGCACATGCTCCCATACCTGACCTGATATATATGTATATATTTATATATATATATATATATATATATATATATATATATATATATATATATATGTATATATATATATGTATATATGTATATATATATATATATATGTATTTATGTATATATATATATATATATATATATATATATATATATATATATATATATGTATATATGTATATATATATATATGTATATATATATATATATATATATATATATATATATATATATATATATATATATATATATATATGAAAGATTTTATTATATTTTTTAAAGAAGAAGGTAAGAAGGTGCTTCCAACCAACAGAAAAACTAGATTGACTTCGCTAAGTTGAGTAACAAGCTCGAATGAGCTAATATTCTCGTCCTCTTAATGATGACGTCATAAAAACGAATATGACGTCATTGTGATGTATCAGGTTTGCGATAAATTATCTGCGCTAATGCCCGGCTTGATTCCCACAAACAAAATTCAAACAGCTTGCCTTGTTTCGAAGATAATGGTATAGGCGATTTCCATTAGCAGCGAAATTATGACGTCAACTTTTTTTCTAGGAAGAATTTCCAAAATTGGAGTTGGTTACTGCCTGTGCGTGGGCTTTCTGCATATACATGGCAAGTTTCACGGAGACCCGATGAAAATCTGGGTTGTGAAACAAAAAATGTCAAAAAATAGGAATGATGTCATAAAAATTGATATGATGTTATAGTGATGTATCATATGTGCGGTAATTCATCTCTGCTAATGCCCTGTTAAATTCCCACAAACAGAATTCAAAAAGCTTGCCAAGTTTGAGATAATTTTTTTAGGCAATTTCCATTAGCGGAGATATTTTGACATCATAACTTTTTTTCTAGGAGGAATTCTCAAAATCGGAGATGGTTACTGTCTGCGCAGGGTATTTTTACATGTACATGCCAAGTTTCAGGAAGTTTCGATGAAAACTGTAGGCTGTGAAACAAATGAAACAAAAAATGTCAAAAAATAGGAATGACATCATGAAAATTGATATGATGTCAGTGATGTATCATATGTGCGGTAATTCATCTCTGCTTAATGCCCTGTTCGATTTCCTCAAACAGAATTCAAAAAGCTTGCTGAGTTTCGGAGATAATTTTTTAGGCGATTTGCATTAGCAGAGATATTTTGACGTCATAACTTTTTGTTCGAGGAGGAATTTTCAAAATTGGAGATCGTTACTGTCTGCGCAGGGTATTTCTACATATATATGCCAAGTTTCAGGAAGTTTCGATGAAAACTGTAGGCTGTGACACAAAAAAGTCCACAAGAACAACAACGTGAGTAAGACTTAGAGATCCTCCACGAGTATCTAAAAAAAGTCCACAAGAACAACAACGTGAGTAAGACTTAGAGATCCTCCACGAGTATCTAAAAAAAGTCCACAAGAACAACGTGAGTAAGACTAAGAGATCCTCCACGAGTATCTAAAAAAAGTCCACAAGAACAACAACGTGAGTAAGACTTAGAGATCCTCCACGAGGATGCACAAATTCCTATTTTGGGGAGCAACGACCCCATTTTTTTTTTCATTTTTTAAAATAGCGTGAACAAACTTTGGTCCATCATGGGTGATGAAGGTTGTGGTCAAGTTTCATCGGAATTGTGTGTAGTTACTGATAAAAAAGCAAATACGTATTTTGGGGGGGGGGAACCACCCCCATAGACCTCCTTGGACCCAAATTGTTTTTCATGGCATGAATAAACTTAATACATCACGGGTGATGAAGGCTGTGGTCAAGTTTCATTGGAATTGTGTGTGTAGTTTCTGAGAAGAAAGCAAACACTTAATTTTTGTGGCAACTCCCCGTAAACCCACTCAGGGCCCGATTTTTTTATCATTATTTTATTTTATCAATCTATTTTGTTTATGCCATGAACAAATTGGTGCATGCCAGGTGGTGAAGGTTGTGGTTAAGTTTCATCGAAATCCTATGTGTAGTTTCAGAGAAGTTGCAAGTGTTTGTGGACGGACAGATGGATGGACGGACGATGCGCCATTCCATAAGCTCCCCGGAAACTATTTTCCAGGTGAGCTAAAAATTACAGTATCTCATTCTTCTCTGCGCATGTGCGGTTGGGACGAATTCAAAGCCAAAGTAGTGTAAAACGGCAAACTTGGCTTCCTATTCATTTTCCAATTTGTGTTCAAAATATAACAATCAATTTAAATAATTTTGTCCTCGATCATAAACTGATAAGACGGACGGACTATCATAAACTGATTCAAGTCACCGCATCTGTTTTAAAAGCCCCTCTTTCCGAGATTGAAGAAAAAGACGTGGGTATGGGAGATTAATGTAGCGGCTCCAACGGTAACATTTATTATTCTACGGCAGCAGGAACCCATGAGGAAGATACAAGAGGAGCACATAAAATTATAGATAGTAATACTTCTCGAAGCAATCAAAAATAGATAAAAGTACACGGAAGTATCACACAAACAGTGAGAATAGCACTCAGTGGAGTGCATACCACTGCCAGGCTGAACAATTTACGTTTTGAATCCTGTGATAGGCCGGATCACAATCCGGACCTAAACCAGAATCAAATCGGCTTGTTCTTGTTACCTAACCAACTCATCCACCAAGTTTCATCCGAATCCGTCCACAACTTTACGAGACATCGTGCTATATCTCGTTTTTATCCTTATCTCTCAATGGTGAAGAATTACTTTAATAATAATTATCGTATCCGGATCAGGATCCGGGTCTCCAACAAAATCTAATAATTTCGTTCTTGCCACAAACCCAACCTGTTCCCCAAGTTTCATCTGAATCTGTCCATAACTTTTATGAGATATCCTGTTCACAGACAGACAGACAAACAGGAGTGAATACACAACCTCCAGTCACCTTCAATGGTGGAGGTAACAATAAGCATGGCCACAACAACAATTATGTGTTATAAAAGATCCTTTTTATGGGCCTTTGATGGGCCTTATGGTGTTTTCCTGCAGTGTAGATCCTTGTTAAGGAACTCATGGTTATTTTATACAGGTATTGAGGCTCATGGGAAAAACAGAAACTTACCCCATAATGTGCTGTACATAGGAAGGATATCGAAATTCTTTTTTGTTCCCAGTTTCTTTTTCAACTTTGGCACCTGCAGGAAAAGAAAAAAAAAACTTATTTCAACTCATCTTCCAGTCTTTAGTGTCCACACTCTGAGGCTCATTGAAGATCTTTAATGACGTGTTACAACGCAAATAAAAATTTTCACATTTTTTACAAAGGTGTCCAAAATATATATATATATATATATATATATATATATATATATATATATATATCATCTTCGAGAAAACGTCACACACAGTTATAGAAAGGAAGAAGAGTTGAGAATGATGTATATCTCAATTTTCTGTATTTTTCCTCACCTATCACGTTTGGCCTTTTTTGCTTGTTCAGTTACAACATTTAAAAATGCAGCATTTAAGACATTCCGAGTTATATGACAAAATAAACGAGCTGTACACTATTCTAGAGAAAGCCTTTCGAGTTTTCCATCAACTACAGAAACAAGAGAGGAGCGTCACAAACCATATACTTTGAAACGGACATTCACCAGGGAGGAAAATCGTTTTTGTGGTTCAATAAATAAATTCACATATCTGGAGGTACACACACACGCCACGAAGCTGTCTCGCCTGTATTTGAATCTCGACCGAGCAATAAACTGTCACCCCAGTGCTTCATAGGCAGGGCGATTCATCAATGTGTTTGCCATTCCTCGGATGGATGTTAAGTCGGGTGTCCCTTCTGCAGGCATTAGTTGGTGGACATTGAACATCCCACAATATCCTTTGCATAGAGTAGACGAGCTGCAGCCGGCACCCTGAACAAATTCCAAATTTCTGCCCGAACCAGCAGAGGGCATCAGTGGCACATCCGTGCCCTCAGCTAATGACGCTACCCTGCAACCTTGTGCTGCATTTGTAAGAAGAATAACATATTACAAACAGAATTGGGATGCAGCAGCATGTGCTGGTGTATGATGTGAACAAAGAGAGCTTTCCACAGGGTTTTACCGTGGACGACGAGTCTATGACCTGAAAGGGGTTAGTGCACGATGGCGCACAGATTTTCACAAGTTTGCATCAGCATCAATCTTGACCAGAATTTTTTTCTTCATTAACGGCTTAATCAGGAAGATAAACAGTAAAAACTAGAGGGGGAGCACTCGGGAGAGTGCAAAACCTCCGCCACCAATACTGCTGGGTCACTCAAGTGAACCTTATATCTTATTCATTAAATATGATGTCAACAGTGCTGAGAGTTATAGTTCTTTTCTCCAACATTTTTTTTGGGGGGGGGGGGGTTGGAAATCACTCAAAACATGTAAAAATGCCCAAAAAATCGAAATTTTGTTGAAAAAAAAGTTGCAAAAATTTTTTTTCTCTTACAATTTTTTTTTTGGGGGGGGGGGTGGAAATCAGTCAAAACATGTTGAAATAAAAAAAAAAAATTCTTTTTTTGGGGGGGGTTAACAATTTGGGAGGGGGGTTGAAATCACTAAAAACATGTAAAAATGCAAAAAAAAAATTTTCTCAAACAATTTTTTTGGCGGGGGTTGGAAATCACTTAAAATATGTAGAAATGCAAAAAAAAATTTTTCTCTAACAATTTTTTTTGGCGGGGTAACAATTTTTTTGGAGGGGTTGGAAATCACTTAAAACATGTAGAAATGCAAAAAAAAATTCCTCTATTTTGGGGGGGGGGGGTAACAAATTTTTTTGGGGGGGGGTTGGAAATCACTTAAAACATGTAGAAATGCAAAAAAAAATTCTCTAACAATTTTTTTTTTTTTGGGGGGGGTGGAAATCACTTAAAACATGTAGAAATGCAAAAAAAAATCTTTTTTTGGGGGGGAGTAAAAAAATGTTTTTGGGGGGGTTGGAAATCACTTAAAACATGTAGAAATGCAAAAAAAAAAATTTTTCTCTAACAATTTTTTTTGGGGCGGGGGGGGGGACCAAGTCCAAAATTTAATGGCATTATCCTTGGACCATACCTAACCCCCCCCCCCACCAAGTTTCGTCGAAATCCGTTGAGGAGTTTTTCCGTAATACTGTTCACAAACAAACAAACAAACAAACAAACAGAAAGGGGTGAAAACAGTAACCTCCATCCATCTTCGATGGCGGAGGTTAATAAAACTTTTAGCAAAATCCCTTAAAGTCCAAAGTCACAGTGAATCAAAAGGTTCTGAAAACACACAAACACTTACTGGCAAAGAGAAAAAGAAGCACAGGTGAAAATGAAGTTGAAATAGAAATAGGAAGTTAGAAAACAAGTAAAGACAGAACGAGGTAGATAAAAACAGAAATATAATTAAGAAGGGCCAGCAAGGACAGATTTGTTTTCCAGCTTCTGCATATCATTATGGCTCATGAGTGGAGGTGGATGGGGGATTGGAGGAAAGAGATAGATATGTGGAAGGGAGAAGGGTGTAAGGAGAAAAGAGAGAAATGATGATAGGAGATTGGTGGTAAGCGATAAGTGATAGGAGACAGGTGGTTGGAGATGGAGATAAGTGATATTGCTCCACTTGTGGCACGTTTGTTAACCAGTCACTCATCAGGTGAAGCTGAACACAAATGCAAAGCTTCCCTTATCGTCGCACTCCATTTTTCTATTTGTCTGTATGTCTGTTCCCATATTTCTTGGATATCTTGAGAATGGTACATTGTAGGGCCACCAAATGTGGCAGATGCAATGGGGTCCCTTTGAGAGTGTCATGGGGTGGGGGTTGAGGGAGAGGGAGATCTTTGTAACTGCTTATGTGATTGCAACCAAACTTAGCACACATAATGAGGGACCTTGGGGAGTAAAGTAAGGGTGGAGGGTCATAATCTTTTGGGAGGGAGGGAGGGGGATTCTCTATAGCGGGGTCCACCTATTCACGTCAGTTCGATGGCTTGCATAATGGGGGCCCCGTGGGGATATATGGTGAAAAAAAAAATCAAGTTTTAGCTTTTATAAAATGTCAAATTTATAGAGGATTTGAAGTGAGGTGGGGCCCAGGGGAAGGAAGAGCTTTAAGTCAGAGGATCGGGGTTACTTTTGTTTGTTTTCAGAAAAGTGGGAGTGTAGTACGTAGATCCCCCCAAACAAGCACTTGTCTTTTTATAGACCTTCATGTTCATCAAAATAAAGACTAATTACTGCACCGTAGTCCCAAGAAGAAAGCCAGACATAACAATACATGCGTGCGTGCACGAACACACACACGTGCTTCGCCGATATGGGCATTTTTTCAGGAATCGGTAGGTTGACGTCAGTGTGTTTATCGACTGCAGTACTCACTGTATATAACCCAGAAACATTGGGAAGCTTTCACCGAAAAACAACGTTGTATTCATAACCAGGTTTCAGAGATATATTCCAAACATTATTCTTTATAAAAAGCTGCATGTGGATGGGTGGAAAAATTACCCTCGGTAATTTCGAAAACAGGTTAATGCGACAAATGGCTCGGAAATCGAGTGTTATTTCAGAGAACCACTCGCTCAGGTTGATGGAGCACAAACCATTCGCTCAAGGTATCGGAGCACAAACCATTCGCTCAAGGTGACGGAACACAAACCATTCGTTCAGGGTGACAGAGCACGAACCGCTCGCTCAAGGTAACGGAGCACAAACCGCTCGCTCAGGGTGACGGAGCACGGACCGCTCGCTCAAGGTGACGGAGTACAAACCACTCGCTCAGGGTGACGGAGCACAAACCATTCGCTCAGGGTGACGGAGCACGAACCGCTCACTCAGGGTGATGGAGCACGAACCGCTCGCTCAGGTTGACGGAGCACAAACCATTCGCTCAGGGTGACGGAGCACGGACCGCTCACTCAAGGTGACGGAGCAGAAACCGCTCGCTCAGGTTGATGGAGCACAAACCGCTCGCTCAGGTTGATGGAGCACGAACCACTCGCTCATGGTGACTGAGCACGAACCACTCGCTCATGGTGACTGAGCACAAACTGCTCGCTCAGGGTGATGGAGCATGAGCCGCTCGCTCAGGGTGACGGAGTACGAACCGCTCGCTCAGGTTGATGGAGCACAAACCACTCGCTCAGGGTGACGGAGCACAAACCGCTCGCTCAGGTTGATGGAGCACAAACTACTCGCTCAGGGTGACGGAGCACGAGCCACTCCCTCAGGGTGATCGAGTACGAACCAATCGGTCAGGGTGACAGAGCACAAGCCAATCTCTCAGGGTGATCGAGCACAAACCGCTCGCTCAGGGTGATGTAGCACGAACCGCTCGCTCAGGGTGACGGAGTACGAACCGCTCGCTCATGTTGATGGAGCACAAACCACTCGCTCAGGGTGACGGAGCACAAGCCACTCCCTCATGGTGGTCGAGCACAAACCACTCGCTTAGGGTGACGGAGCACAAACTGCTCGCTCAGGTTGATGGAGCACAAACCACTCGCTCAGGGTGATGGAGCACGAGCCACTCCCTCAGGGTGATCAAGCACAAACCGCTCACTCAGGGTGATGGAGCACGAACCGCTCGCTCAGGTTGATGGAGCAGAAACCACTCGCTCAGGGTGATGGAGCACGAGCTACTCCCTCAGGGTGATTAAGCACAAACCGCTCGCTCAGGGTGATGGAGCACGAACCGCTCGCTCAGGGTGACGGAGTACGAACCGGACGCTCAGGGTAACGGAGTACGAACCGCTCACTCAGGTTGATGGAGCACAAACCGTTCGCTCAGGGTGACGGAGTACGAACCGCTCGCTCAGGTTGATGGAGCACAAACCACTCGCTCAGGGTGACGGAGCACGAGCCACTCCCTCAGGGTGATGGAGCACGAACCAATCGCTCAGGGTGATGGAGCACGAGCCACTCCCTCAGGGTGATCAAGCACAAACCGCTCGCTCAGGGTGATGGAGCACGAACCGCTCGCTCAGGGTGACGGAGTACGAACCGCTCGCTCAGGTTGATTGAGCACAAACCACTCGCTCAGGGTGACGGAGCACGAGCCACTCCCTCAGAGTGATCGAGCACGAATCAATCGCTCATGGTGACGGAGCACGAACCACTCGCTCAGGGTGACGGAGCACGAACCACTCGCTCAGGGTGATGGAGCACGAACCACTCACTCAGGTTGACGGAGCACGAACCACTCGCTCAGGGTGATGGAGCACGAACCACTCGCTCAGGTTGACGGAGCACAAACATATCCGGCCTGATTCACGAGAACATATCCGGCCCAATACATTTTTGAAATGTCATGCTGTGGTGAATGGAAGGTCGTGACGTGTGATCACATGATGCCCGGCTCGAGCACAGAAGAGATAAAGCTGAGGTTCGGCTCGGCCGCGGGGTTTTGTCCCTGGGGCATTGCCATTGTATGTCGCCGGCTCACTTGGTGCTCATTGAATGGTGAGAACACTGATTGATATATAATACTGATTTATTTTGCGGTGATTAGTTGCGCGTGTGTACCTTACTGCTTGTACTCCATGCTGCGTTTGTATTTCCTGGTGTGCCTGTAGAAGCGGCTCCAATCAAATGGAATAAAGCCTAAACTCTGAAGGTTCTTCTCTCGCTTTCATTTCAATTTATTCCATTTGGTTTTCTCGGCTCTCTCAACCAACGATGGACAAGATCTACAAACCAGAGAGGTTCGACGCAGACCCAAACGCGACTGACGCAGAAATGAAATGGTCGCATTGGTTCTGTTCCTTCTCACACTATCTGACCATCATCGAGGAGGGAGCTGACAAATTTGCCGCTCTCGTGAATCATGTCTCGCCCAGTGTATTCAGGCTCTTCTCGGAGTGCGACACTTACGAAGCAGCGATCGACGTGCTGCAGGCGCTCTACGTGAAGCGCAAGAACGAGGTATACATACGACATCTTCTCAACACACGCAAGCAAGCAGCCAGGGAGACAATCGATCAGTTCCTGCAAGCTCTGAATCAGCTGGGAAAAGACAGCAGCTTCCGGGCCGTAAGCGCCGAGGAACACCGAAAGGAAGCGACACGGGAGGCATTCATCCAAGGACTCAGATCAGCCCACATACGGCAACGCTTCCTAGAGAAAGCGCAACCCACTCTTGACAAGGTAGTTGATCAGGCTCGAGCGATGGATACGGCTCAGCAGCAATCTGAGTCATTTGGGACACCGATGCTGCTAATGAACGCTGCTACGATGGGAACCCAAGGAACCCCACTGGCACAGACACAGCCAGACATAGGGGATGGAGAAACACCCGAGGAGCCGGATACCCAGGCCACGTCAAACTCCTCAGCAACTGCTCCGGTTGGTAAATGCTTCTTTTGTGGGTACAAAAGGCACCCTCGTCAAAAATGCCCCGCCAGAGATTCCACATGCATGAATTGCGACAAGAAAGGGCATTATGCCAGGGTATGTAAATCTACTCTAAGGAGAAATAAACCCACTTCTGCGGCTCTCTACTCGCAAAATAAATTAACTGCAGCCTCCCCGGGGAATCTATCCAAGGCTATCATCAACGTACGAATTAACGGGCATATGGCTGAGGCACTGATTGATACCGGTAGCTCTGAAAGTTTCGTCAACAGCTCGCTAGTGAAGGGCAGGAAATGGAAAATCCACCCGACAGACAATACGGTATGCATGGCCGCCACATCACTACAGTCCCGCATACGAGGGTACTGCAATGTTGAATTGGACGTAAAAGGGTACACGCATCGGGATGTAAGGGTACTGGTGCTTCGTTATTTATGCGCAGATGTAATTCTGGGTCATAATGTCCTCAAGCAGCACACGAGCGTCGAAATACCCTTTGGAGGAAGCAAACCTCGTCTGATTTTAAATGCGTTGACCACCGCGGAGGTGACGTCCCCCCAGCTGTTCGCTAACTTGTCGCCGGTCTGCAAACCGATAGCGATCAAATCGCGGCGATATACCACTGCTGACATGAATTTCATCACTTCAGAAACCAAGCGATTACTGGAAGAAGGAATTATAGAACCGAGCGATTCGCCATGGCGCGCACAGGTGTTAGTAACCAGCAGTCAGAATCATAAGAAACGAATGGTTGTCGATTATTCCCAAACGGTCAATCGCTTTACCCAACTCGATGCCTACCCCCTGCCGCGCATAGACGAGATGGTCGAATGCGTGGCCAATTATAAGGTATTCAGCACCATCGACTTGCGAAGCGCCTATCATCAAATTCCCATCCGAGAGGAAGACAAACCTTACACCGCATTCCAGGCAGGGAGGCGCCTCTACCAGTTCAGAAGGATACCATTCGGTGTCACGAATGGAGTAGCTTGCTTCCAACGAGTTATGGACGACATCATCTCAGATGAAAACCTCAAAGACACTTTTGTTTACGTGGACAATGTCACAGTGTGCGGTAGGGATCAGGGGGAACATGATATGAATCTGGACAGATTCTTGAGCATTGCTAGAAAATATAATCTGACTCTCAACTATGAGAAATGCGTATTCTCGGCAAGGTCAATTGACCTTCTCGGCTACACAATAGCCGACGGCACAATTAAGCCTGATCCTGAACGATTGCGCCCGCTCCGTGAGCTACCACCACCTCAGGACCTGCAGACGATGCGCCGGGTGATCGGCATGTTTGCTTACTATGCGAGATGGATTTCGCAATACTCCGAGAAAATACATCCCCTAGTGCATTGCAAAAACTTTCCACCAGATGCCGCTGTTGTGACAGCTTTCCACAACCTCAAAGACGATATCAGTAATTCCGTGGTTTTATCGATCGATAGCTCGGTGCCCTTTGTGGTGGAGACTGACGCTTCAGATCACGCCATAGCTGCTACGCTTAATCAGTCTGGGCGACCCGTCGCGTTCTTCTCGAGAACTCTCTCTAGAAGCGAGCAGAGACACTCAGCGATAGAGAAGGAAGCGTATGCCATCGTCGAAGCGCTGCGCAAATGGAGACATTATTTGCTGGGAAACCACTTCACGCTCGTTACGGACCAACGATCCGTGGCATTCATGTTGTTTGGGAAAAATAACGGGAAAATTAAGAATGAAAAAATTATGAGATGGCGGATAGACCTTGCCTGCTATAGTTACGACATTGTTTACCGGTCTGGGAGGGAAAACCCTGCTGCAGACACCTTCTCGCGGGTCTACTGCTCGGCGGTAATCAGTCAGGCTTTGCAAGACCTCCATGTGTCTCTTTGCCACCCGGGGGTAACCAGAATGGCACATTTCGTACGCAGACAGAACCTTCCCTATTCTAT
Source organism: Eptatretus burgeri (assembly GCF_056783735.1). NCBI lineage: Eukaryota > Metazoa > Chordata > Myxini > Myxiniformes > Myxinidae > Eptatretus > Eptatretus burgeri. The sequence continues at coordinate 38,722,726 of NC_140970.1, read as the reverse complement.
TGAAGATATTAAACAAATGAATGCTTCATGCCCTGTTTGTGCTGAACTAAAACCCAGATTCTATGGTGCGGCTCCTGGCAGACTGATCAAGGCCACTTCTCCCTTCGAGAGACTAAATATCGACTTCAAAGGGCCCCTGCCGACCGAGACAGACAACAGATACATATTCACTGTTGTTGATGAGTATTCAAGGTTCCCTTTCGCATTTCCGTGCTCGGATATGACCTCGGGCACTGTCGTGAAATGTCTGTCTGACCTCTTCGCTATGTTTGGGAAACCTTCGTACATACATTCAGACAGAGGGCCGTGTTTCATGTCGGCCGGGCTAAAACAGTTCCTATTAGAGCACGGCATAGCATCTAGTCGAACGACGGGTTACAACCCACAGGGTAATGGTCAGGTGGAACGGTATAACGGAGTCATTTGGAAAGCCGTAACTCTGGCGTTGAAATCAAGAGGACTGGGCCCCGAGCGGTGGGAGGTTACCCTTCTCGACGCTCTGAATTCCATACGCTCTCTGCTCTGCACGTCCACCAATGCGACTCCTCACGACCGAATGTTTACTCACCAACGACGTTATGTTGACGGCCAATCGGTGCCCAACTGGCTAACCCATCCCGGAACAGTGTTCATGAAACGCCCGGTACGACAAAGCAAGTATGAACCCCTGGTGGAAGGGGTCGAGCTCATCGATACTAATCCAGAATACGCTCATGTCAGGCTCCCGGATGGCAGGGAGACCACTGTGTCGGTTCGTCATTTGGCTCCCTCAGGTACTCCCCCCGCCGGTACACCACCATCTGGCACACCTCCCTCTGACATTCCCTCCCCAGGTGTTTCTCCCCCAGGGACTCCACCCGAGAAGGGAGACGGCGGAGCTACCGCGTTCCACCCGGGGGCGATCGGGGAGTCATCTCCGGCACGAGTCGAGGCTCACCAAAAGGATCGGAAGCCTCCCTCAAGTGAAACCGCCATCTACTCCCGGAGAGGCCGGCGAATAATACCCCCTCGCCGACTCAATCTGTAAAGGGGATTATCGGCATCCTTGATGCTCATGCTCCTATATGCTCGTTACATAATATATCGATGCTCATTACCATGCTCCTACAACTCAAAATAATCCTCACTGCTTGGCATGTATGCTTCAGTAGTTTAGATAGTTCGCGTTGCTTGAAATGCATACTCCTGTAGCGCTGAAGTAATCATGGTGCGTTCGCTGGGCCTCTAGTTACATTTTAAAGACGGGGAGAATGTGGTGAATTGAAGGTCGTGACGTGTGATCACATGATGCCCGGCTCGAGCACAGAAGAGATAAAGCTGAGGTTCGGCTCGGCCGCGGGGTTTTGTCCCTGGGGCATTGTCGTTTTATGTCGCCGGCTCACTTGGTGCTCATTGAATGGTGAGAATACTGATTGATATATAATACTGATTTATTTTGCGGTGATTAGTTGCGCGTGTGTACCTTACTGCTTGTACTCCATGCTGCGTCTGTATTTCCTGGTGTGCCCGTAGAAGCGGCTCCAATCAAATGGAATAAAGCCTACACTCTGAAGGTTCTTCTCTCGCTTTCATTTCACATGCTATATATCGTTTTTGAGCCCGATCTCTCAATGGTGAGAAGAATCACTTTAAAAATTGGCAGATCCGGATCCAGATCCAGATCCAGGTCATCACCAAAATTTAATCATTTCTTCCTTGTCACACACCCATAAGTCCACCAAGTTTCGTCTGAATCAGTCCACAACTCTGAGATATCCTGCAAAATATAGTTTTCAGCCATATCTCTCAATGATGAAGAATCACTTCAAAAAATTCTCATAGTCGGATCCGGATCTGGATCTTGACCAAAATCTAATCATTTCGTCCTTGTCACACACCGGATCCGTCCACAACCTTTTGAAATATCCTGCACACAGACAAAGACAGAAAGGGGTGAAAACAACTTCCTTCACCTTCGGTGGCGGAGGTAATTATCATGCTTTCTATCGTTTTTGGCCCTATCTCTCAATGGTGAGGAATCACTTTAAAAGTTAAATAACTCTCGTATCCGGATCTGGATTTAGATCTTCACCAAAATCGAATTGATTCGTCCTTGTCACACACCCAACCTGTCTGCTAAGTTTCGTCTGAATCCATCCACAACTTTCTTGAGATATCCTGTTATACATCAGTTTAGCCCCATCTCTCAATGGTGAAGAATCACTTTTAAAATTCCAGTAGCCGGATCCGGATCCAGATCTGGACCAAAATCTAATCAGTTCGTCCTTGTCACACACCCAACCTATCAAGAAAATTTAATCTGAATCCGTCAACAATGTTTTGAGATATCCTGCACACCGACAGACAAACAAACAAATAGACGTCGTCCAGAGCACGAAACTTGCAAAATCCATTAAACAAAGTTGGCCTCAAAAATAATTGGCTGGTTGATTCATTGACCTGAAATATCAATTCTCTTTAAATCTCAAGCCAATGGGATGAAAATTGAGTATTTTAGAAATACCACCTTCGTTGTTGACCTTTGGCCAATGTTGACCTTTTGACCTCAAACAATAGGCTTCTTCATTATGACAAACTCTACCATGTGGTGAAGTTTCATGAAGACCGGTTTAAAATTGTGACCTTTTGGTGATAGACAGACAGACATAGACAGAGACAGAATAACAAAATTGACGAACTAATATACTTGAAAAATCTTCGATTTTGCAAGTAAGAAACAAACAGAGAGGGGTGAAAACATCACCTCCTTCACCTCCGGTGGCAGAGATAATTTTTGTGTGAACTGTGCTTTGTTTCATTTGAATATCTTTACCTGGCTTGGAGAAAACTATCGGAGGTATTACTTTTCAACACACCCTCATAGATTCCTTCACTTCGTTTTGGTATTGATTATACAACAAAACACTAAATTTAACCACAAAATCTGTACAGTATATTGGACCATTCAAGCAGGATTCTTGACTCATGTCTTTTTGTCATAGCATTCACTTCCCCTTTCCCCATATTCTGAGTATATCATGACCCAAATACAGTGCAGTATATCATTCACAAGGCTTGGTCAACATAATAAGTGGATGAAATCTGACATGCCTGCACGCTGAGCCTGGAGTAGGAAGCCATTCCCATAATCCCAGAAGAACAAGCCATGTGCAGCCAACTTGTTTATAGCTTCAACCTGCCGTTGCAAACTGCACACACACACACACACACACACACACACACACACACACACACACACACACACACACACACACACACACACACACACACACACACACACACACACACACACACACACACTGAATGCAGCAGCACTTCAGGTGGTGTACAGATGTCCCAGTCATACTATTGTTATTGATGCCATTGATGTCAATGTTAGCTCAAAAATCTAGTCAGTGATTTTCCTTTTCAAAAAATTAATTTCTTTTCATGTTATCAATTTGTACACTTGCAATGGAAAAAATAATTTTTTATTCAAGTCTCTGCACCTAAAATCCTCCATTGTGCCACTGGGCAGTGGATTCTGCCACCAGGGTGACACAAAGATGGGGTACAATAAAATTATAAATGGCAGGTAGGAACAATATGGAAACCGCATCCACAGGACGTGACACTATAAACTAAATTAATCTTGAATACGATGTCCATGTATTCTCACCTACAAATTAATATTTTGCAGCTGTGCCAATGATGCAGTGCCCCGTTTCCAGTAAGAATGACAGACTTAGTCACCCCACCTCGTGTTATTTAACAGCACGACAAAGGGCTTGAATTCAAGACTCCAAGATCTTAAGCCAGCCACCTCAACTGTTAAGCCATTACCAGGCTTTAAACTACAAATGAAGTAAACAGACTTGGCAGTCTGTACATTGACATGAATGCACCAGGGTTTAAAGAAAAAAAAATGGATTACTTTTTGCAATTTCCTCATTTTGACTGCCTATCTTATTTTCAGGGAATATTTTCCGCAAATTTTCAACTAAGTGGGGACACTTGAAATCAAAATTCGTTTTGACTGGCCTCTCGAGAGATTGTTACAGGGAATTTTATTTCGTATTTAGTGTCAGCAATCAAGATTCACAGCAAATGAGATCCGGGTATAGATGGTCGGTATCCCTTGTGAACCAAATTGCAGTGTTTTCTTTCCTTTTGTTACTTTTCGTAATTACACCATGGAAATAAAGAATGGAGAATCTTGCATACAAAATGAGACAATATGGTGAATATGTTTTAGTAATTTGACTGAATATTGACCTTCTTTCTGTAATTTACTGCATTCCGTTGCATTGCTCTCTGGAATTCATCTAGGCCAACATTAAAAGTTAATTTGAGGCGCCGCGAGGAGGAGTTATGTAAGGGCCACATCGGCCATTTTGGAGTAAATGCCATATAGCACTATTTTAACCCTTCCCCTATCATCCGAGCCTATCATCATCATATCATTAAAAAATGTCGCTTACATCACTCCTCCTCGCCGGGCCTCATTTATTCTTTTATATATACCTGTAGGTCATGTTCTACCGATCAGTGGGAAACCTTCCTGAGAGCCATACAAAATTACATTTATCATTCGTTTAGAATGTTCTAGCATATAAGACTGGTCACTTCGCTGACGGGAATACCAATCTTTGCTGCGATGGATAATCTATGGGACAAAAACAAAAAAGGATTCCTGGGAGATTCTGCCCTCGATGCGAGGATAACCAGCGTCGAAAGTTAGCCATTGCAGTTTCGACACGTGTGCCATGTACCCACATACAAACAGGGCTTTATATATTTTTTCTTTTTGCATCACAAACCTTCCTGGGAGTTCCCTGAATTCAGCGTTGATGGATTTCTTGAAATCTGTCAATCCGTTCTCAAGTTATAACACGACAAACAGAAAGACATGGATACTTTTATATAAAATAGATATCTAAATGTTTTTCATCCAAGCCTAAAACCCTAGTTTTTATTGCATCATCAGGTTGTATTTGCAGCACATAAAGAAATGCAGATGGATCAGCTCCAAGGTAGATTAAGATTTTTTGGGGGCCCTGGGCACAAAAAATATTTCCACCCAAAATGCCCCAAAAAGGGGACTCCATGTTATTTTCGCAAAAAAATGGCCCCAAAAAAGAGGAGAATACTGTTATTTTCACACTTGCTTAGCCTATGTTGAGTGCTTAAGCCGCATGTTCTACATTGTTAGCAGCCATCTCTGCCGAACCCAAAGCTGTGTCGGCATCGTCTGTCGTTTCTCTTTCTCCTTGAAGTCTTGGCTTATAGATGGTGTATTGTTTTTTTTTAAACAAAGCAACTCCTTAAAGCCCTTGTCACACCTTGACAATTTACCCAGCGTATGGCAATGTATCAAAATTGATCTAAAACGCTGGCGTACGCTGAACTATTTTTTTTTTTCAGTTTTGGGCGTATATTAACGAGTTGGACGTATGCATAACGTGTTAGGCCGAAGTCACATTTGCCACGGCGGCCGTGGGGTCTCCAAAATCTACGGCCACTCGCAATTATACGGCGGCCGCAGTATTTCCACAGTAACACAATGTAGCAGTCACATATGTTTTTTTATTTTTCGGGGAGCCGCACGGCGTATTTAGAAATTGTGGAGACCGAAAATGTGGTGGGGCGTACGGTCTTTGATTTGATGTCACACGGTGACCTTGGGGCGTCCCTGCGGCGGCCATAGAATTTTCAAGGCAGACGTAAGGTAGCCTCAAGGTGCCCGTAAGGTGACCGCAGGGGGGTTCGAAGGCGAACGTGCGGCCAGACGGACGGTAACGGGTGGGTATATATACCAGTTCTTTTTTACTGAAATAAAAATATAACAGTTCAGAATATACCAGTAAGTGGTGCCCCCAGAATCCGAATTGAATTCATTCCAGGAGGCTGTTCGGATTGCAAAAACTTCGATTCCTAAACTATTTTCCCAATAAGAAATAATGGAGTGAATTAATGTTCCTAGACCCCAAGAAAACCCACTTTCAAGACACTTTCAACTGAAATTCCCCATGTTTAAGATAAAATAAGATGAGTAAATGACCTTCAGTGGCGGTGTATTGTATGTAAACTGGTACAATCACCACATCCAAAGGTTCACACAGGCTCGAGCTCCGGCCTGAGTTCCGATCACTCGCGCACTCTGCGAGCGCTACCCCCAGGGCAGCTCATCAAACATGATGCCCCCAGAACCACAATCACTTTCATCAAACGCATCGGGCTGACGTAATCATGGATATTCCAAATTACAACCGGTTTTTCTGTGAAATAAAATCCTTGCCCGACAGTCCGTCACATCACGTGATCGGATTGCTTTTTTGTTATTAATTAAAACACAAGATTAGGACAAAAAAAAAAAAACAGCACAAATCAAGGTGAAAACACGAGGTAAAGTAGCGATGGACACATGAGAGATGCTTTCACGAGGACTTCCACCGATGAACTGAATGAACAAAGCACGAAGATGCACATCAAACAGGTGGGGTAGACACGTGAACAAACATGAACGCTTCATTGTGTTCGGTTTTTTTTAATGTATTCGGTTTTTCAGGCAAAATTCATTTTTCATTGATAAGAGACTACGGCAGCCGCACGAATAACGCAAGCCCACCGTACGCCCTACGTGGAACACAACTACGTCACAACTACGGCTTGTCGAATTGCTACGGCCAACGTAGAAATGAAAAAAGTTATAACTCCGCGTTATAATTCCACGGCGACCCATACGACTTGCAAAATATAGCCAAACGGTGTAGGGCCACCCTGAGGTCACTGCAGAAACTCTGCGGCCGCCGCACGTTTCTGTCAATTCAGAGGGCGTACGGCCGCAGTATCCTCAGGTCAGGTATGGGAGCATGTTCCAGAACAGCGCGTCGCTGCGTCCACTTTCCGCCGGTACTCCAGGGGCCTCCGTCTGGCCATCCCCCAGGCAGATGCCAGGCCCATCCCCATCTCCTTGAGATGATGGTCAACCTGCTGCAACCATGAGGCACGTGGTCAGCCCACTGGCCTTCTCCACTCATGAGACTCCCTCGCTGAGAGAATCTGGTGAGCAGGATCAGCATCAGGAAAACGAGCCACATGTCCATACAGCCGCAACTGACGCTCACGGACTATGCAGGTAACAAATCTCATCCGAGTCTCTCTCAGCAACCGCTCGTTGGACACAAAATCCGACCAGCGATAGCCAAGGATTCTCCGAAGACACCTGGTACCAAAGGAATAAAGTCTCCGTCTCAGATCCTTGGTCAGAGTCCAAGTCTCGCACCCATAGAGCAAGACTGGAAGTACCAAGGACCTGAAGACTCGGACTTTCGTCCTCCCGCACAGGTACCGGCAGCGCCACACCCCATGATCCAGTGAATCCATGACTCCCCAGGCCCGACCCAGACATCTATTGACCTCTTACTCGCAGCCAGCAGAGACATGAATATCACTGCCAAGGTAAGTGAATCTCTCCACGACCTCAACATCCTCACCACAAACAGACACAGACAGGACAGCAGCATCCAAGATGTCACCGAAAGCCTGGATCTTAGTTTTGACCCAAGAAACCCGAAATCCCAACGGCTCCGACTCCTCATTCAGCACCTCGAGGGCCCCCAAGAGGATGTCTAAAGTCTCCGCAAAGATGACTGCATCATCTGCAAAATCAAGGTCCGAGATCTTGACATTCCCAAACGATGCACCGCAGCTTGATCTCTCCGACATCCTCCCTAAAATCCAGTCCATACAAGTGCTAAAAAGTGTGGGGGCCACTACACACCCCTGACGAACTCCAGTAACAACTGGAAATAAGTCAGAGATGGTACCACCACACTTCACAGCACTCTCAGTACCAGAGTAGAGTTCAGACATCAGATCGATCAGTTTTGGTGGCACCCCACGAAGACCAAGAATCCTCCAGAAGACATCCCGATTCACTGAATCGAACGCTTTACAGAGATCAACATAGGCTGCAAGCAGCCCCTGCCGAAACTCTCGTCTGCGTTCGGTGAGGACACGAAGGGCAAGGATACGGTCAATCATTGACCTCTTTGGTGTAAAGCCTGACTGCTCTGGATGCTAGTGCTCAAGCAGATGGTGGCGAACCCTATCAAGAATTATCCGAGCAAAGACCTTGCCCGGCACTGAGAGCAGCGTCACCCCTCGGTAGTTGTTGCAGTCTTGGCGATCACCCTTCCCTTTCCAGAGAGGGACAACAAGACCCCTCTTCCAGTCAGTTGGGATGATGCCTGTGTTCCAGGCAGAGCACAAAACTGCATGCAACGACACGAGTGCAGCATTTCCACCAGCCTTGAGAAGTTCGGCATGGATGCCACAGATCCCTGGAGCTTTGCCCCGTTTCAACTGGTTCACCGCAGCCCGTGTTTCCACAAGCGAAGGTGGACCACAGTTGATTCAAGGGTCAGCAACAGGGATTGTAACACCCTTGACGTCCAACTCGACAGCTGGGGGATCAGCCTGGTACAACCGCTCAAAGTAACCGGCCCAGCGGGCCTTCACTTCAGACTCCTCTGTCAAGAGCCTACCACTCTGCTCGAACTGCAGTGCTCCGAGGGATGGGCTTGGATGAACGTAATGCGTTCACCAGGAACATAGTGGGGGAGTATCCTCGCCGTAGAGCAAATGTGACTTAGGCCTTAGTAACGTAAACAGAACGCTTCGATAACTTTTAGATAACTTATACCAATGAATGCTTGGCGTGTTGTCGGCATTCACAACTTATGACCAAACGATAGTCTAACTTATGCATAGCGCGGCAGAGTATCGCCGACGATCACGTGGTGTAGCCTATTAAAAGGCCGCCGCTCGACGATTCAAATCATAACCGCTCTAGACATCGAATTGTCAACATCACCGTCATGCCGAAGAAAAAAAAGAAACGATGGAGTTTGGAACACTGACGGGTTCCTCCTGTGAACCCCATTTTTATATACAAATTCCCCTAAATGCTGCCAATACGCCATTATACGGTAGCTGTAAGTTAGTAACACGTTCAGTAAGTTCTGTGGTCGTCCGGAAGACGTCAAATATGTCTACATACGTCAATATGCGTTGGAGATAGGTTCAAAGCACGTTACTCATAGGTTAGAAATAAGTTCCGGGTGCACTAAACATTACCTCGACTTATGAGTAACTTACAAGTAATGTGTGTCGACATGTGTCAACGATCGCATAACGTGCCTACAACTTATGGCCAGCGTATGCGGAACGTGTGAGTCATACACTGGCATACGTCGAAAACTTTTGAGCATGCTTAAAATTTGTCGACGAGCTCGGTGTACTACGACGTATGCAGCGTGCTTCAGCGTGCTCTTAACGTATACAAAACTTACCCATAACGTATTTGACGTGTGCCAGCTTATTCGCCAAATTTTTCATACGTCGGCATACGCTGGCTAAAACGTCAAGGTGTGACAGCCCCTTTAGCCTCCTTTGCTTGCTTCACCTTTCTCTTTGAGCTCCCACTTAAGTACTGCAATCCTTGTTTTTTAAACTGCCTGTTAACTCTTATGGAAACTGCCAACTGACCGATGGCGTTGCAAGTCATTTGAATATTGGAACATAGTGGGGTGGCTTAGCCCAAATATTCAAAAGATTGTGCATTTTGTGATACAAGCACCAAATTTGGCACAAATGTACATTAATATGTTGCGAACATTTTCAGATATTGGGCCACTGGAAATTCTCTCTTTATGTCCGCCATATTGGATTTCAAAATGGCCACCACTTTAAATCTACATTTGCTATCATCTCTGGACGTAATGCAGCTATTGACTTGATTCTGGTATCTAAATGTATGTTTTTGGGGGCAAGGAATCCAATGGTACCATTTTCAACTTAATATTATCTATCACAGTCTGTTATATAATTTTATTTGGAAATTATCTCGGCAAATATTCGATTCAACACAATACTTTGAAAAGAATGTCTTAGTTCTGTAAATAGTAATTTAAAAAAAAACTATACTAAATCACTAGTAACAACTCAGTAACAACATCATACACCCAGATGTGGCCAGGAAATTCAGGGAAAGCCACTTCACCGTTCAAAAAACACAGAGGGTGTTCTTTTCAATTCCGATTGACCAGGCACATGAGCAGAATAATGCCTGCATCAAAGGAGACGGTGGAGCAGTTGGGCTCACTGACAACCCTAGTGCCCTACGTCGCTAGATGGTTGCGGGACCAGAAGTTGCCAGGGTGATCGAAGAATTCCAGGATGGGAACCAACACTGGAGACGGCAAACAGCAGACACACGTCATCATGATCAGACGCCAAGTGTACAGGCCTCATTTGTGAAAGATATTCGCTCTCTCTTCGGTGTCATAGAGGAGATTGGCAACCCATTCGAGAAGGAGAGTCAGGATTTAGTCAAACTGGACGCAAAGGAGATCGCAGATCCTGCTGCTGTGGAGACCGTGATGAATGCCAAGAGGATTGGCCAAGAGCAGTTCGAGGATTTCACCAGAGAGTGTCTGTTGGACAGAACAAAGGCAGTGGACGCACCCATTTCTCGTAACAAGCTGAAGGTGTTCAGCACTTCCACTCCAAGAAGCCAGAGCATAGGTCAGCAACAGCTCGCCTCCATCAAGAATGACCGTGAACTCTTCACACGCCTGTACATTGGCTGCCAGACAAGGGATGGAAACCTTGAGGAGTTCTTTTGTCACGAGAATCAGGCATGTCCTCCTGCATTGTCTGATGGTGGAAGCCTCTGCACTGGTACCAAGAGTGATCTCCTCACATGCTTGGAAGAAGTCTCCGACACAAAGACAGAGACTCCTGTCACGACCTGTATTGTGCTTGATGGAGCAGCCATCGTCCAGATGCTGAAGCCGGCTGCATCAAAGACCTTTGAAGAGTGTGCACAACAGATCTTCATCCCATATATGTCCACGAAGCTGCAAACAGTGTCACGCCTGGATCTGGTCTGGGATACTTACCTTGCTGATTCACTGAAAGGCAGTACACGTGCAAAGTGGGGACAAGGTGTGCGGGGAGGTGTGGTGGCTGCCGCAGCCATACCAGGAAACTGGCAGAACTTCCTACGAGTGGACAGCAACAAGACCGAGCTGTTCAGGTTCCTCTCAGCAGCTCTCATGGAATGGTTTGACCAGGAGGACAAGCAACTCGTCATTACTGATGGGCAGGCAGTGCTCAGCAAGCCACTACTGCCAGATCTGACCTCACTCGCCCCATGTAACCATGAAGAAGCTGACAGTCGGATGTTGCTGCATGCATCTCACACAGTCCAGCATGGACACCATGCAATACTCATCCGGACTGTAGACACCGATGTTGTGGTGTTGGCAGTGTCCCTGGCACAGGAGTTGCAACCAGAAGACAAACTATGGCTGGCATTCGGAACAGGCCAGAGTTTCCGATACCTAGCAGCACACGAAATAGCATCTGGATTGGGACGAGAGAAGGCTCGTGCACTGCCAATGTTCCATGCTCTAACTGGATGCGACACTGTGTCTAGTTTTCATAGACATGGCAAGAAGACTGCGTGGGCAGTCTGGACGGTACTGCCAGAACTCACTGAGGCGCTGCTGCTGCTGTCCTCTGCACCTCGTGACATACCAGACGATGCAATGCGCATCATCGAGAGGTTCGTGATCCTGTTGTATGATCGAACCAGCAAATGCACAGACATTGACAAGGCCAGGAGGAAACTCTTTGCAAGGAAGAACAATGTGCAGCTCATCCCTCTAACGAAGGCAGCTCTGGAGGAACATGTCAAGAGGGCAGTGTATCAAGGTGGACATGTGTGGGGTCAGATACTGCTGCCAGCACCAGAGCTCCCTCCACCAACCAACTGGGGTTGGTCAAGGACTGGAGAAGGACAGTACACACCTTACTGGACCAGGCTAACTGAGGCAGCTCACAGATGCATTGAGCTGGTTTCTTGCAAGTGCAAGAAACGGTGTGTGAGGCGCTGCAAGTGCAAAAAGGCTGCCCTTCAGTGCACAGCCCTCTGTGTGTGTGTGAAGGGGACTGCACATGACGATGAGTCAACAACATACATGTACTTGTGGCAATGCTGAACTTGTTAACATGACACTGTTTATGTACACGCATCTTCAGTACCGGTATACACCTAGCCTCAGATACCAGTACACCTAGCCTCAAATACTAGACCATGTAGCATGTCAGTATTATACCTAAGACATTTACAGAACTTAGACATTCTTTTCAAAGTATTGTGTTGAATCCAATATTTGCCTAGATAATTTCCAAATAAAATTATATAACAGACTGTGATAGATAATATTAAGTTGAAAATGGTACCATTGGATTCCTTGCGCCCAAAAACATATATTTAGATACCAGAATCGAGTCAATAGCTGCATTACGTCCAAAGATAATAGCAAATGTAGATTTCAAGTGGCGGCCATTTTGAAATCCAATATGGCGGACATAAAGAGAGAATTTTCAGTGGCCCAATATCTGAAAATGTTCGCAACATATTAATGTACATTTGTGCCAAATTTGGTGCTTGTTTCACAAAATGCACAACAGGTTTGCTATGCTGCTACACTAACATGAGTTTATAAAATGTATTTTTTTTTTGCTTTCAGACTTGCGATTGTTTCGTCTATTAATTTACGTAAATTACTAAAAAAAAATAGCGTTACGTAGTTTTTGAATGGCCCTATGTTGGAGTTAAACAATCTGTGACCGTGTGATGAATCAGCTTGTTCTGATATCACCATGGCGGAGGCTGACATGGATAAGAGGTGTCGAGTTAATCTTTTAATAGCACAGTAAATATGTGTTTCCAAATTGTGCCGTTCGTTTTTGAAGAGTGCTTTAAATGTGCGTTTCCCTGTTTCCGGATTGTTTTTTTTTTTTTTTATTGGCCTGTTACTGGATTTTGTCGCAGGTTGTGACCACACTGTGATCATTGTTGTTACATAATCATTGTATTGTCTGGTTTTGCACCTCCAACGAGACTCGATGGTCAAGCAGCGCTCAAGCGCAGAGAACCCCACAACAGTATAAAGCCAAAACCAGCACTGAAACACCCCGAACGGTGACTTGTAACTGGAAACATAATATTATAGTGGTGGATCTGGTATAGAACATTTTAACGGGCAAATGGATTTTTCCTTGGGACCCTCATTGAGCTCGGGGCCCTGAGCACGGGCCCTGGGTGCCATTGCATTAATCCGCCACTGGATCAGCTGGCTGAATGCCCATCTGAAGAACTGTCAATTAGAAAATGGAAAGTTGGCCCATTATGCCATTCACACCTATTCCATATCCACATCCAAGCATTCCCATCTCATGGACGTCGTCATAATGACAGTTATCCCAAATCAGGGAATTTAGGCTAGATGCCTGCCTGCACAAAATGGTTTACTTTTGTCAAAATATACAATGTCATCTTCTGATCCACATCTGACATGCCGATAGGACAGCGTGCCTTATGTGCTCATCGGAAGGAAGGCATGATTCAACATGCCACATATCGTTTACTAGGACTGCATCAGAATGGAATTTTTTTAATTTTACTTCTTTGATCCCATTGCAGATCAAAAGCAAAATCGACAGCTCAATGGAGCTTGAAGCTATTATATCCTGCCAAACCTTCAGCTACCCCATATACTGAGCTGCAAGATGCAATGCACCTTTTAATACCTTGAATTACACTGAACAACAAAAAATTTTTACTGGAGATGTGTAAAGTGATTTAGACTAATTTGGGTACGCTGATTTCAAAAATCATAACCGTTTTGCTGTATCACGTCAGGATTTTCAGTAACAGAAATATTCCCATTGCCTAGAAGTCAGGATTTCAATGAAATTTACAAAAATTCATTTATTCATTTATTTCATCATGAATGCTTCAAAATTATAGAAATTACAGAAAAACTCCACTAGAATGGAATTAAAAATGCTTTCGGCATTTGGCTTTGCGTTTGTGCTGCTCTGTGTCAGTTTCACGATGCAGGAACCAGCAGAAATCGCCCATCATGTTCGGGTTGTGCCGCCCTTGGTAACGCGTCTCCATGAGTGAAATCTCTTGGTGGAATCGCTCGCCGTGCTCGTCCGAGACTGCTCCCAAGTTGTCAGGGAAGAAGTTCAGGTGCTGGTGTAGGAAATGGATTTTCAGGGACATCCTGGAGCCAAGTTTCCTGAAGGACTCCAGCAGCTGCTGCACTATTTCTTCATAGTTGTCCGCGCGCTCGTTCCCCAAGAAGTTGTCCGTCACAGATTTGAAGCTCCTCCACGCTGCCAGCTCTTTGGGGTTTAGAGTTGTCGGAAAAGTTTCGTCCTTCATAATCTGTCGGATTTGCGGTCCAACAAAGACACCAGCCTTGATCTTGGCCTCCGACAAGGTGTTGCCAAACTTTTCCTTGAGGTATAAAAACCCACGCCCATTCAGATCCATTGCCCGTACAAAACTTTTCATCAAGCCGAGCTTTATGTGGAGTGGTGGAAGGAAAACCTTGGCTGGGTCGACAAGGGCGACATGCTTCACGTTGTGTCGACCAGGTACATGCTCTTTTCGCTCTTCCCAATCTTTCTTCATCCAGTGATTCTTGTCGTCTCTGCTATCCCAGAGACAAAGGAACACATGTATTTCGTGTAGCCTGACTGCAGCCCTAACAACAGCGCCACCACTTTCAAGTCTCCGCAGATGTGCCAGTTGAAGTCATTGTACTTGATGGAATCAAGCAGCTGCCGCATAGTCTCATAAGTCTCTGTCATGCCGAACGCGTGAGCCAGTGGGACTGATGGTTTCTCGTTGCCATTGTGGAGCAAAACAGCCTTCAAGCTGTTCTTCCCCGAGTCGATGAAGAGGCGCCAGTCTGCAGGATCGTGATCACACCCAAGTTCTTTCAACAGACCGTTGATGTCACTACAGAATGTCATCGTGTCTTCCATCTCAAAGAACTCAGCCATGTCTCTGTGACGTGCTCTGAACAAGGATATCTTGGTGTTAGGTTCAAGTAGATTCCACTGCTGCAGCCTTGATCCAAGCAGCTCTGCCTTCGCCTTTGACAGCGAGAGATCTCTTACAAGATCATTTAAGTCTCCCTGGTTCAGAAGGTGTGATTCTTGAGTGTCGGGTTCAAAAGGTTCATCATCACCATCCTCTTCACCACTGCTTACAGCTATGTTCTGATCAGCTGGAGGTGTTGGAACGGGGTTCTCGTCATCATGAGGCACAGGTTTACGAGCAGAGACGCAGTCAGCGTACTTGATGTGACCTTTAGTCTTCTTGTTGAAGCCGGCGATGCTTGTGCAGCAGAAATAACAATCATCATGATGATTCTGCGGCTCACGCCATATCATGGGCACCGCAAATGGCATGCTCGCGCGCTTGCCCACCAACCACTGAGTCAAGGTTGTGTGACAGCTTGTGCAGCAGATGTGTGGTGCCCAGCTCTGTTCTTGGTCCCCCACCTGACACCCGAAGTAGTGAAAGTAGGCGGCCTTCATTTTCACTGCTGTAGATATACTTCGCTGTTGATCTTTTTTGGTATACCGACCACAGACATAACAGAAGTTGTCAGGATGATTGGTACAGGAACGCCTACTCATCTTTATCTGAAAGAAAGAAATATAACACAAGTTAACAACAATTGTACGAAATAGACATGTTAAAGACATATGTAAATTTCATTGAAATCCTGACTTCTAGGCAATGGGAATATTTCTGTTCCTGAAAATCCTGACGTGATACAGCAAAACGGTTATGATTTTTGAAATCAGCGTACCCAAATTAGTCTAAATCACTTTACACATCTCCAGTAAAAAAAAATTTTTGAAATTTGTTGTTCAGTGTTATAGGCGACACCTGAACCCAGAACTGTAAACACAAGTCTCATTCAAAATGGCAAACTACTCCAAGCTTTGCATCAATGCTCTAACTGGATGGATTGAGTCTATTCCTGTCTTATGTATTCATCAACATGGTCATCCTCATGATTTACCAAAACCAAAATTAAATACTATGAGAATAACCAAAGATATATATACCCTAAAGTACTTTTTCTTTACAGCCATGAATTAATTGGACTCTATATTCACCAAGTGTCCAAACCAGACCACTCACGCTATACCAGAGAAAAACTGGTCCAGCCCTGACTGCAATATTCTCAGTCTATCATGGCAGCAGGGCGATGCTTGTGGGTATTACAACAACCAGTGAAAAAATCAGAAATTAGTCGTACAAGTACTCTCATTGGCTTAGTGGTGTATTTTACAAAGGATAGTGTAACAGTCGGTTTTTGGAGTCCAAATTATGCTGATTTGAACATGGTTCACCAGTATGGTACACTAAACTATGGCAACAGAGGTTTTGGTAAGATAGTGATTGATCAAGGAATGAAGTGCAGGGTGTTGCTTAAAAACACACCTTTCATCGACCAGGCGTCGAAACCTCTGTGGGTCACAATGCATCACACGCAGGCACTCTTGAAAGTCAAGCTGCACAGGATAGTATCCGCCTTTGTAGGGGTTGTGACATGAAGTTTGGTCTGAACCAAAATCTACCAGCATTTCCCCGGTTTTCTCCATTTCATGCACCAACCGCTCCCTGACGCACAGACACACCGGCTTGCAAAGCAACAAAGGATTTAGGTAAAACACTGAAGCATTAAGGGAAAGGTAGGAGGGGTGTTCAAAAAGTCATATGAATGAGATTCACAACACTCCAAGCTATGCCATGGTATTTTTCTTTTGGTATATATCCGATCCGTTGTACCACACTCTGTTTCAGAGCGTTGGTTCTGCCAAAGCAGTTTCTCGGCCTTCGGTCATACTGGGCAATTTTTCTCTCCCTCTCCTGGCCGGATTTTTTTTTCTGCAATTGTGCAGGAAATTGGAATTTGTTCATGGTGCCAGCGATAGCTCACCTACTCTTCGCAAAGGACACCGTGGGATGTTTACTGTCCACCAAATAATGTCAGCAGACAGGAGATCCAGTTCAACGTCCATCCGAGGGATGGCACACACAATGATTAATCACCCTGCCTGTGAAACACCGGGGTGACGGCTTATAGCTGGGTCGAGATTCAAACCGAGATTAGACAGTTCAGAGGTGAGTGTGTATAACTCGAAGCTAACCTACAATATCGTTATGGAATTTATATATCATTTCCTAACGGAATTCGTCCATCTTGAAAACG
>NC_140970.1:38683079-38700579 GCF_056783735.1 Eptatretus burgeri | reverse complement strand
TCAAATATATTCCGGTTTTTGTGATATATGGAATACTTTACCTGCAGCGCCCCCTACAATTAGGGTATGCGCGAAAATTAGTGAAAATTGAAGGCCCCCGAGCGACCAGGTGAGTGCATCGATACGAATGAAGCTTTGCAGGTTCATGGTACTCAATGAGTACTACAACTTTGCCTCAGGAAATATTGACCGATTTCGCTTAGATCAGGGGTCAAAGGTCAATTAGTGCAAAAATCGATAATATGCGAGAGCTGGAGGTGCCTTCGTGCCAAATGCTACTCCTCCTGGGGTTATAGTCGGATGGTCATGAAAATTCACACTAATCATCTGGAATACATTGTGCACAAACGATCCAGCCGGATTTTCGATTTAGATCTTTGTTCACCTACAGCACCCCCTCGAACTTTGGGGATTTCCGATTTCAAACCAGCATTTTCGGTACTTTTCATTCAAATGGATACCGAGTAGTTATCAGTAGATGGAACTGGATGAGATTTGATATGCATAATCTTCAGGTGATTCCCTATCCGCGATATGACATCCATTTTGCTCTATATCTTATAGTTTCCATGCTCGGTGACCCATCGCCGCCTACAGGCTTGTCTGTCTGTCTGTCTGTCTGCTAATGTAGGCTACAAATGCCACCTGGTGGTTGCCAGCATTACACATTATCTGAATCAACTGAGCAACTCAATAAAGTATGTACAATTGCACGTACGTACAATTGGAATGCCAGCATGTCTATAAAGTACGTACTATTAAGAATGCTAGTATGCCCATAAAATTCACACGATTGGAATTGGAATCTATATAATAAAACCGAAAAGGTCTGTTTGTCTGCTGTATGAACATAAACGTACATTGCTGATGCATCTACACACCACACAAAACAAGTCCTGGTGAGGGTCTGCACTCTGAAATCTCTGGTTGCTCTTTAGAGTTTATTGTTGTTGCTGCTGTTGCGGGGGAGTGAGGAGGATGTGTCGGACAATAAATGAAGCTAAATATTCTTCCAAAATCTGTCTGGAAAGTCTTTTTATTTCCTGAGAACCCACAACATTGTAGTTCTTCTGTAAACGTTGCCTTCTACACATACTAGTTTATAGAAACCTGTTTTTGATTTTCCAGTCCATGTCAGAACTTCAATATCACTGGATTTTGTGTGTTCAGCATATATGTTTTACATAACAAATGAAGTAATTTTTAAAATATTATTGGTTTCCCCTTGAAGGGGATGCGAGGCTATTGCAGTGTGTGCATGTGTGCGTTTATATATTTTCACTTTAAAAATGTGTTACTTTGAAACCACTTGTTCGGTCGATGCAAAACTTAAAACATTTTGAGTGTTGAAGTTTAAACATTAAAGGGAGGGACTCCCCATGGAGAATATTATATTGATAACTCTGATATCACAGGTCACATGGTCTGGCAGCCATATTGGATTAAAGGAAAAACAAGCTCAAATGAGCTAAAATCCTCGTCCTCGTTATGATGATGTCATAAAAACGAATATGACATCATTGTGATGTATCAGGTTTGCGATAAATTATCTGTGCTAATGCCTGGCTTGATTCCCGCAAACAAAATTCAAACAGCTTGCCTAGTTTTGGAGATAATGGTATAGGCGATTTCCATTAGCGGCGATATTATGACGTCAACTTTTTTCTAGGAAGAATTTCCAAAATCGGAGATGGTTACTGCCTGCGCATGGGCTTTCTGCATATACATGGCAAGTTTCACGAAGATCCGATGAAAACTCTGGGTTGTGAAACAAAAAATGTCAAAAAATAGGAATGACATCATAAAAATTGATATGACGTCATAGTGATGTATCATATGTGCGGTAATTAATCTCTGCTAATGCCCTGTTCGATTCCCGCAAACAGAATTTAAAAAGCTTGCCTAGTTTCGGAGATAATTTTTTAGACGATTCCCATTAGTGGAGATATTTTGACGTCATAACTTTTTTTTCTAGGAGGAATTTTCAAAATCGGAGATGGTTACTGTCTGCGCAGGGTATTTTTACATATATATGCCAAGTTTCAGAAAGTTTCAATGAAAACTGTAGGCTGTGAAACAAAAAAGTCCACAAGAACAACAACGTGAGTAAGACTTAGAGATCCTCCACAGGGATCTAAAAACATTGGACATCATTTTCTCCAAAACCACTCAATGAAAAATATAGTAACTTGGCAAATGTCATCAACTCTCCGTGGGGTATATAGAGTGATAACGATGATGTCATTGGTGAAGTATTCCAGCCATAATTGGTTGAATTGAAATCTTCTCTGAAAAATCTGAAACTTCATATACTGTATCTGATCTACGATCGGATTTGAGTGAAGAATTAAATTTATGACGTTCATAACCCATGCCAAGAAACTGTGTGACATAATAGGATGCATGGATGACACAATATATATGTGCCATCATATTAGCTTGTTCAGTTAATGATAGTATTTTTGTTCCGAATGAACGCGCAAGGTGAGACTAGTCTATGTGCTTGATGAGTGCTGTTCTAGTTCTGCCTGGTTTTTGTGCTTCACTCCAATCAGTTGCCGTTCGCACCTGGTAGATTGCAGCACACACATCCCTAACAAATGTAAAGGCCCGGTCACACCTTGACGTTTTAGCCAACGTATGCCGATTTTTGAATTTTTTTTCTAAAACGCTGGCACACATTGAATACGTTATGGGTAAGTTTTGATAACATTGAGAGCACGCTAAAAACACTGCCATACGTCGTTGTACGTTGGCTTTAAACGTTGTACTTTTTGGTTGTCCTCAAATTTTTTCATGCTTGAAATTTCACGACGTATGCCGGCTTATGACTCACACGTTCCGCTACGCTGGCCACAAGTTGTATGCACGGTCTGCGATCGTTGACAGACGTCAACACATGCTACTTGTGAGTTAATCATAAGTTGAGACACGCCGAGGTAATGTTTAGCATACCCGAAACTTATTTATAACCTATTATTAACGTGTTGTTGGCACGTTACGCGATCGTTGCCACACATCGACAGACGTTACTTTTAAGTTACTCATAGGCTGAAAGACGTCGGTATAATGGATCGTCCTTACGTCAGCGTCCACGGCCACGGCCAGGACACTTATTTGCAGCATTCTTCAAACTTTTCTTCGGCATGACGAGGATGTTCACAATTCGATGTCTAGCTTGGCTATGATTCCAATTGTCCATCGGCAGCGTCTATTTAAAATAGTCGAGTTCGAGGGTTTTAACACGTTCAGAAGAAACGCTTCAAATTTCAAAACCTCAGCGTCAAAAAACAAAGGCGAGTGACAGCAATTTAAATCCTTCATTGTAAACAATGAAAATAGCTGAGTGGTACCGTTTAAAAGTCGTTGAGTGTAAAAAAAATCCAATTTTTGAGCGCAAGCGTCTACTTTCAATAGTGGGGTTTGAGCGATTTAACACGTTCAATAGAAACGATTAAAATTTCCGAGCGCCAGAGTCAAAAAACAAAGGCGAGTGACAGCAATTTAAATTGTTTATTGTAAACAATGAAAATAGCTGAGTGGTACCGTTTAAAAGTCGTTGAGTGTAAAAAAAAAAAATCCAATTGTTGAGCGCAAGCGTCTACTTTCAATAGTGGAGATGCAACCATTTAAATCGTTGAGTTTATCATTTAAATCGTTAAATCGTTAAACGCAAGGACGATCCATCATAACCCACACCCTCCCCCTCACACTCACCTACTACTGCCAACATGAACAAACTACGACTAATACTAATACTAATACTGATACTGATACTGATACTGATACTGTTACTGCTGACATGGACATCGACTCAAAAAGGACTCGAAAACACTGTTGGGTTCCCCTTTTATGAACACCATTTTTATATACCAATTCCCAAAACCGCTGGGAACACGTCTTTATATGGCAGTTGTAAGCTAGAAACACGTTAATTTTTTTTTTGTCGACCGGAAGACGTCATTGGAATACGTCTAAATACGTCGATGTGTGTTGGGACTACGTAAAGAATTGGTTCAAAGCACGTCAAACATAAGTTAGAAATAAGTTTTGCGTAAAAAGACATTACCGCGACGTGTTTTGACTTATGAGTAGCTTATAAGTAGCCTTTGTGGACGTGTGTAAGCGTCCACATATCGTGTGTAAAACTTATCCCCATCGCATGCGGAACGTGTGTCATACGCCGAGTACGTCGTAAAATTTTGAACATGTTTAAAATTTCTTGACGTACTCTACTTACTACGACGTATGATAGCGTACTTTAGCGTTCTACTCACGTATACCAAACTTACTCATACCGTATTTGACGTGCCCCAACGTTTTAGACACATTTTTCTTAGGTCGGCATACGCTGGCAAGATCGCCAAGGTGTGACCGCGATGTTGACACTTTCATTTCTACGGCAGTTATGATTCGAATTGTTGTGCGTCAGCCTTTTAATAGGCTAAGTCACGACATCGTCGGCGATGCGTGCAACGCGCTATGCCTAAGTTAGACTATCGTTGGGCATAGGTTGTGTAGGCCGACAATACGTTCAGCATTCGTTGGTATAAGTTATCTATAACACAACGAAACGTTCTGTGTCCGTTACCAATGCGTTATACATAAGACCAAGTCGCTATGAATACGTCCGAATCTTTAAAAAAAAAAACATCAAAAGTTCAACGTAAGCCAGCGTTTTACATACATTTTAATACGTTGCCATCGCTGGCTAAAACGTCAAGGTGTGACCGGGCCTTAAGCTTGTGATTATTTAAATCGTGTCCAGTTGGAAGCTGGAAGCTTCTGGCATTTGTGTAAAACTATGAATGAACTGTAAACATTCAACATTGGATTTATTCATCTCATTGTTCACCGGATGCTTCTCATGCAGTGGTCCAAGTCTCGAGTTATCTCCATTAGCCAACCCTGCTGGTAGCGCTTCAGCAGTGGTGCTTCATCCACCTAACAAAAATGATTGCACATCATCAAGAAAGAACACTCTTGTTAAGAAAGGCTTTAAATTGCTAAAAAGGAAACAAAGGTATTTTTGGTAGAGTGAGATGTCAATTATGGTCCCTTATTGGATTTATTATAAATGCACTGGAAATTTACCATTGGTATTGATGTGAAATTTTTTTAAAGTACAAATTGAATTCTCGGAGTCTTGCAGTAATGGCAGAACTTTTGACCCTCAACCCAAGGTGGCTCATCTCTTCCCTTTTCCTCCTTTTCTTATTGCTCCTTCTAACAAAACCTTCTTTCTACATATTTCCCTCATTATATTGTCCTCCATTCTGTTCCTTTGATCTCGATCCCCCTCCCAAACCTCAACCCCATCAACACCATCATCATCATTATTATCATTTTACGGCCGTTTACATGCTTGCACGTGGAAGCCGTGATTCACCTCGGCTGCTTTCCAGGCTGCATGATCCCTTGCGAGCCCTCTTGTTTGGCCTTTCACTCTAAGATCTTCTCTCAGCAACACATCCCATGTTTTTCTTGGATGGCCTCGACCTCTCCTTCCATTCACATTCATATCTATACACCTCCTCACACAACTACCTGACCACATCCTTTCCACATGTCCAAACCATCTCAATCTACCTCAACAATCTATAACCTCACTAATGCTTTCTATACCTAACGTATCTCTTAATTCCACATTTGATTTCCTATCCTTCAGTCACGTGACACATCCACGTCACCATTCTCATTTCATTTTGTTCACACCTCCGTTCATCCTCCTTTTTGATCACCCGTGTTTCGCTGTGATATCACCCATATCACCAAGGTTACAGAATTTATCGACACATTCCAGAGATACATCCCCATAAACTAACCTTTCCGCTCTAACTGGAGCCACGTGTTTACCTGCGCAAACAGCACATTTGAAGTCAGGTGCCACATGCAGTCTACTCCTGATGCTACTACACCGCTTGTACACACAGCAGTTGTTGAATTTACACAATATTGAATTGCGATCTACACCTTTTCTACAGAGAGCACAGGGCCACCTCCCACTTTTTTTTCCATACTTCCTTATCCCACACCACTAATCAGTACTTTTGTTTTCCCTGTATTCACCTTCAGTCCTCTGGCCTCCATACCCTCCTTCCATACTGTATATTTACACATTACCTCTTCCACACTATCTGCTATCAGCACCAGGTCATCAGCATACAGGAGCTCCAAAGGTAAGCCTCCTCCAAATTCCTGTGATATAGTCTCAAGATCCATAATGAACAGGATTGGGCTCAGGACAGACCTTTGATGAACACCCACTTTCACTTCAAAATCCTCACTCTGCATTCCATTTACCCACACAGAAGTTTTTGAGCCATCACACATTGCCATAACTACCATAACCAAACGATCCTCCACACGTAACTTTATCATGGACCATTGCACCACTTCCTGAGGCACCCTATCAAACACCTTCTCCACATCCACAAATATAAAGTACAGTTGTCTCTCCTTGCACAAATATTTTTCATGTAATTGCCTAACTATAAAAATTGTCTCGATCGTGCCCTTTCCTGGCATGAAACCAAATTGCATATCATGTATATTAACACCGTCTTATCAATTTGCCCAAGAATCTCTCTACCACTTTCAGTCCATGGTCCAGCAGCTTCAGACCCCTATAGTTGCCCCATGCTAAGGCACCACCCTTCCCTTTATACATATTCACCATTACACTCTTCAACCAGTCTTCTGGGACAGATGTCTCCCTTCTAATTGCAATTTTCAATTTAGTGATTAAATTCACTCCAATATCACCAGATGCCTTCAGGATCTTTGCGACAATACCAGTGTTGCTCGCCGCTTTACCATTCTTCATTTCATCGATGGCTTTCTTCACCCATTCATTCTTTATCTCAGGTGGTGGGCTCTGCACCGGCTCGACTTACTGCCTCCAAAATATCCCTGTTCCAAGGGAACTCCTCATTTAGCAGGTGCTCATAGTAACTCCTCCAAGCATTTCTAATCTCCCCACGGTCAACCAGTACATTTCCCAAATCATCCTTCACACATTGTTCTCCTATGAGATCCTTATTTTGACCGATCATTTGCTTTGCTGTCCTCAATATCTCCCCTCGACTATCAGCATTATTTATCACATCTGAAAGTGAATCCTGAACTATTAAATTTTTTAGCCTTATAAACTTCCTTTCTTGCCCTACGTTTAGCCACTAAGTATTCCTCCTTATCCCCTCCCTTTTTCCAAATGCTAAACAAACAATTTTTTCTTGAATCACCCTATCCACCTCATTATTCCACCACCATGTGGCCTCATGTCTAGCTGGGCCCTTCGACCAGCCACATGTCTTTTCAGTAGCCCATCTTTTAAAGAGTTCCAACAACTCTTTACATCCTTTCCTACCATAGGGTTTCCAAGATTGATTTCCAAAAGTTTCCTATAGAAATGTTCCTTTACATTCTGATCTCTTAGTTTCCATACTCTTCTCCTTGGGACATAAGGTTTCCTCCTTTCCCTGCTCCAACTTAACTTTTTCATCACACACTAGCAGCCAATGTTGTAAGGCACATTCTTCTCCACTTATTGTTTTCACATCTTTAACCAACTTCCTATCTAATCTCCTAACTCGAAAGTAATCTATCTGGCTCTTTATACCACCTGACTCATAAGTGATCAGTCTGCTCAGCCTCTTCTTCAACATTGTATTGCAGACGACCATATCGAAAGCATCCCCAAATTCAAGTGCTCTTACACCTTCAGTGTTTCTAACTCTGAAACCTGACCCACCATGCACACCCTCATATCCTTCTGCCAATGCTCCAACATGTCCATTCAAATCCCCTCCGATCACAACAACTTCTCTCTCACTAATCCCTGAACCAACATGCACAAGTGTGTCCTAAAACTCATCCTTCTCCTCCTCACTTAATCCTATCTGTGGGGCATATGTTGATACTATTGTTCATATACGCTTATCAAACAACAGCTTTAGGACTATAACTCTTGCATTTACCCTCCTAACCTCCAACACCTTCTCCACCCACTTCTCAGCCACCATAATCCCAACATCACCAGTTCCAGAGTCACAACCTATCCATAATAATTTGTACCTATCATTTCTACCTGTGACCATTCTTGCAGCACCTCCTCTCCACCTTGTTTCTTGCACACAGCATCAACACCACTACATAAATATGTTGATGGCTCATTATAAAAGAAAAAAGGAGACCTGGATAAAGTGTGAGAGATGATAGGTGTGTGTGTGTGTGTGTGTGTGTGTGTGTGTGTGTGTGTGTGTGTGTGTGTGTGTGTGTGTGTGTGTGTGTGTGCGTGTGTGTCACCATGTTATTATAGGTTAGAGAGATGCCACATGGTCAGATCTGGGGCTGACCGTGTGGCATATCTCTAACCTGTATTGACAATGTGATAGCGTTTCATCTCATGCCTTTTTATCATGGTCTTCAGATTAAACCCGGCAGGTGAGCATAGGCAAAAGGACCGACTTTGTGATCCTTTAGGTTTGAAAGCGATTAAAATAACAGCATTCGAAGATGTTGGCCTCCAGTCGTATACCGAAGCAGTGATCTCTCTAGCATCGAGACTGTGACATCATTTGAAAGCTAGCAACAGAACATATTCTATATTTTATCGTTGGATTTAAAATTAGCTCCATATTTTGGGGGGATGGTGTCAATTCGGCTAAGAAATCTGTTGCTTCGCCCTGCTTCTTTGCTTTGCAGATGATGGTGCTGAAACTTGGAATGGTCCAATGGCACAACAGAAGGTATGCATGTACATTCACACAGACCAACTTTAAAATCGAGCCTCTGGTCCTGGCCACCTTACTTTCATATTGCCCCACCAAGCAACCTTAAGCACAGTTTGACAAAGTTGTCGAATGTAATAAAATTGGACACCTACTTTAACCCCAAATTGATTTTTGCACCTTGAATGTGGGTTATGTTGAAGTTATCCATGCCAGTTACTCAACTGTATTTGCACACATGTCTGTGTTTTAAGGTATGCTTTCAGGTATGCAAGGCCTGTAGGGTATGACACCAACACTGCACCCAACCGACTATATGCACTGTTCGACAAAGTCGTCTCATTTAACCATAGCAATTTAATGTCAAATTCAATCACAAGTTCATTTTTTTGTTTACTTTTATTATCCATTATGTCCAAGTTAATCCTGCATTTTATATTTTGTGTGTCCAGTTTCCTGTGTGTCTGCATGTTGTTATGAAGTGTCATACTTTTATTATCTCCACTCCTTATAAAGGAGGATTTAGTGTGTGTGATAGTAATCCTGCTCGTTTACATAGAAATAAATAATGTTTCCAAAGGGGTCATTCCGTGTCAAATCAACAAATTTTCAGAAAAGTTCAGGGTCGACCATCACAGATTTTCATGATTTTTTTGTGTGGGTTGGACAAATATTTAAAAGAAAAAATGTCAAATATTAGTTCTGTATTCCAAGGAGTTTTTGAGATACGACCCCTAGAGCGTGTCAAGGTTGGTTGAAGAAAAACGACCCCTTAATTATCCTTCAATTTCAGCAACCCATTTCTTCACATCTGTTTAAGATAAAGCAATGAAATTTTTTTTCCTAATGCAACGTTTATGGTATTTTAAAGAAAAAATAAAGTTGGATACATTGCAGAAAAAATGAGGCCTATAGCCACCCTCAAAAATGGTAAAAATCAAAATAGCACGACTGAAATGGGCAACTTTGACCCATTTTAAAGTACGTTTCAGTTATTGTCACCCATGTAATTTTTTGTGTGAAAAATACACTAAAATGTCTTCCAAAATATGAATTACCAGGTGTCTACTGCATTTATTTTTTATTTTAGGCCCTGTCAAAAAGGGAAAAATATGAAATTTCATGATTTTCAGGTCAAAAAAATCACATGTGGCCTACCTTCAAAATATACATGCTTGGTATCAAATGAAAGCTCCTTTCATGTACTATAACTGTACCAAATCTCATTAGTTTTATAGCAATCCTTCATGTCCTACCAACCCCATCAATAAAGCCCCAAAACGAATTTGACTCATTATTGACAATGCCATTTGTGAGCTGTTAAATCAATTAAGTTCTGTGTCTCACTTAAATAAAAATTTTCAGGTATTAAATACCAAAATATCAATGCACAAACCAATTCTCACATGTCTATTAAGGTGATTTTTTTTTTAATTACACATCTCCAACATGATGAATAATTGACCCATGTTTAAGTACCCGGTAATGCTAATGAGTAAAAATACACTTCCAGAGGAAATGGTTTTGTTTGTTTGCTTTAATATTTAAAAACTTTTAACATTGAACAATAATGTGTTTCACCTTTAAGCATAAATAATTAAAGTACTAGAGTCTTTAACCTGAAGCTGATTCAGGATCTATTTTTAGCATAGCCTAGTTCTAGGGATGGCTTATTTTTAAACTTGGGGTGGTGTGCAAAAGTTTCTGAAAGTTGTAATTTGGAAGCACACTAACAAGATGGACCTGGTTGCAGAAAAAAATTAAAAACTTGTACTGTTGGTTCTATTCTTCAAGAAGAAACAGAATGTCATAAAACAACCTATTGCAGGTAAGGTTTTTATAGTTATTACTAATGCAATAAATGCATACAAAGGGCAATTTTCAAATGCATGTCTGATTCTTTCTAAATTATACTGTCTTTATTTTATGAATCAGTAGTTGAGCTAATGTGTGCATTACTTTGATGTCATTGGATTGTAAACAAAAATTGCACAATATTATCAGTGCCTGAATAACTTCAGTAATATCTGATGTATCGGTCATTTGAAGGGATAAACTTTGAAGCTTTCAAGTGGGAATTAACAGTGATTTTGAGGAATGGCCTGGCCACACTGACATTGCATTGCGTTGCACTGCGTTTTTTGTACTGTGTGCTATAAATAGATTTAATGCACTGGTGTTGTTTAGCTTTATTGATGGGGTTGGAAGGACATGAAGGATTGCTATAAAACTAATGAGATTTGGTACAGTTATAGTACATGAAAGGAGCTTTCATTTGATACCAAACACGTATATTTTCAAGGTAGGCCACATGTGATTTTTTTTGACCTGAAAATCATGAAATTTCATATTTTTCCCTTTTTGAAAGGGCCAAAAATAAAAAATAAATGCAGTTAGACACCTGGTAATTCATATTTTGGTAGACATTTTAGTATATTTTTCACACAAAAAATTACATGGGTGACAATAAATGAAAGGTACTTTAACATGGCTCAAAGTTGCCCGTTTCAGTTGTGCTATTTTGATTTTTTTACCATTTTTGAGGGTGGCTGCAGGCCTCATTTTTTCTGCAATGTATCCGGCTTTATCTTTTCTTTATAATATTGTTACTGGCCGGGGGCCGGCCTCCAACCGACCGCTCTGAACGGAGCCGCAAGTCGAGTTGGCCCGACCGATCGCCCGGAATATAGATCGCCGCCCGGATAACTCCGAGCGACGGGTCCTTGTACAAGAACCGAAATACGCCAATCGGCAGATCACGTGGGGTAGGGTCGATTGCCAATCTTCAATGTACCTAAATACCCACGTGTTCCAACTACCGGGGTATTCCACCCTCGATGGATCTCGTACGGAACAAACCGCCGAGGCGAGCTTGTCCGTGCGCGATTCCGAGCGGCGTAATCGCCGAGAATCGTCAGTCCAAATGTCCCCCTATTACGGCAAACCAACGGCTTTCTAACTCCCAACACACGAAATTTTCAGTCAATGAGGGAATGGATGAAACGAGCAGGTTTACATTTACACAAGGACATTTATTATAATGAAACATGTATGCAATTAAACAAGCAACAAAAGCACAACAAAAGAACTACAACCACCTCTAAGCAATTATTAATGTACAGTCACTTACACAGTTTTACTTACAGGACTCGGCGCCACAACATTCATTCGAAAGAAAAGCAGGAAAAACACCCCATCAAAGGCAATGGGGTCAGACTGGACCTCTTGGGTCTTTATGGCATGGGACTTGGCAGACCGAACGAGTCCCACGAGACCGTTGCAGGTGACCTGCACCCTCGTGGTGTCTGGCTTGGGCCACCCGCGACGTCCCGTCCCCACAGCAGCTCGCGTAGCCACGGTCGAGCTCGGGCCTTCCATGTGGCAGGCGAGCTCTCTCCGGCTCTCTCCACACGAACGCGCTTGGGCGACCCGCGATGCTCCTTCCCCACGGCAGCTAGCGTAGCCGTGGTCGAGCTCGGGCCTTCCGTGTGGCAGGCGAGCTCTCTCCGGCTCTCTCCACACGAACGCGCGATTTGCCCGACACAGCAGGCAAGGCTGCGCCTCCAGCTTGCGTCTCCTTCGCGACGCCCGGACTTCCACGCAGCTCCTTGGCTTCTGGCTTCTTCCCGACTCCCCCAACTGCAGAAGCAAAAAGCTTACTCCTCCCACGGGACTCAGCACACAAGCTTTGCCACGGGACTCCCACGAACTCAGCCCACTAACTCAGCCCTACCACGGGACTCCCACGGGACTCTTTACGAACTCTTCTCACAGGACTTTCATGAACTCAGCCCTACCACGGGACTCCCATGAACTCTTTTCACGGGACTTTCACGAGACTCTTTTTGCGAACTCTTTTTTTTTGGGACTCTTTTTGAACCAAGAAAAGATGTCCTCTTTATCCTTTGCACCCCCTCCCCCGCACCCGGCGTGACTCATGCCCTCGTGATACACCCCCCGCTCAACCACGGGTGGGAGGGAGTTGTTGATATCACGGGATGGCAGGGTTCTTCTTCCTCTTTGCATAAGAAGGGGAGGGACGTCTCCATTGTTTCATTCCCTAACTATTAAATCGATCCGCAGCGCATCTAATCGATTTCAAAACATTTAAACAATGGAAGGTGAGCTATCTAGGGAACATGCACTTATCGACAGAGCTGACTAAGGGAACCTGTATGTTGTGTGCAATTGAATTTCAAATTCATAACAATATCATAAAAGTTGCATTAAGAAAAAAAATTCATTGCTTTATCTCAAACAGATGCCAAGAAATGGATTGCTGAAATTGAAGGATAATTAGGGGGTCGTTTTTCTTCAACCAACCTTGACATGCTCTCGGGGTCATATCTCAAAAACTCCTTGGAATACAGAACTAATATTTCACATTTTTTCTTTTAAATATTTGCCCAACCTGGAAAAAAAGAATTACAAAAATCCAAGGTGGTCGACCTGGAGGCATTTGTTGATTTGACATGGAATGACCCAAAGGTTGGCTTTTACTTTAGAATAGATGAACCATTATTGATGTATATTTAATGATATATTTGGATGTGTGAACTTATAACAGGGTAACTCAAGGTGATGTTAGCCTCACGCATTTCCAAAGTCACATGAAAAGTTTTTGTAACATTGCTGTGTGTCAATCAGTGAGTGAGTGAGTGAGTGAGTGAGTGAGTCCACACTCGTCCTCATATCTACTGGAATCTATAAGTTTTACACTGGGAAGAGGCTCTGTATTCTTAAATGCTGTATCCTGTTGATGTTGTGTTCCTTGTTATCAAGTGTCTCTATGCTCAATCATGACTCCGTGATGACTTCATTTTCCACTTCCACTGAAGGTTTTTCATTCCCACTTTTTGGAGGATTACTATCCCTGACTAGTTTAGGAACGAAAAAAGCACAACAATTTAAGAGAAATGCCTCCTTCACAGCACCACTGGTGTTGCGGTGCCACAGTCCCTATTCGAAAAAGTGATCATAGAATATCAGTGAAGGCAAAGTGATGTGAAGACAAATAGTGTAAAATCAAAGCACCATAATGTCCAAAATATATCACAACAGATAACAATCATCACCTCTGCGATGACGCCCACACAGCCTGCTATGACGGCAGCTTTCGCTTGTGCTCCACTCATGCCACCGAGGCCTGATGTCACAAACACCTTCCCTTGCAGTTTCTCTAAGCTCAAGTACTTGCGTCCTGCATTGAGCACCGTGAGCTGTGATGGAGGATGGAGATTACTCAGCAATTTGGCACCCATTCTATTTTTCCGCCAAAGCAATGTCATTCTATACATTGGGAGGTGCTAACTTCGCCCTTTTCATAACAGTGTTTTGCCACTGTATTCTTGTTTTTATTATTGTAACCTCTGCAAGAGAATATGGAATGTTATATTTTCACTCCTTTCTGTTTGTCTGTCTGTTTGTTATTTGCAAAATCGAAGCTTTTTCAAGTACTGATCAGTCGATTTTGTTATTCTGTTTGTCCGACTGTTTGTCTGTCAATCGCCTACAGGTCACAATTTCAAACCGATATCTTCATGAAACTTCATCACATGGTGGAGTTTGTCATAAGGAAGAAGCCTATTGTTTTTTTTAATTCAAAAGATCAAAAGGTCAACAACTTAAGTGACATGTCGAAAATCCTCAATTTTCATCCCATTTACTTGAAATTTGAAGAGGATTTATATTTCAGGTGAATGAATTCAGCCAGCCAATTATTTTTGATATCAAATTTGTTTTATTGGTTTTGCAAGTACCAATCTCTGCATGACGTTTTCTTCTTCTTTGTTTGTCTGTTTGTGTGCAGGATAGCTCAAAAAGTTGTGGACAGTTTCGGATGAAATTAAGTGGCGGGTTTGGTGCGTTACCAAGATGAATTTATTCGATTTTAGTGAAGATCTGAATCCACATCCAGATCTGATAATTTTTTTAAGTGATTCTTCACCATTGATAGGGTGAAACCGATATATAGCACAATATCTCAATAAGTTGTGGACAGATTCGGACCAAACTTGGTGGAGAGGATGGGTGTGTGACAAGGACAAATTCATTTGATTTTTGTGAAGATCCGAATCTGGATTTGGATAGAAAGATTATTTAATTTTTCAAGTGATTCTTCACCACTGAGCCAAAAACGATATATAGCATGATATTTTAAAAATGTATTGGGCCCAATATGTTCTCATGGATCAGGCATTGTGTGGCGGAGGTATGCGCTCTACCGAGTGTCCTCTTTTTCTGATGTTTTCATTTTGATTATCATTGGAAGGCCCCAGTTTTAATCCGAAGGACGAAAAACGTGAAAAAGGTCGAAATGATTAGGTTTTGCTGAACATCTGGATCCAGATACTAGAATTAAAAAAAGTGATTCTTCACTATTGAGAGATAAGGCCAAAAACGATAAAGAGCATGATGCCTCAAAAAGATGTGGATGAGTTAAGATAAAACATGGTAGATTTATTGGGAAGGTGACGATAAGAAGCCAATTTTATTTTGGTTAAGGTCTGGATCCAGATCCAACAGCTCAGTGGGTTATAAAATGTAAACTGTTCAGCTTGGTAGAGGTATGCGCTCTATCGGTTTCCGTTCTAATTTCTTTGTTTCTATACATGTTCAGGGCTGGTGGAAACTTATGAATCAAAGCCTTCGTTTTAAAATTTATTTTGGCAGTCTGTTCATATTTCAACAAAAACGAATCCACTTCTTTCATCACCAAACACTTAACATTAGAAGCAGAATTAAGATTTCCTCCATCATATTGTTAATGAATATCAATGTGATCATATTAATCCTACATCAAGAATATCATTCTAATCGCCAATTCAAATGTATGGTAGTGTTCCCATACATTTGTTTGTGCAGAATTGTTCCCAAGGTCACAGTGTGTACTTGACCTAAGTCTTACCAAGGTTCCATGTACGATTCCCTGCGGCCCGATATAGCAGTAGCTGCCAGCTGTCATCTGGCCATACCTGCCAACATAATATACAAGTGCGCAAAGAACATTCGACACAAGGAGCCATTCAGCCCGTAATACTGCATCTATGTTGTATTCACATTCATGCAGTCATTTCCAAAAATTCAAAAGTTAGTGTGTAATCAGGTGCTGCTTACAATTTATAATAACACAGCGATGATAACACATTTTTGTGTGTGTTTGTGTGTAACACATGATGATATAACATGATAACACAGCGTTTTGCAATTACATTGTGATATTTTTCATCTGATGAATTGATGGACGCACTTACATTGTGACCCCGAGTGCAAACATCCTTTCATATTCTTCTCGTGAAGAATAATTAGGAATGACCTGTTAAAATAATATAAAACAAGAGCAAGACTTGCTTTGCAATACATGTCCCCTACCAATGTAATATTTCAAACAACCGATGTGCATACATGAAGCAAAAACATGCATGTGACAGGGGTGACAGTTCATAGCTTGATCGGGATTCAAACTCCGGCTCGACACAGAGGCGAGTGTGCATTACTTTTGGCCATCCACTGACGGCCATTAATTATGCTATTCACATAAAGGAAAATAAATTAAGTATTTTGTGCATAATTTCGGTTCAGCCAGACTTTTCGCACCAGTAAACACATCCCTTTATTTGGGTGGTGTATAATGGGACATTCAGTGCTGAAAATAATAAAAATATCCCCATACACAAACATGAAGCGAAAACATGCATACGGCTTATGTGCATATACAGTATAATCGTGGATTTTGTAGGTGTATACGAACACTACCTGGGATCATTCCAATTGCACTGGGCCATGGACTAACACCCAGGCCTAAGGCCTGAGGCCTGCCCATCTGTGATGCTTCATGGAATGGTGGTGCTTTATTTTATTTGGGAGGAGTCAGGCCAGCTGTCCAACCAATGGGTGTAAAGCAGTGGGGTGGAGTCAGGGCAGCTGAACACTGACCCTTGTATAATCTAATGATTATATAAAGCTGAGTTTGTGTGTGTGTGTGGGTCTGTCTGTGGGTGGGTCATAAGCGTCACCCATTCTACAGGTCACGCCCTCGAGCCATCCAGAAATCGCTGCCATATTTTTCTCTCCACGTAGCTCAGATTGTTTTTAAGGCCTCATGTACATTTGAAGACTGAACAACGCATCATCTATCTTTAAATGAAGATAAAGTTTTTAAGAAACAAAGGTACATTTTGATTACAACTCAAATAAGGTGGTAATGCATGTTTTGTCCCCAGCGATCACGGCAGCTGTCTAATATACACCGCCCAATGAAGGCACATTAATTTTCATATTGTTCAGAGGAAAGAAAATAGTGATATTTCATTAAACAAGCTCAAATGAGCTAAGATCCTCGTCCTCTTAATGATGACGTCATAAAACGAATATGACGTCATTGTGATGTATTAGGTTTGCGATAAATTATCTGTGCTAATTCCCGGCTTGATTCCCACAAACAAAATTCAAACGGCTTGCCTAGTTTCGGAGACAATGGTATAGGCGATTTCCATTAGCAGAGATATTTTGAAGTCAACTTTTTTTCTAGGAAGAATTTCCAAAATCGGAGATGGTTACTGTCTGTGCAGGGTATTTTTACACATATATGCCAAGTTTCAGGAAGTTTCGATGAAAACTGTAGGCTGTGAAACAAAAAAGTCCACAAGAAGAAGATGAAGAACAACAACGTGAGTAAGACTTAGAGATCCTCCACGAGGATCTAAAAATAACAACAACTTTGTGGGACATCAAACGCAGTTACTTTCTTTCTGCGAGACAATGACATG
>NC_140970.1:38600579-38680579 GCF_056783735.1 Eptatretus burgeri | reverse complement strand
AAGTGTAAGTGAGCGCCGTCGGATTTTCGTTTTTGACAAAATGACGGAAAAACTTGAACAACGCGACTGCACCAAATTTTATGTAAAGCTTGGCGATTCCCAAGTGGAAACGATCTGCAAGATTCAACAGGCCTTCGGGAACAAAGCAATGGGCACCACACAGATAAAAGAGTGGTACAACCGCTTCAAAGCTGGTCTCACATCAGTGGAAAGTGAAGCACGTTCTGGTAGGCCATCAACATCCTGAAATGAGATCGTCATTGACCAAGTGAGGACCCTGCTGATGCAGGATTGTCGAATCACGATCAGAGAACTTGCAGACAAGGTGGGCGTCAGCATTGGATCCGTTCATTCCATTGTGACTGAGGATTTGGGCTTAAGGAGAATCTCAGCGAAGTTCGTTCCAAAGCTGCTTACGATGGAGCAGAAGCAACTCCGTTTGGAGATCGCACAGGACATGCTGGAGACTGTGAACAGCGATCCCAACTTCTTCAACACAGTGATCACTGGCGATGAGACCACAGTGATCCGTCATTTTGTCAAAAACGAAAATCCGACGGCGCTCACTTACACTTCCTCACTCATCGGCGGTCTGTCGGCGACTGACAGCTTCTGCAGGCGGGAAAATATTCACGCATATGGATTAGGATCGCCTACATACTGCACCAAACCATGCCTCCCGAGCTTCATTTGTTTACGCACGAAAAATTAAGGTTGGGTACTTTTTGAACACACCTCGTATAGATATTTAACAGTATTTTATAGATTTATGCGGTTTCATGCCTGTTTGATAAATGCTAAATTTGAAGGTGTCCCATCATTCCTTCTTTCAACTCCAGTTGTTGCTGCTTGGAAGCTTTCATACTCATGTAGGAACTTGTAGTTGTAGGAGTATTTTGTCCAGGGAACTTAGACACAGGCAAAGACCACTTAACCCAGTATATTTGTTTTCCTTGTACCGACCCCAAAAATTATG
Source organism: Eptatretus burgeri (assembly GCF_056783735.1). NCBI lineage: Eukaryota > Metazoa > Chordata > Myxini > Myxiniformes > Myxinidae > Eptatretus > Eptatretus burgeri. The sequence goes on along the minus strand of NC_140970.1, from coordinate 38,679,603 downwards.
TAGATGTTGGATCATTAATCAAACATCCACATACTTTTTACATCTATAGGCAGGGAATGTACTCAGTATCAGCACATAATGGCTTACTCGTTTTTAAAAATGTTGTGAGATCTTCAATGTCTGAAACTTAAAAGCAGAAAGGAATTGAACTTATGGTCCCAACTGAAGGACACAGTACTGGGAGATACAGTCCTCCATCAGAAGGTTGTAGTTTATGTTAATTTTGTCACTGACCAAGTGCAGATTGGAGACCATGTTGCCACAAGCTACCAACTGAACTATCGTGTGTGTGTGTTTTATGTCGGTAGGGAATTTTCTGGTTGAATGAGTGTGCTTATAAATGAATGAGTGAAGATACATACCATACCATTGCTAATGACCACACGGGGTGCATCCCTATGGCTTGGAAAGATACCAAGAGGATGCCCACTGCACATCACCAGTGTCTGCTCATCTGTCATTTCTGACAGAAACTTCATCACCAACAAAAACTGCAACACCAAGTAAGGGATCATACATGCAATAGATATGCAACAAGGGCAGAATTTTAACGATCACACTCCCAAAACCACAATCCTGTTTCAACACTCAGTAAGCACAATAGCAGATCCGTCCTCCCTCCACACGTACACACATCCCCAAGTGAATTACTAACATAACCTACATATGGCATAATGCTCTGCAATCAAAACACTGGGATGAAAATTTGTAGCTGAGTCGAGAGTCAAACCCAGGCTGGACGGCTCAGAGGCGAGTGTGCAGGCTATTATACCAGCCCCCTTCTGTTAGCTTTAATCGAGATGAAAATAATATAATGAACAAAAATATGAATAGAGGATACTTATGTGCTTACCTCCAGTCCGACAGAGTGGTGCAGATGTACCGCACATACCTGTGAGCTCTGTAGTGTGGCCTCGATTCCCAACCTACCTATACTCGTAAATTGTTACATTTGTGCTTCACAGGCCACGTGTTCCCTCACAAAGTATGCTGTCCCTGGGATGGACATTAAGCTAGGTGTTCCATCCACTAACATTAGCTAGTAGACGTTAAAGATTTCAGTGTCTTTCATGAAGAGTTGGTGAGTTACCACCATCACCCTGAGAAAATTCCAAATCCCTACCAAAGTTAGCTCCAGTTGAATGTCAGGAAGTTTGTGAAAGACCGATGATTCCACAGAAAGGTGGGACTACTCCTTGAAAATGTGAGCAATCACCCTCTCATAATATCTGCTATTCCTCTGCCTGATCTTTTCTATTTTCATCGACTCTCCTGCCGTACACTTGCGCTCTTTTCTACAATTAACATATTTGTCAGCTTTTCCTGTCTACTTACATCTTTCATCTTCTTATCACCTTATGTTGCCTCGCCCTGTTTATAAATATCTCCTTTCATGAACGCTGCCTATCTCTTTGTTCCTTGCCTAATTCCCAATTTCTTGTTTACCTGTTCCTCTCTGCTACATCGTTGGTGTATCAGCCTCACTCCGATGTCCACCTCTTGCATGAGTCTCGATATTTGTATGCAAAAAATGACCAGTTGTACACTGTGAAATGATTGTTAAATGTAGGATGCATATATGCAGCTTTTTACCTGTGCCCAGTTGCTGAAAACCTGCCCATTGCCTCCATATGTCACCAGCTCTTGTGGAAACTGCAAAGAAGCATCAAAAGGTTCACAATAAAATTTACAGAACAGTATGATTGAAGGCATCATTATGACCCCCTATACCCTCCCTCTTCTCCTGCCTGTTAAACCACTTCCCAGCTAAATCCTACGACTTCCTACAGTTCTCTATTGGTAACGTAAAAAATTTTTTGTGGGTTAGTGATCAATAAATGTCCATTTTTGAGGAGTACTATATATGGGGGTTAATGATCAATGGGTTAATGATCAATAAATGTCCATTTTTGAGTACTATATATCGAGGGAGTGGGAATATTGTTGGAAAAGAAAATTTAAAAAAAGGAGGCGGAGAGGATAGCAGAGAGAGGATAGTTTGTGAGATGGTGGGTGGAAAACGAAGAGGATTGGGAGCATACATATAGTGTTCAGGAGAAGAGATCGGAATGGGATAAAATTCTACATTTTTGTGCACATGACAATTGTGGACATGCACTTCAGAAACACCTGAATTTTAACATATAGGTTTGTCTTTAATGGTGTCATGTTATTGTGTTCATATTAAGTTTGTCTTAGAATATTATTTCATTCTGAAACATTTCTGCCATAAACACAAGGAAGATGTTTCTGAGTTGCAGTTACATTTTCGCATTGCTGCCCCATGCGACACCAATGGATGCTTCTGAGGCACCGGTTCAGTGACATACCTGGGCAACGTGAGGATCAAGGTTGTTCATTATCATGTGCATAATTGCAGCTGCCTGTTGTGATGCACAGGGGTATTCCCATATAGGAAAGGCTCTGCGACAAAAGACAATACATCAGTGGACTTTGCTAAATCTTGGTGTTGGCTTAACGGTTAAGGTGGCTGGCTTAAGGGTCTTGAGTTTGATCCCCCTGTCGTGTCATTAAATAACACCAGGTGGGATTATTTAAGCAGCCTGCCATCCTTAAGAAGTCTGTTATCAGCAGCCTGTCATCCTTCCAAGGTCGTCAAAATAAGTGTCAGCCTCTTGGAAACGGGGCTGTGCATCAGTGGCACAGCCGGGCTCCCGGCATCCAGCAGCCACAGGCTGCATACGAAATGATAATAATTGACTTTGCTAAAGTAACTATAACACCTGTGAGTTAGTCTAAAGGTGGACTTCTAATCAAGAGAGAGGAAGAGATTTCCTGAGATTTATTAACAGCAACAACAACCTCAAAGTGAGACGTGTACAAGCCATTTGAGCATCAGTTTGGAGCGCATGTTTCTCGAGGTTCTTTTTTTTTTTAATACAAAAAGGTTAGAAATAAAGGATCGTCTCAAAACAGGTTGAACAAAGCTGAACGTATGCACTTAGCCTGAAGACCAGAGTGTATGTTCATAAAAAGGGATGACGAGGCCAAAATAAAGGGCCATTCAAGAAACATGTATCCTGTAATAAAACGTATGTTCATACAAGTGACACTTGCTATTTCTCAATAGAGATACGCCTTTTTACATAAAGGTAAAAAGTCCAAACATTTGTATTTAAAAAAAACAACAAAAAAAAACACATTTACTTTTGCCTGAAAATTAAAGTGAATAACCATGCAAAAGTCTTCAAAGCAAAGCATGCACCTTGGTCCAAAGGCAAATGCAAGATCACACAACAGGATGATTTTCTCCATAAGAAACAGCTTTATAAAATAAAGTTTAAAATAAATAAATAAATAAATAAATAACCCAAGGATTTTGGCAAAGCTAAACACATGCACTTTATTCCAAAATTCAAAGCATACTGTAAATCTTGTTCAAACATCCACATTCATCTTGAACTGAAAGCCAAAATTCATGGTTTTACGAAAAATACATGACAATCAATGTTCCTGGCCCGAAGGGCACGTGGTGATATGAAGTTTCTCTTGTTGATAAACTTTCTATGACCATGTATTTTGCCAATTTTTTTTCTTTCTGTACAATAGCTAGGCTTATGGAAATGCAAGGTTCTATTGACAGTTGGGGAGTGCAGGAGCAATTGGGTACAACCATCAAGGGAATAAATGTACAGGAAAGGAAGAGAGAAAGAGGGGGACGAAACACTGAAATATAATCAAGTTGGGTTGGAGGGAGGGTTAATGGGGGGTAATTAAGATCATGCGTAATGGTGGGAGATGATTATGCAGATCTTGCTTTGGGTCTTGGGGGTAAAAAAATAAATAAAAAAAAACAATACACAAGGTGATGATGCCTTGCTTGCTGTATGCCTTGGAGGAAAGAGCAACCCCTAGAAGGTGGTTCTATTCACAGGAAAAGGAGGAACAAAGGAGGTTAGGTGTGTATAATCAGCCTGGATTTTGGAAGTGTAACCAGAAAGGGGTTCCTGGAAGAACTTGTACATCTTAGAGTTACTAGGGAGGGTTGGAGGACAGAGCGGAGGGAGCAATATTAGAGAATAAGGGGGGGGGGGGAAATAGACCACCGACCTGTCTGCAATCTGAAAGCAACAGGTGTGTTTGTGTGTGTGTGTGTGTGTGTGTGTGTGTGTGTGTGTGTGTGTGTGTGTGTGTGTGTGTGTGTGTGTGTGTGTGTGTGTGTGTGTGTGTGTGTGTGTGTGTGTGTGTGTGTGCATATTGCTGTGTCGACGGATCTGACTAACGGCACCTGTCACACGAGGAGCTTTTGCTGTGACTGAAGATTGTTGAGCTTACTAAATTCATCCTGTGTTCAATTAACTGTTCTAAAAACCATTTACAACATCCCAAGTATCACTCCATTCCGAGGCCGAACCGGGCAACACAATGTGCGAAAGGTAAAACGCAGGAAAACGTCTCATAATTAAAATGGATTTATTACAAAAATAACAAAGAGATAGGGGTAGACAATATGCTCTAATAAACGGAGCAGGGCACATGCTCAAAGGACAAACAAGTAGGCACACGCACTTGCATACAATGAAAATAAATAACCCACTATGGAACCAAATGTAAATACTAGGACTTGCGCTACAATGGGGAATGAATGAGGGCTTGAGCAAGGCAAAAGCTCGTTTTGCGGCTGGTACGGTACAGGGCTGTTGCGACACAGGGCTGGTGCGGCACAGGGCTGATGTTGGACATGGCTGATGTTGGACATGGCTGATGTTGGACATGGCTGATGTTGGACATGGCTGATGTGGCACAGGGTTTGGGGTTGGCAATGAGGAGAAGCGGTGAAACAAAGCGAGAGGAGAGGAATGTTACCTCTCCAAAGTTCTGATTGCAACTCCAACTACCTCATTGGGTCTCCATCTCCAAAACTGCCATGTGCAGTGTGGCTATGACCCTCATAAACTTTGGGATGACCTCCATGCACAGCAGGTCCCTCTCATTGGCTGCCCGCAGCTGAGGGTGTGCCATTTTCCAGGCCAACCAAGCCCACAGGGCAGCTGCAATAAAAAGTAATATGCCCCCTCTCAAAGGCTCTGCAGCCGACCTCGCAACCCTGACCTGTGGTACACCAGCCAAACAGTCCTTGCTGTGTCCTCCGAAAGCGCAATGCACTTTCCAGTTTTGTCTTTGTGCCCAAGTCTTCACCCGGCCTCGCTCAAAAACTGGGGATTTTCCACAATAAAATTTACTCTCCATGGTCTTTACATTAATGCTCAGTGCCTCCTTTCTCGGTGCACCTTTTACAATTAAACTTATTCTGAAATTTTTCCTCTTTCAAGAGGAATCTAACCAACACGGATATATGGCCATACTATTCTTGAGCAAGTCCCGCTATGAATCCCCCTCTCAACCCCTCCCCCACGCACCCTACCATTCTATGCAACATAGCCCCCATCCCTGAAACATTAGGCTCCTGTCAAGGGGTCCCAGTGGGTGTCCTAAGGTGGGTGGGAGATTTCATAAATTTCTCAACACAATTATGATTTTAAGTTTGCACCTGTACTATGAAGCATCTGTCTGTCTGTCTGTCTGTCTCTCTGTCTCTCTGTCTCTCAGAAACACATTCAGTTTTGCCAATATTCGCTGGTTCAGTAAATCTCCCAAATACAAATGTGATTTTGATTTTCCACCTGAGCGATGCCACTTTTTCTCCATTCTCAGGTTCTCCACAATATCTTTTGACATTTTACTTTTGTTGTGGGATTATGATGGAACAACATCAAAAGATATCACAATGCTAAACCAGAAGAGGATTGTAGTGTTGTATTATGGCATCATAATGTGATGGCATTCTTTATTGTTGCTCCTCTTCTTCATTCTTCTTCTTAATCCATCACAATCCCACAACAAAAGTAAAATGTCAAAAGATTTTGTGATCGTAATCCATGAGAATTGTGGTGTCATCCAAAACGATGTTCCTTACAGGTAGAGTCTGGGGCAGCTCCTTGTAAACCAATGGCCATCCATATCTGGTGCCCAACTGTGTCTGCAGACATCCTCATGCAGTTGCGTTACTTTTTTTTAGGAAGTTGGTGGCTGAATTTGCACTCTGGCCACCGTAAAACACTTCATTCCATGAAACTCATCAACATAAAGAAAAATGAAAACCCACTCTATGGGAGTACCTCCTGTGCTGCTGCCCTTTGCAGGGCAGCTCACCGGATGATGGGATTTGGGCAAAAGCCTTCTGGACCTCCATTCTTTTATAGAAGGAAAAGCATGGGGTAAACTTCCTCAGTCAGATTGCGGTGGTGTGTGGCAGAGTGTTGCTGAGGTGTCATCCACCAAATGGTGGTCTGCTTGGATTAACCTGAGGGGGTCCCTTCGGGTGGATGCCTGGAATGTCCTATTCCTAAGAGAGGATGATCACCTGTCTCTATCATCTGAGGTCCAGCATTTGAGCATCAGCATTGCAGCACTCTCTGAGGTTCAGAGACCAGATAGTGGCGAGATCATGGTGGGTGGTTTCACCTACTATTGGTCTGGTCACTCTGATGGTTACCATGCCGAAGGAGTTACTGTAGCTGTGTCCAACAATATAACGACCATGATAATTGAGGTAACATCCTTCAATGAGCATATTATGAGACGAAAGATTCGTCACTCCTTGGGTGTTGTTTCCTGGTCTCTGTATATCCTCTGACTGAGACAAGTGATCTCAGTGAAAAATTCTATGCCGCACTCAAGTCTGTGGTTGACTAGCACCCCAGGTGAAATACTCTTCCAGTCTTGGGGGATTTTAATGCATCGACTGGTACTGATAGGGATGATTATGAGACATGTGTTGATCCCCATGGGTCTGGAACTGTGAACCAGAATAGCACTAATTTCCTTGACTTTGCAAGAGGTCGTGGATTTAGGGAGGCTGGTTCATAGTTTCAGCACCCACAGGCTAATCACTGGACTTGGTATTCCAACCCAGGTGATGTGGTATAGGAGATTAACCATGTGCTCGTTGATGGTCACGGGAGGATGATTCAGAACTGCAGGGGTCTACCGGAGTGCTCAGTTCCTCAATACTGCCCACAGGCTTGTTGTAGCAACTCTGAAGCTGCAGCTGAAATCCAGGAGAATGGTACCATCCCAGCCCAAACTGGATGTTGGCAAGCTCAAGGATGAGAGTGTAGCTGAGGAGTTTGCAAGCAGGCTAAATGTGGATTTGGGGGAAAGGGGTCTGGGTGCCTTGGGAAATCCTGAAGAATTGTGGAGTGCCTTCAAGACTACCATCCTTGATGTTGAAGGTGGATGTCTTCGAACTCCCCGAAGTGCAAAGAATAATTTTGTCTCTCGAGGGACCATTGACCAGAGTCGCAGGGCCAGCCTTAATGGCAGAGCTGAGCCGTTCAGGGAGTTGAGGCATAAAACTGTATGTGCGCTGAGGGTGGACAAGGAGCCCTGCGTGTGAGGAATCGGGCAGGAAGTAGAGCATCACCTGTGGTCAAATTATTGTCGTTTTTCTTAAAGGGGAATTCGTGCATTGTAAAAAAATTTTTTGTAAAGTTGGACTCTGACCAGGGATCTGAGATGGAGACTTAATTCCTTCAGTACCAGGTGTCTTCAGAGAATTCTTGGCTATCACTGGTCGGACTTTCTGTCCAACGATTGGTTGCTGAGAGAGACTCTGAGATTTGTCACCTGTATAGTCCGTGAGAATCAGCTGCAGTTGAATGGACATGTGGCTCGATTTCCTGATGCTGATCCTACTCACCAGATTCTCCCTACGAGGGAGCCTCGTGAGGGGAGGAGGCCAACAGGCCAACCATGTTCCTCGTTGTTTCAGCAGGTTGCTCAGCATCTCAAGGACATGGGGATGGGGCAGGCATCTGCCTGGGGCATGGCCAGACGGAGTTTCCTGGAGTACCGGCGGAAAGTGGACGCAGCCACATGCTGTTCCGGTGCATGCTCCCATACCTGAACTGACCATACAGACAGAGTCCATAACGATGTTCCTTACAGACAAAGCCTTGAAACAAAACACACAATGGCTCCATATCACTGAGAATCACTTTATTGGTGATTAGAACAACATACGTTAACGTGATAAATTAAACACAACAGTATAAACATAAACCGAAATGGCGACTATGATCATGAAAATACTATCGAGGTGAAACTTCACTGCCGAGAGCCAAAAAATAGTAAAGAATAATAATAATAACATCGTAAAACATTTCAAAATCTTATTTATTATAAAAGAAAGTTCCGTTACTTGTGACAAGTGATGCTTTTGGTCACCTTTAACTGGCGGGAATGCCCGATTGCAGCCGACAGCACAACAGAACACCATCTGTTTCACTGAAACCAGTGCACCTGACCAGCTACTGGGGTGTTCCAAGATGGTGGCAGATAGTTGGTGCCACTCACCACATATCGTTTTAAAAAAATAATAAAATGCTTAATGTTTTATATATATTGTTATTTTGGTATGGATTAAATCCATCTGTTATTAAATTAATTTAATACTTGTTTCAGTTGATTTGGGTGATGGTTTGGATATGTATGAGTTTTGGAATGGTTCTGTCCATTGTCCATTCCCCCCCCCCCCCGCACAATCCTGGGCTGATTTGGTTGAGTCCACATTTACCTTGGATTTCCTTTCGTAATAAAACGATTAATATTTTATTTATCTTTAAATTTTGGGTTGTGTGCACGAGCCGACAAAGTCACTTCCTCACATTGGAATGACCATCATAGCTTCAGCAGTTATTGAGGGAGGTCAGGCTATAGTTTTACATTATTTTTCGTGGGGAAGAACCACAAGAAGTACAAATTAGTGATCGACTGATGTGGTAGGTTAGCGATGTATTCTGGTGTCATTTTAAGTCTTGGTCGTTCAGAAAACACTCGAGAATAAAAGGTATGCCTTTTAAATACTTATAATTTCACTCAATAGTAGTTTATGATTGTATCATTGTGTACACACTTGAATAGGCGGCCATTTTTTCCCGTACAATCCCTCTATAATCGACATGGAGTACCACCATACTCCGAAACTAGTGTGCATCGGCTCGCGATGCTCACCTCACATGTTTCTGCAGTGGGACAAACACAGCCACGCTATTAAAAACACCTCACTGCCACGTTATTTAAAACACCTCACCTCCACGTTTTTAAAACACATCACATCCAGGTTACTAAAAACACCTCACCACCACGTTATTAAAAACACCTCACAGCCAGGTTATTAAAAACACCTCACCACAACGTTATTAAAAACACCTCACCACTACGCCATTAAAAACACCTCACTGCCACGTTATTAAAAACACATCACATCCAGGTTATTAAAAACACATCACAGCCAGGTTATTAAAAACACCTCACCACCACGTTATTAAAAACACCTCACAGCCAGGTTATTAAAAACACCTCACCACCACGTGATTAAAAACACCTCACCACTATGCCATTAAAAACACCTCACTGCCACGTTATTCAAAACACCTCACCGCCAGGTTATTAAAAACACCTCACCACAACGTTATTAAAAACACCTCACCACTACGCTATTAAAAACACCTCACTTCCACGTTATTAAAAACACCTCACCACCACGTTATTAAAAACACATCACATCCAGGTTATTAAAAACACATCACAGCCAGGTTATTAAAAACACCTCACCACCACATTATTAAAACCACCTCACAGCCAGGTTATTAAAAACACCTCACCACCACATAATTAAAAACACCTCACCACTATGCTATTAAAAACACCTCACTGCCACGTTATTAAAAACACATCACATCCAGGTTATTAAAAACACCTGACCACCACGTTATTAAAAACACATCACATCCAGGTTATTAAAAACACATCACAGCCACGTTATTAAAAACACCTCACCACCACGTTATTAAAACACCTCACCACTACGCAATTAAAAACACCTCACTTCCACGTTATTAAAAACACCTCACCGCCACGTGATTAAAAACACATCACATCCAGGTTATTAAAAACACCTGACCACCACGTGATTAAAAACGCATCACATCCAGGTTATTAAAAACACATCACAGCCACGCTATTAAAAACACCTCACTGCCACGTTATTAAAAACACATCATAGCCAGGTTATTAAAAACACCTCACCACCACGTTATTCAAAACACCTCACCACCACGTTATTAAAAACACATCATAGCCACGCTATTAAAAACACCTCACCACCATGTTATTAAAAATACCTCACCGCCACGTTATGAAAAACACCTCACCGCCACGTTATTAAAAACACATCACATCCAGGTTATTAAAAACACCTGACCACCACGTTATTAAAAACACATCACATCCAGGTTATTAAAAACACCTGACCACCACATTATTAAAAACACATCACAGCCACGTTATTAAAAACACCTCACCGCCACGTTATTAAAAACACATCACAGCCACGCTATTAAAAACACCTCACCGCCACGTTATTAAAAACACATCACAGCCACGCTATTAAAAACACCTCACCGCCACGTTATGAAAAACACATCACAGCCAGGTTATTAAAAACACCTCACCACCACGTTATTCAAAACACCTCAACGCCACGTTATTAAAAACACATCACAGCCACGCTATTAAAAACACCTCACCGCCACGTTATTAAAAACACATCACAGCCAGGTTATTAAAAACACCTCACCACCACGTTATTCAAAACACCTCACCACCACTTTATTAAAAACACATCACAGCCACGCTATTAAAAACACCTCACCACCACATTATTAAAAACACATCACATCCAGGTTATTAAAAACACCTCACCACCACGTTATTAAAAACACCTCACTGCCACGTTATTAAAAACACCTGACCACCACGTTATTAAAAACACATCACATCCAGGTTATTAAAAACACCTGACCACCACGTTATTAAAAACACATCACAGCCACGCTATTAAAAACACCTCACCACCACGTTATTAAAAACATCACAGCCACGCTATTAAAAACACCTCACCGCCACGTTATGAAAAACATCACAGCCAGGTTATTAAAAACACCTCACCACCACGTTATTCAAAACACCTCACCACCACTTTATTAAAACCACATCACAGCCACGCTATTAAAAACACCTCACCGCCACGTTATTAAAAACACATCACATCCAGGTTATTAAAAACACCTCACCACCACGTTATTAAAAACACATCACAGCCAGGTAATTAAAAACACCTCACCACCACGTTATTAAAAACACATCACAGCCACGCTATTAAAAACACCTCACCTCCACATTATTAAAAACACATCACAGCCAGGTTATTAAAAACACCTCACCGCCACGTTATTAAAAACACATCACAGCCAGGTTATTAAAAACACCTCACCACCACGTTATTCAAAACACCTCACCACCACGTTATTAAAAACACCTCACCACCACGTTATTCAAAACACCTCACCACCACTTTATTAAAAACACATCACAGCCACGTTATTAAAAACACCTCACTGCCACGTTATTAAAAACACATCACAGCCAGGTTATTAAAAACACCTCACCACCACGTTATTAAAAACTCCTCACCACCACGTTATTCAAAACACCTCACCACCACTTTATTAAAAACACATCACAGCCACGTTATTAAAAACACCTCACCGCCACGTTATTAAAAACACATCACAGCCAGGTTATTAAAAACACCTCACCACCACGTTATTAAAAACACATCACAGCCAGGTTATTAAAAACACCTCACCCCCACGTTATTAAAAACACATCACATCCAGGTTATTAAAAACACATCACAGCCACGTTATTAAAAACACCTCACCCCCACGTTATTAAAAACACATCACTTCCAGGTTATTAAAAACACATCACAGCCACGTTATTAAAAACACCTCACCGCCACGTTATTAAAAACACATCACAGCCACGCTATTAAAAACACCTCACTGCCACGTTATTAAAAACACCTCACCGCCACGTTATTAAAAACACATCACATCCTGGTTATTAAAAACACCTGACCACCATGTTATTAAAAACACATCACATCCAGGTTATTAAAAACACCTGACCACCACATTATTAAAAACACATCACATCCACGTTATTAAAAACACCTCACCGCCACGTTACTAAAAACACATCACAGCCACGCTATTAAAAACACCTCACCACCACGTTATTAAAAACACATCACAGCCACGCTATTAAAAACAGCTCACCGCCACGTTATTAAAAACACATCACATCCAGGTTATTAAAAACACCTCACCACCACGTTATTAAAAACACATCACAGCCAGGTAATTAAAAACACCTCACCACCACGTTATTAAAAACACATCACAGCCACGCTATTAAAAACACCTCACCTCCACGTTATTAAAAACACATCACAGCCAGGTTATTAAAAACACCTGACCGCCACGTTATTAAAAACACATCACAGCCAGGTTATTAAAAACACCTCACCACCACGTTATTCAAAACACCTCACCACCACGTTATTAAAAACACCTCACCACCACGTTATTCAAAACACCTCACCACCACGTTATTCAAAACACCTCACCACCACTTTATTAAAAACACATCACAGCCACGTTATTAAAAACACCTCACTGCCACGTTATTAAAAACACATCACAGCCAGGTTATTAAAAACACCTCACCACCACGTTATTAAAAACTCCTCACCACCACGTTATTCAAAACACCTCACCACCACTTTATTAAAAACACATCACAGCCACGTTATTAAAAACACCTCACCGCCACGTTATTAAAAACATCACAGCCAGGTTATTAAAAACACCTCACCACCACGTTATTAAAAACACATCACAGCCAGGTTATTAAAAACACCTCACCCCCACGTTATTAAAAACACATCACATCCAGGTTATTAAAAACACATCACAGCCACGTTATTAAAAACACATCACTTCCAGGTTATTAAAAACACATCACAGCCACGTTATTAAAAACACCTCACCGCCACGTTATTAAAAACACATCACAGCCACGCTATTAAAAACACCTCACTGCCACGTTATTAAAAACACCTCACCGCCACGTTATTAAAAACACATCACATCCTGGTTATAAAAAACACCTGACCACCATGTTATTAAAAACACATCACATCCAGGTTATTAAAAACACCTGACCACCACATTATTAAAAACACATCACATCCACGTTATTAAAAACACCTCACCGCCACGTTACTAAAAACACATCACAGCCACGCTATTAAAAACACCTCACCACCACGTTATTAAAAACACATCACAGCCACGCTATTAAAAACACCTCACCGCCACGTTATGAAAAACATCACAGCCAGGTTATTAAAAACACCTCACCACCACGTTATTCAAAACACCTCACCACCACTTTATTAAAAACACATCACAGCCACGCTATTAAAAACACCTCACCGCCACGTTATTAAAAACACATCACACCAGGTTATTAAAAACACCTCACCACCACGTTATTAAAAACACATCACAGCCAGGTAATTAAAAACACCTCACCACCACGTTATCAAAAACACATCACAGCCACGCTATTAAAAACACCTCACCGCCACGTTATTAAAAACACATCACAGCCAGGTTATTAAAAACACCTCACCGCCACGTTATTAAAAACACTTCACAGCCAGGTTATTAAAAACACCTCACCACCACGTTATTCAAAACACCTCACCACCACGTTATTAAAAACACCTCACCACCACGTTATTCAAAACACCTCACCACCACTTTATTAAAAACACATCACAGCCACGTTATTAAAAACACCTCACTGCCACGTTATTAAAAACACATCACAGCCAGGTTATTAAAAACACCTCACCACCACGTTATTAAAAACACCTCACCACCACGTTATTCAAAACACCTCACCAACACGTTGTTCAAAACACCTCACCACCACTTTATTAAAAACACATCACAGCCACGTTATTAAAAACACCTCACCGCCACGTTATTAAAAACACATCACAGCCAGGTTATTAAAAACACCTCACCACCACGTTATTAAAAACACATCACAGCCAGGTTATTAAAAACACCTCACCGCCACGTTATTAAAAACACATCACATCCAGGTTATTAAAAACACATCACAGCCACTTTATTAAAAACACCTCACCGCCACGTTATTAAAAACACATCACATCCAGGTTATTAAAAACACATCACAGCCACGTTATTAAAAACACCTCACCGCCACGTTATTAAAAACACATCACAGCCACGCTATTAAAAACACCTCACTGCCACGTTATTAAAAACACCTCACCGCCACGTTATTAAAAACACATCACATCCTGGTTATTAAAAACACCTCACCACCACATTATTAAAAACACATCACAGCCACGTTAGTAAAAACACCTCACCGCCACGTTATTAAAAACACATCACAGCCACGCTATTAAAAACACCTCACCGCCACGTTATTAAAAACACATCACAGCCACGCTATTAAAAACACCTCACCCCCACGTTATTAAAAACACATCACAGCCAGGTTATTAAAAACACCTCACCACCACGTTATTAAAAACACATCACAGCCAGGTAATTAAAAACACCTCACCACCACGTTATGAAAACACATCACAGCCAGGTAATTAAAAACACCTCACCACACGTTATTAACAACACATCACAGCCACGCTATTAAAAACACCTCAGTGCCACGTTATTAAAAACACATCACAGCCAGGTTATTAAAAACACCTCACCTCCACGTTATTAAAAACACATCACAGCCACGCTATTAAAAACACCTCACCTCCACGTTATTAAAAACACATCACATCCAGGTTATTAAAAACACCTCACCACCACGTTATTAAAAACACATCACAGCCAGGTAATTAAAAACACCTCACCACACGTTATTAACAACACATCACAGCCACGCTATTAAAAACACCTCACCGCCACGTTATTAAAAACACATCACAGCCAGGTTATTAAAAACACCTCACCGCCACGTTATTAAAAACACATCACAGCCAGGTTATTAAAAACACCTCACCGCCACGTAATTAAAAAACACATCACAGCCAGGTTATTAAAAACACCTCACCACTACGTTATTCAAAACACCTCACCACCACGTTATTCAAAACACCTCACCACCACGTTATTAAAAACACCTCACCACCACGTTATTCAAAACACCTCACCACCACTTTGTTAAAAACACATCACAGCCACGTTATTAAAAACACCTCACTGCCACGTTATTAAAAACACATCACAGCCAGGTTATTAAAAACACCTCACCGCCACGTTATTAAAAACACATCACAGCCAGGTTATTAAAAACACCTCACCACCACGTTATTCAAAACACCTCACCACCACTTTATTAAAAACACATCACAGCCACGCTATTAAAAACACCTCACCGCCACATTATTAAAAACACATCACATCCAGGTTATTAAAAACACCTCACCACCACGTTATTAAAAATACATCACAACCAGGTAATTAAAAACACCTCACCACCACATTATTAAAAACACATCACAGCCACGTTATTAAAAACACCTCACCGCCACGTTATTAAAAACACATCACAGCCACGCTATTAAAAACACCTCACCTCCACGTTATTAAAAACACATCATAGCCACGCTATTAAAAACACCTCACCGCCACGTTATTAAAAACACATCACAGCCAGGTTATTAAAAACACCTCACCACCACGTTATTCAAAACACCTCACCACCACGTTATTAAAAACACATCACAGCCACGCTATTAAAAACACCTCACCGCCACGTTATTAAAAACACATCACATCCAGGTTATTAAAAACACCTCACCACCACGTTATTAAAAACACATCATAGCCAGGTTATTAAAAACACCTCACCACCACGTTATTAAAAACACATCACAGCCACGCTATTAAAAACACCTCACTGCCACGTTATTAAAAACACCTCATTGTGATGTAACCGCCATGTTGTTAAAAACACCTCACCGCCACATAATTCAAAACACCTCCCACTGTACAATTCATACCACCTCACCAAATGTCGCTATAGAGACAGGCTTGTTTTAACTGAGGATAAGTACACGAGTTGCCGTGTTGTCATGATTTACGCCAATCAATTTAAACATTTTATTTTCCAAATTAATTTGTAATATTCATGATATTACATTTTTATAAGCAAGTGAGGTTGAAAATTAAAATTTAAAGTTATGGAGATACAATGTCACACAGGAGAAGGATCTGGGGGTGGTAATCGATGTGGGAGGTAAGCACGCAGCACAATGCCAGGCAGCTATAGGTAAAGCAAATAGGGTTTTCGGTTGTATTCGCAGGGGGATCATTTATAAATCATTAGAGGTGGTGTTACCATTGTAGAGGAATTTAGTGAGGACACATTTAGAATATTGTGTGCAGTTTTGGTCACCACAATTCAGGAAGGACATCGATGCCATAGAGAGGGTTCAGTTAATCGCAGGACTACTCGATAGATTCCGGGCCTAGCTTGACTCGGCTATGAGGAGCGGCTGAAGGAGATAGGGCTTTATACACGAGAAAACCGGTGGTTACGAGGAGATATAATGGAGATGTTTAAGATAATGAAAGGTATTGATAAAATAAGTGCAGATTAATTATTCAACAGAGTAGACAGTGATAGGACCAGGGGCCATAGCCTGAGAGTAAAGAAGAGGAGAGTTAAGATGGTAGAAAGGCAGGGGTCTTTTACTCAGAGAGTAGTTAATGCATGGGATTGCCTCCCTGGAAAGGTTGTGGCAGCAGAAACAGTAGATAAGTTTAAATTAGAATTAGATAGATACCTGGAAGTTATGGAGATCGTGGGGTAAAGGGATGTTAGCAGAACTGTTAGGTAGTTTGAGCATTGATGGGTGATTGTGTGCATGTGTACCGAGTGCTGTTGGTGGGGGTCTCGTCATGGGGTGTTGTGTGGTTGATGTTGTGTGTTTTTAACCAAGCCCATGCCCCCTCCCCTGAGGGGAGAAGAAGAAAAGGTATTACAAAAACTACAAAAACTTAAAATAAACAGATAAAAAAAATATAAAAAAATAAAAGAAATTGCATTTTCTTCTTTGGATCTTGTGCTGATAAATTAGTATGGTGTTCACGCAGGCAAGATGGGCCGAATGGCCTCCACCTGTGTGTCTGATTTCCTTGTATAGAAAAAACAATCATTAAATGATTTTAATCCAAAAATTTTAATTAAAAAAATACCCTAAGGACATACACACAGGAGAGGTAGGTGCAACCCAGAAGTTTAGTTCGATTTTACAAAAGTTTGAGGGAGTAGTGCAGTGACAACACAACATAGTCACTGCACAGATTTATATATACGTGTGTGTGTGTGTGTGTGTGTGTGTGTGTGTGTGTGTGTGTGTGTGTGTGTACACACACACACACACATATCCTCTGTCCTCTGATCTGGAGCCTTCTCCCTACCTTATTTTGATCTTGGGACAGAAACGATACATGTAGATGTGACCATATTGTTGTAGTTCAGATAAGAACTCGGGAGCCAGTGCTTTGTGGAACTTGGGTGTGAAGTAACGAAGCGCATTTCTCAGTGCCACCTAAAAAAAAAAGTTAGACATGAGACTTCTTAAGACTAGACAGCGCTGCTCCTACTGAGAGGTGAGTCTTGCAAACCACAATAAAATAGCTGGAGAAATTAACCCATCGAAAATTCCGGGGGAATTAACCCATCCAAAAGGATGGTTTATTCGTTTGTGATTTTAAATGAATATTTGTGCTTAAACTCCTTATGTTATTTTAGAAGGTAATTTTAAAAATATAACAGAATTTGTATTGGATGTGACATGTTGTGTTATGTGCTCAAAGAATCATGCATCTTTGCCATGGGGAAATGAATTGTCATTATCGTATAACTAGCAGATTTACCGGGTGTTGTGCAGGAAGAGAAAAGTGAATAATTAACACTTTGTAGCCAAAGGAAATTTGGAAATTGTAATACCCTTCGTCACTATAACCAAGTGGCGCCCCACTGTACACATTTACATAGAGAATTTACGCCCCATTAACACCGCCCGCATGAGGCCGCAGCCACATAGCCTATGTTAACCCCCACACAAAGTTGTATTTGTACCCCCAAGTTCGGAGGGTTGTAACTTAAAAGGTGTGGTGTGCATGTGTGATATATATATATATATATATATATATATATATATATATATATATATATATATATATATATATATATATATATATAAAATATATAAAAATATCTGTGTATAAATAATTTTAAAAACATATATAAATAAATATATATAAATAAATATATATAAATAAATATATCTATATATCATAGACTCCTATAGAGAAGGACTGGAACCTCACGATCTCAGGGTTTGTAACTTGAGTCTGAAGGATTAACTCGAGTCTGGGGCTAAAATGACTTCTAGAAGGGCTAGAGACACGATCTCGGGATCCATATAGGGGTTTTTGAGGATGGCGAGTTCAATAGTGTCATTTTCAACACCACCTGAGGTCATCTTCAAGGTCAAAAGGTCATATTTTAAGGTCAAATTACTGAATTTTGGTATTTTTTGCCCGTTTTTGTGTCTAACTCATAGAGGAAAACTTTTGCAGTCTATGACAAACATGACATTGTGCCCCTCCTGCACCTACTTGCTGATTTCTATCATCGTTAACTAATGTATGTTTTGTTTGTTTCTCTTTCAGAAACTGTCCAGCTGGTGATCTCACAGGATCTTTGTGTTGTTTCCTGCTTTGGTGATAATATGCCACGTCGTGCAGCTGCTCTGGTTGTAGAGGAAACTATGATGGGATGCCTTATGTAAAGGTCATATCCTTCCCAAAAGATCCTGAGGAGAGGGAGAGATGGTTATTGGCAATGCCAAATGAGAAAGAAAGCTTGAGGTGCTTAAAGGAGATATATATATATATATATATATATATATATATATATATATATATATATATATATATATATATACATATATATATATATATATATATATATATATATATATATATATATATATTTGTGAGACACATTTCAATTGTGATTGGGTGTCAGTTAGGGGTGGGAAACGACCCAAAGAACCCCCATCAATATTTCCTGGAGTACCGAAATCAGCTTTGAAGCAGGTGACCTCAGCCCCACACCCAACATCATCTTCTACGTCAGAATCAAGAGCTAAGAAGATGCAGGCAGCTGATGAGGCTGCAGACAATATCCAAGATTTCGACCACTTCTGTGCTAAAATCAGCTCCTATTTTCCTGGCTTTAATGTCATAAAAGACCAGGAAAACCTTTACCTATCAAGAACTGATGCTACTGGACAAACTGTCAAGCAGTTCTTTCATTTCCAACAAATTCACTCACCTTTTGGATTTCTATTCTTGAATAGAGTTGAGAAAGATGGCATTGAGGTTCCCAAACAACTTTTTCCTTTGCAGAAGAACAGCCTGCTCTCAAAATGGTCCCAGATTAGATCCATAACTGACCAGGTAAACATCTATGAATGCACAAGCAAGGAAATTCTTCAGCTTGTAATAAGCCAGCTCTGTTGGATGACTGAGGCACACAAGCTTCCTCATTTCACCTTCCTTCTGTCACAGCTGCATCTTATGTTCAAACCTCTTGATCGTCGCCGATTTGATACTAATACTATGATTTTCGCAATGCAGCTTCACAACATATCACCCAGTGCATACAAAATGATTCGTCGATCCGGCTTAATCATTCTATCATCAACAAAAAAGGTAAAACAGATGCTTGCTAGTAGTCAGCAAGACTCCAACCTCAAAACCTTGTTCGACCAGCTTAAACCACAGCAGCGTTTGGTCAATTTAATGTTTGACGAGGTAAAGCTGGTCGAGACATTGCAATTTTCTGGAGGGCATGTTGTAGGATATGCTCAAAATGCAGCAGCGGGTGGTGAACACGAAATGCTTGCTTCACATGCTATGGTTGTTGAAGTTGCCTGCCATTTCGGTGGTCCACGCTATATTCTACGCATTTTCCCTGCAAAAAACTAACTGCCGATCTGCTGAAGGAAGTCCTTATCAAAGCTGCATCAGCTGTAGTTGGTGCTGGCAGTACTGTGATTTCTTTGATATGTGACAATTGCAATACCAACCGCAGTGTTTATTCAAAACTTGGAGGACCAGGAAGTTGCCAAGTGCTGTCAATTCAAGAGCAATCTATGTTCTTAGTGTACGGCTATGTGCACATCTTCAAAAATATTCGCAACAACTGGATTACTGTTGATGGCAAGACACTCTCATTTGTTGTAGATGGTAATGAGTACAAAGCTTACTGGAGTGATATTCAGAAGGTTTATGAGATGGACCGGGCTACTCCTATTCGCTTAACCAAGCTAACGCACACCGCTGTTTTCCCCAAGCCCTTTCAACGCCAGAGCATACCATTTGTATGCCAAGTGTTCAATGGCAAGACTGTCGCTGCTTTAAAGACCTTCAAGGATTCACTGGGCATCAGCGAAGGCACAATCATCCTCACCCAGATAATGAGTGAGTGGCTCAAGATGATGAACGTGAAAGACCGTTTCTCAGCTATCCATCTGCGCGACGAATCCAGACAGCCTTGGACAGCAGACTGTACAAGTTTCACTAGGCTGGAGCAGACCTGCCAAATTATATCTACCTGCGCATGGCAAGGGGGTGGTGGTCGTAAGCTGAAGCTAACTCAGCAAACTGCTGAAGCCTTCACTGTGTCCACGCGTAATAATGTGGATGCTGCCAAATTGATTCTGGCAGAGAAAGACTTTGACTACGTTCTTCCTGCTATATTTGCAGATGAAGCCTAGGAAAAGTTTTTCGGCCAAGCCAGGCAAAGAAGCGGTGGAAACTTCTACATTGACGTAGTTGACATTATGGCTGCAGCTAAAATTGTAAATTTGCAAACACTCATTAAGCATGACATTATGCCCGAATCTAGTTCTCGTGTGATTGATTGCGACAAGAACTGTACAACTTCCATAAATCCAGATGAGTGAAGTGAACTCATTGACGAGATTACTCCTCAAGAGACTCAGGATCTCTTGGGGTCTGAAGATGTCCTTAAGCATAAAGTAGTTTATTTGGCCGGACACCTTGTTCATAAATATGGTGATAGCACTAGTATAGAGGAGATCATTGATGATGAAGATGGTAACGAGGTGTCATCTGAGTTTCTAGATAATTTGAATAGAGGTGGATTGAGTGTGCCGACTATGTCAACAGTCTTTTTTGTACATAATGCCTATAATTTGTATGACAAGACTAAAATGCGTTGCCGATTTCATTTTGCTGAGCTGTTATCCTCTGTAGATGCACCTTTAGCTCGTTGTAATGCTGCATGTACTACTTTAGCTAATATTCTATTGAAAGCTCATGTCCTCAATGTAAGTGACAAAGAAAAAGCTTTGGGATGCCTCAGGAGGCAAGAAAAGCTCTCCAACTAGTGATAGACATAGACATAGTTGTAATAGGCATAGTGTTGTGACATGCATGTAATGTTTATGTAATACGATATATGACAATAAATATCAAAGTTTGACAGCTCTACACACTTGCATCTTATTACAATCAGCCATCTCTCACCGTTTATGAGTTAGACACAAAAACGGGCAAAAAATACCAAAATTCAGTAATTTGACCTCAAAATATGACCTTTTGACCTTGAAGATGACCTCAGGTGGTGTTGGAAATGACACTATTGAACTCGCCGTCCTCAAAAACCCCTATATGGATCCCGAGATCATGTCTCTCGCCCTTCTAGAAGTCATTTTAGCCCCGGACTCAAGTTAATCCTTCAGACTCAAGTTACAAACCCCGAGCATGGGAGGTTCCAGTCCTTCTCTATAGGAGTCTATACTATATATACATATATAAACAAATAAATATATATAAATAAATAAATAAATATGTATGCATACATACACATATATAAATCGAAACATATAAATCGAAACATATGGAGTGTGACGAGCACTCCCTCGCTCTCCATTGGACATAGTCCTACATCAAAGCATCACCTCCAAAGCATTTATTTACAATCAAGTGAGGGAAGGGATGTGGCACAGTAAATTGGGTTTATTGGTATGTACAGCAGAGATAGCAAGGAATTTGTGGGGTGTGACAAAAGGCAAGCAATTTACAAAAGCAGACAGAACTTATCCTGTTAGAACTTCTACAATCTTAACTTATGCTATGACAGGCGCCATCACATACTCACACACACACACACACACACACACACACACACACACACACACACACACACACACACACACACACACACACACACACACACACACACGGAAGATTAGATATAGTTCAGAAAGAAAGAGAGCAGATGAGGACAAATGGCCTCGCAATACCTGGCGCGGGCAGCAGACTAACACAGCCCAGTATGCTTTGGGGGAGGTAGGATGGAGGAATACTGGTGTCTAAGGTGTGGGAGTGGGAGGTGTGGTGTAGTGCAGTATGGGAGATGCGGTGTCATGCTAGAGGAAAATGGGATTGTGAGTCAGTAATGATGCTCATTTGCGCATCTAAAGGGGATGAGATAGAGGGGTGGAAAGAGAGAGAGGAGAGAAGATGAGTGAGGAAAAAGATGCTTAACCTCGTCAGGCATAGGTCTGTGAGTTGTGGGCCGGCGGGGTCGACTGAGAAGACCACTAGGTGGGGGAAGCTATGTCGATTCCCACCAGACTCCCCGGAATTGTAGGCCTTCGCACACGGATAATTCCATGATGCGGCGGATCGCTTAACCGACCGTGGATGCCAAGTACTCAACCGCGTGACCTTGGTCCTCCTGTCTATGGGTTAATCGGGTTACCTAATTAATCACGTGGTTTAATTAGCGGGGAACCACACCCTCAGTACGCCTTGTCCGAACCGGATCACTCTACCGGATCGGATCACTTTTCCAGATCGGATGCAGCCGAGCGACACTGCCAAGGACGTACCGGCTAAAAGGAACGGATCATTGGGTATAAAGTCCCAGCTAGAGTAGGATTCGGACCATAATGGACCAATGGGAGAAAAGACAAAAACGAGCAGGGAACATTCCTAATGAGAATTATTTATTAACAAGCAAGCGAGGAAAGGTATGTGGCACAGTGAAGATTTATTGGGGTATGTAACGCGGGGATAGAGAAGAGAGGTGTGGTGTGACAATAATACAAGCAACTTACGAAAGCAGACACAGAGCAGACTTGACATGAAATTAATAACAGTAACAACAATAATGATCTTCTACAGACTTACTTAACAGACAGGCACCAGCACACTCAGGCACACACAGAAAAGAAACCCCGATGAGAAGGGCCTTTTGCAACCAGGGAGGGAGGGGAGTTGAGGTTATGCTCTCGGTACCTGGGTGTTTCGGGGGGGATGCTCCGTGGTGCGGTACCCGACAGTAGTTGCGTTGTCTCTGGCCCTACCTGCACATGTGGAGACTGTGTTCTGAAGGAGGAGCTTGAGTGGAGAAGGGCGGAGTCCAGAGTGCGAGGGTGGGGTAGTGGGTGGGACCAGGCAGGCGGGTGGATGAGGTGAGGCGTGGGCGGAGACGAGGAGTCGGAATGGATGAGGCGAGGCATGGGCGGAGACGAGAAGCAGGAGGCGAGAACAGGAACACACCGCGTGAAAACACACACTCCCACACACAACGGAGGAACTTCTCCATCTTTTATCGGGCTCGAAGCTCGGGAAGAGGGGCCATGCCGAATTCAACATCATCGCCAGAATCGGGCGCTTGGATTGGCCCTGACCCCTCACGTGGCCCACCAGCTTGGGCTGGAAACCGCCCCACTTCGTTTCCGGCAAGGCCACCCCAGACAGCGAACACACCTCTCTCCGACCCCATGACATGACACTAATCGCCCACACCGAAAATGGCACGTGAATCACAAGTAAATCTTCATCGGGTCTGGATCCCTTGTCTTCGGGTGAACTGACCATGGACCCGCGGTCTTCCAGAGAACCTCCCGGACTGACCACGTATTCTCCTTCGGAGCCGCTTGCAGATCCCGGGGGTGTTCGCTCTGAGATCTCGGGTCATCGTGGACTGCACGTCATGTCAGGTGAAGGACGGTACGCTGTGGTAAATGAGACGAGGGGGCAAGCAGGGCAGAGGGTACATGGATCGTCGTGCTACATGTTGTGGTGGACGAGACGAGGGGCAAGCACATGTTTTGTGCAGCGTGGGCATTGTGCTGTGAAAAACACCATTTGTGCAGCTTCTTAAGAGGCATTTGTTCGCATGCCTTTCCAATGCAATCGGCAACACTCCCCAGCTTATTGGAAGCTCAAATCGACAGTCCAGCACCAAGCGCACGTCACTCGCCACACATGCCGGGTTTCAGGCTCGCCCGGGAACGACACTCTGGATATGGCGGATCCTTCGAAAGCGCACATGACTCATTTATCCCAGGAAAGAAAAGAAGAAGAGTGGGGATGAAAAGAAAATTATTTTGCAACCCTAACTATTAAATCATCGCAACGCTCTCCCTGTTGTCCCGCTAAACAAAAGGAAGGGAACTATCTACACGTATAATAATGGCATCTTGGGACACCTGTCCGTTGTATGCATGTGGTTCCGAGAACCGCAACTATATATATATATATATATATATATATATATATATATATATATATATATATATATATATATATGTGTGTGTGTGTGTGTGTGTGTGTGTGTGTGTGTGTGTGTGTGTGTGTGTGTGTGTGTGTGTGTGTGTGTGTGTGTGTGAGAGAGAGAGACAGAGAGAGAGAGAGAGAGAGAGAGAGAGAGAGAGAGAGAGAGATAGAGATAGAGATAGAGATAGAGATAGAGATAGAGATAGAGATAGAGATAGAGATAGAGATAGAGAGAGATAGATAATATAGATGTATTTTTATGCCTTTTATAGGTATAGATATTGAGATGACTATAAAATAGAGAACAACATTCCTTGATGATAATGATGATCATTCCTGTAAGACAGACAGCACCACATCTCTGATAGATTTCAAGAGCAACAGCACATTCCAGTTTTTGCGGGGAAAAAAAAATACAAAGTCGTTAAATTTTACAAATAAGTTTAAATAGCTTGAAGGTTAAGTTCTTCCATGTGAGTCTGCAATGAGATAATGATTGAATTTGCATGGATGTTTTCAGGGTGCCTTGAAGGTTTTGTTAAAAAATAATTCATAGCTTATTTGAAGCATACCTCTATTAACGGAATATGGAGAAAATCGCACTGTTACACCATACTCTCGAATCTTATGAGATAGCCAGCCTTACCTTTTTGTCCTCTGCGGTGAGCTTCGGTGCCCAGACAGGTGCGTGAGGCAATGAGGAATCTCTTCCACGATTCTCAGGCAGGTGATCTGGAGGTAGACCAGCACAGAGTTCCTTTAGACTCGACATACTAGCTAGCATCAGTGAACAGTTCTTGTTGTGGTCAGCAGGGAAAGTCCACTGGTTTTGATAAACATTAACCATCCTGCAGATAAAACATACATTAACAGAATTACATCATACCTTATTATTTATTTTATCATTTGGTAATGATTTTTCTTTCATCCTTTCATGTGCCTTTTGTGCATGATGATTTCATACAAGCACAAAATATATCAGACAAAACTAAATTCAATGACATTGGTTACAGTCAAAAAACTGAAATGGAATGAGGTGGGCATTTAGCAAGAATATTAGACAATCAATGGAAAACAAATCAAAAACTGGCAACTGAAAGAAGGCCCTGGAAGAAGCAGACAAAGTACAAAATTGAAATCATCACTGGAGTCCAATAAGTCCTAATTGCAGAAAACAGAAAAGAATGGACCATGTTTAGGAAAGGTCCTTATCCTGCAGTGGACTGAAGAAAACTAGTCAAGTCAAATAGTGATTGCAATAAAGGACATCATCAATAAATTGGATTGGAAAACAGAAAGGGTTGCTATTTTAAGATTTTTAAAAATTATTATTTTTATTAAGAATATGTTTTTATTCTCTGTTCAAAATGGTTGATTTGCATATGTGATACAAAAAACAAAAATCATGTGCAGAATGTAAATGAGGAATTGAATTGCTTAATTTGGTAGTCACTAACAATTACCCTTTTCTTCTCTGCTTTGAATTGTTCCACCTGAACGCTGAATACGCACCGCACTTTTTCTCATAGCCTATATCATTCACTTGTATGATTTACTGTCCTTTTCACATCATTTTCTCTCGTTCACCAGATCTTCCTTAAGGCACGGCTCAGGAGGTTCTTCTGCATTTTTTTCCTACCTTTCCCAATTTGTCCCAGAATCCTTCAGTTCGAAAAGGTGCAATGCATTCTCTCTACCGAGCATAAAACGAAGCCAAACATTCTGTAATTTTCCAGAGGGAATGGTCAAGAAGGGATTAAAATTGGTATTGTATAACTTTGACCGTAAAAAAACAAGCTTGAAAACACACAATTGCGGATGAGAGAGGGAAAGACAGCATGGACCGAAAGGGGAATTTTTGGGAGAATGAGTGAGATTCCAAGGTGAAGAGCAGAGGAAACGCTGACCTCCTCGTTCTGACGGTCTGTTTCAGGAACGCAGCCCTAGCAGCTTTCCTACTTGGCAGTTCATATTCAGGGCTGATGCTCAGCTGAATTTTGAGTGAGACTGAGAAACTCGACCAACCTCTTACTGCTGTGAAGGAAGCTCATGCCACAGAGACCCGTACTCACACTTGCCTGGGGGGTGTCTTTTTTTCATGTTTTTTTTTGGTGTGCATGATTGAGGCTCATGGAAGAGCGAGAGCAGAATGGAAGGGAACAAAATGGAAAGGGGGCAACATCAACAGCAGAGTACAAGTGAGAATGAGAGTGAGATCAAGTGGATGGGAGAGAAGGACATGGGAGTAAATAAGCTGCACACAAGCTGAATGAAACACAGCAAGAAGAGGAAGGGGAATGCAGGGATGAAACAGAAAAGGACCAAACCAACCGACAACTAACAACCAAAAACAAGTGAGAGAGGGTAAAATCATAATAATCTGGAAAAGGGAAGTGCTTGGGAATGGAGTTATTTGGGGTGGAAGGGATTATGATTATGGATGTGGGATGACATGAGGTGGTGGTGAACAGCTATATTGAAGCTGTGGATGGAAAAATGGGACCTAACAGACTGGGGAAGTTGGATGCACAGGTGAAAAAAAGAAACAAACGAGAGGAGGTGAGCAGTGAGCCTGGATGGTGTGAGTTTTAAAAGGAGGTCACTTGCAGTCTGCATGCACCCTGCAGAAACCTGGGAGGAACAGAGAGAAAAGGGGGTAGAGGGTGAAAGACCAAAAAGGAGGCAGTAGAATACAGAGAGGCCACCAACATGTTTGTGATGTGAATGTGACAGGCCGAGAGATACCTTCATCATGGGAGATCCCAATGATTTGAGGGCCTTGCTTTGCACGGCATCAAGAAGGACAAGGTATGATTGAGGCAGGAGCACCAGCCCAAATGGGGAGCAGTGCTCTATCAAACTGTGAATTCAGGCATTGGAGTTTGTCAAAAGCTCACTTTGGCCAAGGAAAGACCTTGCATGGCAAAGGAACCTAGCATTCTGATAAATCATATAGCTACCGAGCTAGCATTCCGATACAGCTTGACAACTGGAAATACCATTCCCACTGGAGAAACCATGAGTGAAGTTCCCTATTCCCTCCCCTTCATCCTTTCCACCTTCAGTCCACAGCTGTAACTTGCTTATTGTTGGTAAGAGTTGCCAAATAATGTGGGTGTAGATTGCTGTCAATTGCCAGCTGTATATGAGGTAACAGAGTGTTGAGATATGTA
The DNA here is from genome assembly GCF_056783735.1 of Eptatretus burgeri. NCBI lineage: Eukaryota > Metazoa > Chordata > Myxini > Myxiniformes > Myxinidae > Eptatretus > Eptatretus burgeri. Next base: position 38,651,759 of record NC_140970.1, on the reverse strand, counting down.
GTAAGTAGATATTAATTTCAGTCGGCCTATTGTATCTCACCTTTTCAAACTGGAAGCATGATTCTTCTTTTATATTTATTTTGCTCTCATGACTCGTAGATTATGATGGGGATATCATATAGATAGGCTAAATGACATTCCAAAACATTTCTGTTTGTTGCGTTATACAGGGTGCCCATATCAAATGGTGGTGCAAAAAAGGAATGTGCATCATTTTATTTTCCAACCACACTTTCTTACACTCTTCCTGTTTTGCTTTGTTAGCAAGAGTTAATCCATCCTTTGGCCCTCGACAATCTGCTTTATGAAATTTTAACTGAGAGAAATGCGTCGTGTCAGCAGAATGGATGAAAAGTCAACAAACACTGTTGATTGGAAATGAGACCAAAAAGATTAAATCGACTTTGCGTGGCAGCAGAGTGAGGTTGCCACATGTGTCTGATGTTCTTGCATTCAAAAACAGGTTGCAGGATATGCCGACTCAACATGGAGCTCTCACAAATTTTTATTTTATATTCTTCTTGAATACTGCTCTTGTCTTTCCTATCATTAGAATTCCATAGTTTATCTTCCTCTTGCTTATCACTACAAGTGTTTGCTTCTCAAGTGAGACAGATGTGAAAGAATTTGTGGAGTCCCATTAGTTTAACCTAATGTCTCTGTTCCCCACTGTTTTGTCCTTCCCAGTCCCGCCCCTCTTGTCTCATGCCCCCTTGCTGTGCGTTGTGTGTTAGCTCTCATACGAGCCTCGACAAGGTATACAAAAAAAAATTTCATTTACTTGTATGGGAGAAAAGGGGATAGGTGGGGAGGAAGTGAGTCTCCCATTTTGGGGCTTGGGTCAGATAGTTTTTCCCTTTTTCATCATTCATTTGACTGGGCATCCAAGAAGCAACAATTATCATCTACTCATAGGTCAGTTAAGTGGACTGTCACTGTGTAAGTGAAGAGATCCTTGGATTTGAGTCCTGCATTGAGTCAGAATTTTTTTCACACGCACACCCCATGCAGGAATTTATTCCTGTTTATTAAATTTCTACATGAGGTTTATCTCGAATACACCTACACCTATACACGCACACACACACACACACACACACACACACACACACACACACACACACACACACACACACACACACACACATACATGGGTGTCTGCCGAGAAGGCACGTAAGACATTGGCCATTATAAAGCTTGCAGTGTGAGTGAGAAATTTCTGAGGATGTCCTGATGACTCAATAGCTCAGTCAGCTTTCACCATGGAAATGATGAGGTCCTTGATTTTGAATCCTGGGTTCAGACAGATTTTTTTTTCACACAAACCCCACGCAAGAATTTATTTCTGTTTATTAAATTTATATAGGTATATGTATGTATGTATGTATATATATATATATATATATATATATATATATATATATATATATATATATATATATATATATATATATATATATATATATATATATATATATATATATATATATATACATATAAATATATATATATATATATATATATATATATATATATATATATATATTGTTATGGTGGTGGAAATTCACAGAACACCATTCATGTTCCCCGAAGATCAGTTATTTCGATAAGTGTGTGTTCCAGGTTAGATTTCCCCACCAATGTATCACGGGATTTGTTCGTGTGCCGGGCTGTGTATCTTTGAGTTAGCCGTTATTCTTTGCTGTCTTTTATTTTAAACAAACTCTACAACCACATCATCTCCACAACCACGCCATCCCCACCATAACGCCACAGAGTCTACAACCACGTCAATCTCCACAACACAGCGCCCTCCTCAGCAAACAGCGGCAAATGCCATTGTTCCAAACTCGCGGCGCAACAGGAAAGCCACATTCCAGCATCCATGTGCAGTCAGCTGTGAAAGCGGCTGATTTGCATAAGTGGATCAGAACAGCCTCTGCCAAGAAAGGAACTGTCCAATTAGTAGTGATGGGGGGGGGGGCAGCCGGCGGTGAAGGATCGAAGGTGAAAAGGAGGCGGGGCTGAACTTCGGGTGAGAGGTGGGGGGGCGGGTGCCCCGGGTCCAATAAAAAGCCATGCTGGAATGCCGAGAAGTTAGTCGGGAGTCAGTTGGGCTGGGTCTTTGGAGACGGGAGAAGTCGCCAGGGGCAGTCGTCAGCCGGAGACGGAGCGCGTCGAACAGCCGGAGTCGAGCAAGCTACGTCATGGTCCGAGCAGACGGCCCTGAGTCAGTCGAGCGACGCTGAGGAGTGAGCGGGTCCTGAAAGAGCATCAACTGTAAAAGAGCAAGGCCCATTCGCTCCTCTGAAGCGTCGTCGGCCAGGCCCGATCGACCAGGCCGCGGGGAAGGCCAAGCGGCCAAGGAGAGCCGCCCGCCAAGCTGCTCAAGCCACTCAAGCGACTGTCTTTAAGTAGAATTGTTGTTAAGTGCCTGTATATACTTGCATTCCGATAGAACTCGGCTGTAGGCTTTTTGCTCGTGTCCTGTCCCTATCCCCCCATTGACTGCTTACGTGCTGAAGATGAAAATAAATCCCCCATTGTTGAACATGAACTTGCTCGTTGCGTCCCTTCCTGTATTTACTGCCATGGTGTGCTCGGGATATTAACTGGCTAATTAAAGCCGATAAACATACATCTGGTCCGACGGGACCTGGCGATACAAAACCGCTCAGCATTCGCATATGGAACGAGCCGCTTAAGCGGCTCGTTTTCGTGCAGGTCTAGTCAAGGTATAAACTCCCGGTATTTCTGTCCACGCGAATAATTAGGTACATTGATAATTCGGCAATCGACCATGTAGTGCGTGGACAGAAGAATTGGCTGGTTTATGATGCGTTAAGGCATCTGTGACTGGATTATATATATATATATATATATATATATATATATATATATATATATATATATATATATATATATATATATATATATATATATATATATATACATATATATATATATATAAATATGTATATATTGTAACGGATTTCAGAATCCGGTCTGATGAATGCATCCACACATCCAGGTCCTCAGACAGTTATTTCCTTAAATGCATGTTCAGATTAGCCCCATCCCCATGTCTAATGGGATCTTAAATGTGATGCGTTGAGTAGGGTAAAGGTTGGATCCCCTCTCTTATGGGAAGCTTTTTTCTTTACGACAGATACATTCACACACATTTTTTTCACGAGCTCTGAAGCCCGCCCTCATGTTTCCTCAACAACATTCTTTCACGAGCTCTGAAGCCCGCCCTTATGTTTTCTCAGCAATAATCTTTTACGCGCTTTGAATCCCGCCGTTATATTTCCTCAGCAGCGATCTTCCGTGAGCTCCAACGGTCGCCTTTTTTTGAGAACACACAGGTCGTCATGGTGACCGTGCGCCAGTGTGGCGGGGTGAGCGTGGGGTGGGTAGGACCCGCAGAGACACCCCGAAGATATAAAAAGACACTCTGTGAGGAGGGACGTTCTGAGAGGAAAAGGCGAAAGAGGGACGTTCTGAAGCGAGAGAGACGTTCTGTGAGGAGATACGTTTTGAGAGTGAGGTAAAAGCGAAAGCGATACGTTCTGAAGAAAAAGAGATACGTTCTGAGATAATAAAAAACGTACGAAAGAGGTACGAGAGAGAAATGAGCAAGAAGCGGGTGGAGGCGCACAAAAGAGGAGAAGGAAGCGCGCGTGTGGGTGTCTGGCCAGCGCCAACAGCAAGCCGGTTCGTCCTGCACAAAGCTTCGGCAAGCGAGCGTGTGGTGCGCCTGCAGGTGTGAACAAAGCCGCCAACAAGTGAGGCACGGGTCGTTCCCCAATAAACACCAGGGTGAAAACCCATGACGGATCATCTCGGTGCCCTCCAGACTTCGACTGGCGTTCAAGGCTGCCCGCGAGAGGCTGCACGACTAAGCTGGTCCTGGCGACGGACGTGACACACACTCATGAATTTTAGAATATTTTCGCCTCACGGGCAACTTTCTGGTGAGCGAGACGATTCTTCCTCTCCCCTCCCCCTGAATGATCTGCTGGGTACCCTTGTCTGCGTTTTACTGTAAGTCAACCCCTGATAAGCATCTGCTCTTTGTCTCTTTCCTGGCATTTTGATTGATTTTGCTTTGAAATTCATTCTTTATTTACCACAGCAAATAAAAGGTTCTTTTTATTATTTATTTTATTAATAATAAATTATTTATCGATTTCCAACCTGTCCGTGTTTGTCCTTTCCTTCTATTGGTCTAGCATTGTTTGAACCGAGATAGACTGGGAGGTAATTACCACAGATTTGACCAAAAAATCGTCGGCACGCACCAGCAGTTAAAACGCTCGGCCGCCGTAATTTACATCTAATCAGATAATATTGGTGCTTTTCCGAGGGCGCGCTCCGCGCTCAGGTAACCACGTGACCTCTAGTTAAACGGAATAATTATATGGCAGACACTGGAAGTCGTGGTTGACTGGGTGGCGTTCGTGGTTCTAAAACAACCCACCGTACCACAACATTAATTGTGAGCAGTGGCCCCAGGTCCGGCTCTACCGAGGACTGTGAAGACTCCGTTCCCCGGCCAGGTATGGAGAGAGTCAACAGAAGAGGATTCACCAAAATTCAGCTTTATTGAAGGACCACACGCCAGCCAGCGGAGTTGGTGTTGGCAGCTCAACCAACAGTGGAGAGCTCCCAAAACCACACTGAGTTTTACATTCAAAAACTCTCCCATATATACAATCTATCTCTAATTCCAATCTATTTCTGGTTATACTCTAACCCTAGTTGGTGTGACAAGAGCTCATTTTTCAGGGCCTAACAGTCGTCCCTCTCCCACGTACAAAAAGTTTTATCACTGTGGGATGGTTGCAGGACAAACAGAAATCCCTTTTAAGTTCACATAAATATAAAGAGAAAGACAGGTCTGGCTTTGGTTGAGCGCCCAGCCCTAGTCACAGTGAATGAACCCAGCTTTATTAGTTTCTCAGAAGTGGAATGTAGATAGGGTGCAGCCCTGTGCCAATGATGGACTGCCTGACAGCATAGAGGGCATCTGGTGGATTGACTTGCTGGGACACCATGCCACTAAAAGACAGAGAGTTAAACCAAGGCATTTACAGAGCATTGTAAAAGTGGGTTCGAATCCCTACATCTAACTAATATATGTATTAATTTTATGGATCGGATGTGACCATAACATAGCACTCCTCACAAGGACAACCGGGGATTAATCTCCCTGAGTGACAAGCTGGTGTCTCGGGACCCGTGGCCGCAACAATATATATATATATATATATATATATATATATATATATATATATATATATATATATATATCTTCTTCTTTTGGCTGCTCCCGTTAGGGGTCGCCACTGCGGATCATCCGTATGATCCGCATAGTGATTTGGCACATGTTTTACGCCGGATGCCCTTCCTGACGCAACCCTGGTCGCCTCTTATGACACAGGGATATGGTACACCTATTTTAACCAGGGTATACACCGGCCCAGGATACTGGTACTCATTTTGCCGACCTCGGAAGGATGACAGGCTGAGTCAACCCCCTGGTGTATTAATTCAGTGGCCCAACGGGGCTTGAACTCAGGACCTCTTGGATCCCAAGCTGCTGTCCTAACCACTGCGCCAACACCAGGATATACATATATATATATATATATATATATATATATATATATATATATATATATATATATATATATATATGTTTATATATATATATATATATATATATATATATGTTTATATATATATGTATATATATATATATATATATATATATATATATATATATATATATGTGTATATATATATATATATGTATATATATATATATATGTATATATATATATATGTATATATATATATATATATATATATATATATGTATATATATATATATATATATATATATATTATGACCGTTTTTACAGCCATTTTTCCCTGCTGTGCAGGGGTTTGGCTTTTTCTTGAGGCAATGTTTTATGGCCGGATGCCCTTCCTGACGCCAACCCTGGTCGCCTCTTACGACACACAGGGATATGGTACACCTATTCTAACCGGGGCATACACCGGGACCAGTACACTGGCACTCATTTCGCCGACCTCCGAAGGATGACAGGCTGAGCCAACCCCCTGGTGTTAATTCAGCAGCCAACGGGGCTTGAACTCAGGATCCTGGGATCCCAAGCCGCCACCCTAACCACTAAGCCAACACCAGGCGTATATATATGTATATATATATATATATATATATATATATATATATATATATATATATATATATATATATATATATATATATATATATATATATATATATATATATATATATATGTGTGGTATTTGCTATAACATTGGTTCATTGTTACACGTTCTTAATTCCGTCCCATGTTGCCTTCCTGCTCAATCTAATTATTCTACTAGGTGAGCGCCCAGGGGTATTGCCCCTGTTTTTAGCTCACCTGGAACGTAGTTCTGAGGAGCTTATGGGATGGTGCGTTGTCCATCTGTCTGTCCGGAGCTATTACCAACCGTCAGGAGCTATCACCAACTGTCAGGAGCTATCACCAACCGTCAGGACCTATCACCAACCACCAGGAGCTATCAACAACCGTCAGGAGCTATCACCAACCGTCCGGAAAGCGGTCCTCCCATCCTTTTTATAGGCAACCTGTGTGGGTGGAGCCTCAAGCAGACTTCAGCCAAATCCAGCTTGCCTATTGGCGCATTGTTGCATGTGACCTCCAACTGTCAATCTCACGATCATCCCTTACTCACCACCGAGTGAGATACAACCCCCAATCAACACAGGACTGGCTCACGACACCATGCTCGCGGTGCTGGACGAGTGCCAGATTGCGGCCACTTGCTCTGGCAGAGGGAGAAAGCAGATGGGGATAGACAAAGAAGAGATGCAGGTCATGAAGAGGGGTAAGAGAGGATGCAAAGGGTGCACAATATAGACACATGAGCAAAATTTTGGGATGGGTGCAGTGTAGTTTAAAGGATGTACAATAAATACATCATGATTTTGAATGTGGATGACTTGAGATAGTGGTGATCAGCTGTCTTTAAGACTTGGAGGGAAGAACGCTATTGAAGAGTGTATGGTAGGTGGTTCCTCAGGTAGGAAAAAAGAGGAATAAATGAGTAGAGGTGAGCTGTGGTTCTGGATTTAGGTATTTCCCCTGGGAGGAGGTTTCTGGTGGACCGCATGAGTCCTGCCGATAACTGTGGAAGACAAAGCATGGAGATGGCAGCGGGTGCATGTTCATAAATGAGGCAGAAGAAGACAGAGAGACCACGGACCTGTCAGCGATGGCCGATGGTGAAGTGATAGGCCTATCGACTCATGTTCATCAGGAGAGATTGTATTGAAGGCCTTTGTTTCCATGGTGTCAAGCTGAGCAAGATGTGAGGCAGGGGATAGGGGAGAGCAGTACTCTCCCCCAGAGGGGATAGCATGACTCGATTGGACTGCGGATGAAAGCCTTTTTGGTGGATAGAGGCTCAGGTGTGCCAAGGAAGGATTTTGCATGACAGAGGAAGCCCAGTCAGCATCTGACTTTGGAGGTCAATTTTGAAATGTGGCTTGCCTAATAGAGATAATTGCTGGGAGTGAAACCCAAGGGTTTGAGAGACAACCTCTTTGAAAGGATTTTGAGAAAGTAGGTGGAAAAGTTTGGGGTACAGTCCTTTCGGAGAAAAAGAGTGAGTGTGAGGAATTTCTCAGGATTGAAAGCTATGTTCCAAGTATTTCACCATTTGTGATTTTATCAAGGTCTGAGGAGATGGAAGAGGCTGATGCCTGTCAGTGAGAGGGATGAGGGATGTCAAGGCAGAGTGGAGTGATCAGTAAAGAGATACAGAGGATTTCCCAGCTCGTCAGTGAGATCATTGATGAAGATTAGGAATAATATGGGGCCTAGAACACTGCCCTGTGACATTCCAACCTTAACAGAGATAGGAGAAGAAAGAGTTCTGTTGAGAGCCACATGTTGGCTACGAGATTGGAGGGAATCAGTAATCCCAGAGTGGAGTTGGCCTTGGATTCCACCCATCAAACACAGTTGTTTATGAAGATTAATGTTTGTGAACATATCCCTGAAACTTCTATATAAATGCAACGTTTTTCGGTGAAAGTTACTCATGATTTTTGGGCTGTCGATATCAGCCGTGTGTGTGTGTGTGTGTGTGTGTGTGTGTGTGTGTGTGTGTGTGTGTGTGTGTGTGTGTATGTGTGTGTGTTGTTCTTAAAGCATAACTCTCTTTTCTGTCCCATTCTTTCTCCACCTCCTCCCAATTCAGTGCAGCACCCTCCTCCCACACATCTTACTCTCCCCTCCTCTCTCTCTTTCTCTCTGTCTCTGTCTCTGACGGTGTTTGTCTCCAGATGTTTCCAGGCGGTGTTTGTCTCTGGACGCATCCAGGCGGTGTTTGTCTCTGGACGCATCCGCGTGGTGTTTGTATCTGGACGCGTCCGGGCGGTGTTTGTCTCTGGACGCGTCCGGGCAGTGTTTGTCTCTGGACGCATTCGGGCGGTGTTTGTTTCTGGACGAGTCCGGGTAGTGTTTGTCTCTGGACTCGTCTGGGTGGTGTTTGTATCTGGACGTGTCCGAGTGGTGTTTGTGGCTAGATGCATCCGGGCGGTGTTTGTATCTGGACGCGTCCGGGCGGTGTTTGTCTCTGGACGCGTCCGGGCAGTGTTTGTCTCTGGACGCATTCGGGCGGTGTTTGTTTCTGGACGAGTCCGGGTGGTGTTTGTCTCTGGACTCGTCTGGGTGGTGTTTGTATCTGGACGTGTCCGAGCGGTGTTTGTGGCTAGACGCATCCAGGCGGTGTTTGTGTCTGGACGCGTCTGGGTGATGTTTGTGTCCACCGCACATCTGCCTTCCTTTCCTCTCACCTCACACTGTCTTCCCTTTCTCTCGCTCCCCCTCTCTCCTCTCTCCCCGCTCTCTCTTCCCCACCCCTGTCTCCCTCTTTTTCTCCCCCCCCCCCCTTTAGTGTTCCTGTCAGCGAAGCGATGGGTGGTATTTTCTAGTTATTTAATATTTTGAATCTGGGTTCAGGGATTTAAATCAAACTTGGTACAAGTACGGACAATGATGTAATAATGTGGGTGGAGACATATCTGGCAACGTCGTGACGTCAAAAAGTGCCCTTCTAGTTTTCTCATGTAATTTATTGTTTTGTGCCTTTTTTGTGTATACAATGTCGAGGTTCGTAGAAGAGCTAACACAGAACGTATAACAAAGGGAGCAGGAGATAAGAGAGGTGGGAGAGGGAAGCACAAAACATTGGGGAACAGACAGGGCCGGATTTACTTGCTTGTGGGCCCAAGGCCAAACCTTATCAGTGCCCCCCCCCCATTTTTTTTTATATACATATATATATATATATATATATATATATATATATATATATATATATATATATATATATATATATATATATCGTAATATTGTAATGTAAAAAAAAGAATTACAACATAATGTAACACATCAATAATTTTTAATCAAATTAGTTCCATATCAAGTACATCAAAGTAAATGAAGTTCCATATCATGTACATCTTACACATAGGAATAATGGAACAATACAATGAAACTGAAGCATAATAAATTTTGCAAGCACAACTACGTGAAGTTCAAAATGACATTTTCCTGCTTTTTTCTATGGCAAATTTGTCAATGATACTGTTTGTGTCAAGGGATTGTAGGAGGTCAGATTCAATGCATAGTAATGAAAGTGAGTTAAATCTGGTTTGTCCCAAAGTTGATCTCAGGTGATTCTGCACTCTAGATAGAGTAGAGAAAGACCTCTCTCCTTGACAGTTTGTAATGGCGATGGTAAGGAACATTCTTACCAAGATACTAATGTTTGGAAAGGCAGTTGTCAAAATACCATCTTTAGACCTCAACAAAGTGGAAATGTTTGTCACTGACCTGTCAGATTCAGAAGACAAAATGTCTTTAAACTGCAAAAATTCATCTAAAACAGATGCTTCCAGGTCACTGGAATATGTACTGACAAGGAGTTCCAGTTGAGCTTTGAAGTCATCATAGTTCATAAAAAAGGTTGTCAGCTTTGGAAGTTATTGGAGTTATGCAGCTTTGGTTTCTTTTAACTTTCTCTTTTTTGAGCCACTCATATATTTCTTCTGGGACGACATAATTAATCTATCTCATGAGAATCCAAGAATAATCTGTAAGCATAAAGTAATAATAAATTAGTTCAAGTCTAGTATAAGAGATACCAATATCACAACATAAGAACACAAAAACACACATAATATAACAATGAAGTCCACTAAATACAACACGTAATGTATATAATTAATTTACAGATAGATAGATAGATAGATAGATAGATAGATAGATAGATAGATGGTGGGAAACGGGCATTTAAAAATGTAGTTATATTTTTCGTTACCTTATTTTATTTTATTCATTTTACCTTCGGGCCTATGAGCCTACTCCTTGACCGTTCAGAGAACCCACAAGCCCATGGTGGGCCCCCAGTTACTGGTGGGCCCTAGGCCAATGGCCTACGTTGCCTATTGGAAAATCTGGCCCTGGGAACAGAGACAATTGATCTGTGGAAGGAATAGGGCAGGGTACACGGGTAAACAAGATGGTCAGGAAGGGAGAAAGGGAATTTGACGGAAGTAGGTTTGGGTTGGGTTAACGGGGGTAGAAAAGATCGAGGTTTTGGATGGGGGATGATATGAGATGGTGGTGAACAAATGTTTTGAAGATCTGGAGGAAAGAGTGGGAGTTTGTTCCAGAGGTGGAAAAAAGAGGAATGAAAGAATGAAGGTGAGCAATGATTCTTGATTTTGGTAGTTTCACCAGAAGGGGGTTGTTGGCGGACCTTGAGCACTCTGCTGAAATATGGGGGGGGAGGAGGGGGCATTTCAAAGAGCAGGGGGGCGAGGCCGGAGAGGAGATGGTAGAAGACAGAAAGACCACCGAACTGCCGAGAGAGAGAGAGAGAGAGAGAGAGAGAGAGAGAGAGAGAGAGAGAGAGAGAGAGAGAGAGAGAGAGAGAGAGAGAGAGAGAGAGAGAGAGAGAGAGAGAGAGAGAGAGAGAGAGAGAGAGAGAGAGAGAGAGAGAGAGAGAGAGAGAGAGAGAGAGAGAGAGAGAGAGAGAGAGAGAGAGAGAGAGAGAGAGAGAGAGAGAGAGAGAGAGAGAGAGAGAGAGAGAGAGAGAGAGAGAGAGAGAGAGAGAGAGAGAGAGAGAGAGAGAGAGAGAGAGAGAGAGAGAGAGAGAGAGAGAGAGAGAGAGAGAGAGAGAGAGAGAGAGAGAGAGAGAGAGAGAGAGAGAGAGAGAGAGAGAGAGAGAGAGAGAGAGAGAGAGAGAGAGAGAGAGAGAGAGAGAGAGAGAGAGAGAGAGAGAGAGAGAGAGAGAGAGAGAGAGAGAGAGAGAGAGAGAGAGAGAGAGAGAGAGAGAGAGAGAGAGAGAGAGAGAGAGAGAGAGAGAGAGAATGAATATCTCAGTGGGACACAGTGCCTGCGGTGAGACTTGTGTTTGATCTCAGTGGGACATCCTCTGAAGCAACATGAAAATCATTGTGCAAGGATATTCGAGGTGCTGTATCATGACTATTACCAAGCATTGAAATACACCCTCTTCATTATTTATTATGAGCAAATACAACCTCTCACTTTGCTGACAAGGAGAATAAAGAGGGGGGGGGGTTAAAGAGGGAATGAGAGTGAGAGTGAGAGTGAGAGTGAGAGTGAGAGTGAGAGTGAGAGTGAGAGTGAGAGTGAGAGAGAGAGAGAGAGAGAGGAGGCAGGTGTCGGGAGAGAGGGGGAGGGGAGGCAGAGAGGATTAAGAAGGGAGAGCTTGGGAGGAGAGGGGGAGGAAGGGGAGCCGGGGAGAGTGACTCCGCACCAAATGTTGCTCTTCACTGTGGGAGTGAAGGGTGAGACACACATACACACACACACACACAGCCTTTTATTCGTGGAGAGAGATAGATAGATGAGGCTGTTTAGCACTTAGATTATTAAAGGTACAGTGTGACAGTTTAGTAAAGCAAGTTGATTTCATGCAAATTTATACTGTAGGCATATTCAAGTATCAAGAGAACATCAGAAGGAAACTAAAACAATTTGTTTACAAAGTGTGTTAATTATGGAGTTGTTTGTGTATATTTATGAATTGCAGCGACAGAACAAAACATCTCCAAATCAGAGTCGAGAAGAACTTTGTCTTCAACTTCATTTGCTGCCACAATCACTTGTTGATCCTTGAGGGAAGATCTTCGTCCAGATATTTCCACACATCTGTGCAGGGTACCATGCTTTGAACACACTCACACTGTCTTGTGTTCCATTTACCCTTTGTGCACTTACACTTGGTTTCTGCAACTACTTTGGAGCCGGTGGCAGAGTGCCTCACTTGATAACAACCTCTCCATCTTCCATCTCCCAGCCATGCTCGGTTGGCCTTGGTACGTTCACCAACTGCTCGAGGGCTCTCCCATGAATTTCAGCTTGCTCGCTGTTCTGCTGATGTGCTGCTAAAGGGAGTCTTCATTTGGTAGGAGTGAGCTTGGATATTTACAGTCCATCCTGAACATGTACCTAAACACAATGACATCATCCATCCCTTGCCTACAAGTGCACAGACTGCATACAAACTGTTTAAGTTCTTGATTCAATTGTGGGGACACATCAAAGGATTGGCCCAAGCGTCAACCACTGACCCGAAAATGAAGAACAGCACAGGGGTGTGCTCCATTACCAATGAGCTTGTTATCGCTCGTCAAGCCAGCCGTTCTCATCAACGTTTTGATGGAGTGCCGGCTTGAGTGCTTAAGCCGCTTGGCGAGCGCTCTACAAGCTGATTGGTAATGGAGCACACCGCAGTGCTCGTGCACGTCAGATTAGACGGTGCAGGGGACGGCGGATCAAAACAGTGGTGAAATCCCTCCGAAAACGGCGATCAAACGTCCTTGGAAACTAGTTACGGGAAATGTTGTTGCTGCCGCACGTTGCGTCGAGAGGGGAAATTCTCATTTGTCATCGCTCCGACGAGATGAATTATTTAGTTTGAATAAAAACACATTTACTTCAACAAAATGTAAAATCCGTGACCTCCGATGCAGTTTGTGTGGAGATTATAAAGTTATTGATTCCGGATTATTTTCCCTGACACCGGAAGTGACGTCCGTACGATTTAAACCGCTCTGTCCAAGAAAAAATATCTCGGGCGCAGGAGGGTCAGTCAATAGGTCCATCATGCTCGTGCCACATTACACAACCCGGCCACCCCACCTCCTGCAACCAAACCCCAATCCACGAGAACGAATAAAACGCACAAAGGACAATCAATATCTTTAGCTACCGAGATATATGCTTTTTTTCATTTGTTCTGAAACCCTCCATACTGAATACCAAGTAAGCAAACAAAGAAAAAAAAATTATATATTTTTTTACATTTACGCTCCGTTTATTTGACTGACCCGCAGTAAAAGTCTCTCAGATATCAAAAGGGCGTGGGTGCCGATTGTACAACTTTTGGCGGGAATGATCAGTTTCCCAGATTTCCTCCACTCGACAGGTTGTCCCGGGAGCGGAGTGATTTACGGTTCGGGTATATAATCGGAGGCGGCGACCAAAGACGGAACACACATGGCCGTGGCGAGTCCGAGCCGCGGCCACTCACATCGGCCGACCGCGGCGCACTCCGTCGTGCTCGTTTGTCTTTACCTCAACATTTGGACCTGCACCTCTGGGGAATGCGTTGCGTCTGACACGAACTCCAGCGGTGAGAGTGAGTGTGCTTACTGTATATGGAGGAGGTGTTGTGGTGATTGTTGGTACATATGAACAGTCCGATTGAAAAATCGTAACTGCGGCCCGAACAGATAACGCATTGAACTTGTTTTTATTTTGGTTTAACGCGTATTTTGATATATATATATATATATATATATATATATATATATATATATATATATATATATATATATATATATATATATATATATATATATATATATATCTATCTCATCTGGTGCAAGATCGAGAAACCGTCAAATATTTATAAACGAATTGAATTCCATGGTTATACACCTCCAAAGGAACCGCAGCTTCTACAGCTCCGAGGAACACGTTACGTTTCTTTTCCTCTTTTTTTTCATTACCTCACCACATGTATTGATTTCTACGTAAATAATGGAACATAGTCATGAATGATTTGCCAAATTGGTTCCTTAAAATCCGGTGGAAAGGTTTGTAAATAAGTTTTCGTCGACGTGCTGTATTCCTGAGAGGCAAAATGTAAATTTATAAAATGCCTTTCCTCATAATATTATCTTCCTTGCAGAAGAGTCACCATGGCAACCATACCTCCTGAAGATATCGAAAGCACTGCGAGAGTACAAACCATGTACACAGGCTAACTGCAGCTGCCATCGCAGGTTTGCCTCTTCGATCTCTTTTCCAGCGTTGAATCATATTTTATGAATCTTTTTTTTTTCACCCCGGTGTGAATACATTTGTGATGTATTATAATTGTTGGCGATGCTGATGAGTCTTTTTTTTTTTTTAATGTCTCCGCACCGCGGGTGCCGGAGGCATTATGCTTCCGGGTTGTCCGTCCGTTCGGATTTTTGTTTACGTGATAACTCAAGAAGCAAATTGTAGAATTTCATCAAACTTGGTAAAAAGGTAAAGTAAGACAGGGCAATTAATTGATTAGATTTTGGGCCAGATGTGGTAAAGGTCAAAGGTCAAGGTCAAACTCTGAAATTTTACTGTTTACGCCCTAACTCAAGAAATATTGGACAGATTTTCATCAAACTTGGTACAAATGTAAAGTAAGACAGGTCAATTAAGTGATTAGATTTTGGGCCAGATGTGGTAAAGGTCAAAGGTCAAACTCTGAAATTTTGCTGTTTACACCATATCTCAAGAAATAAAAGACAGACTTTCATTAAACTTTGTACAAATGTAAAGTAAGACAGGGCAATTAACTGATTAGATGTTGGGCCAGATATGATAAAGGTCAAGGGTCAAATATGTCAATATTCAAGTGTTTGTGCGAGAGAGCGGAGGCATACCCATCGACTGCGCACAGTCGAATTACTCTCGTTTTTTTCTGAATTGAAAATCTCTTCAAAAAAAATTAATGTAACACCCTCCATTGATTTCCATGTCTTGATTTCAATTCAGGATGGCCTTGAGGTACGCACACTCGCCTCTAAGCCACTTAGCCTGGGTTTGAATCCCGAGCCAGCAATAAAATGTCTTCCTGGTGTTTCACAGGTATTGGCGATTCATCGCTGTCCCTCAGATGAATGTTAAACTGACGTCTCATCTGCCCGCATTAGTTGGTGGACCTTTTAAACTCCATGGTATCCTTCCTGAAGAGTGGGCGAGTTATTGCCAGCACCATGAATATATCCTAAATTCCTGCCCTAACTACTGCTGAGAAGGCAATGGCAAACCAGCCAGAATAAGCCTTGCCAAAAGACTGCTTTGACAGTACTGAACCTACCTTCGTGCAGAATACGAACTTCAAATTGAGGTGATGTTTTGCAAACAAAATCTGCAAATGTTGTCCTATTATAAACCCCCATAGTATAATATCAGCAGGTCAGCAGCAACCATTCTTCTTCTTCTTCTTCTTCTTGCGTATGGCAGCTTGGCTACCTACCGGATAGCTATCATTCTGTTGTGGCATGGCTGTGCCACTGTGCCCCTATACCAGTACACTGGTACTCATTTTGCTGACCTCAGAAGGATGACAGGCTGACTCAACCCCACCTGGTGTGAATTCAGTGGCCAACGGCTCAAACTCAAGACCCTAAGATCCCAAGCCAACCTCCCGAGCCGCAACGCCAACACCAGGCTTAGCGGCAACTATTGTGCAAAACGCACACTTTCAACGTTCTGCAGGAGTTCATGAACATGGTGTACACATTTTGACTAGAGATGAAAATCGACCTGAAAGTATTTTAAAGTCAGCTTGTAGCATTCCTGGTGCTTTCTCTGGAAATGAAATGAACTGTTTACCTGTTTATCATTCAAATCCAAGTGATCAGGCCAAAGTACAAGACCTTTTGCTCTCACATCGCAGACAGGTCTGTGGCCTCTCTCTTTTTTTTTGTGTCCTCTCTCTGGACTAGTTTCCTCTGCTCTGTTAACTCTTCCAGGATGCAAGCATTCTCTCAGGGTTCGTTAAACGTCAAAGGTCTCGGCTAACCGCACACCTCTTTTGTTCCTCGCTTCTCTTGTTTGAGGAAATGCCGAACTAAGGTTGTTCAATCTGCACCACCCTTCTCACCAGAGCTTCAAGGAGTCGGTACATCGCCACCTCATATCATCCCCCATCCTTACCTACAATTCTTTTTTTTGTTTGTTTTTTACCCCCAATTGACCCTGCATTATCTACTGCTCTTGCATATTATTGTGTTTCCTCCTCTCCCTTCTCTCCTCTTTTCATGTTTGTTCATTCCCTTGCTTATTGTGCCCAACTGTTGCATCACTACCTCCACATTCACTCAATTTGTTGTTCTTCTGTGCAACTCAATATTGTAAGGATAAAAAGCACATTTAAGGAACTCTTCATGCATTGTTATGAGATGTGATGCTTTTATTTAAACAAAAGCTTAAGTGACTCTGCTGGGGTCGAATCGATTCACCAGCCTCCCGGACTCCGAGCAGCCACACTAACCACAATTCCACCGAGTCTGGTCTCTTTTGAAAAGTATACATCAATTACACTAATTGCATTAAGGACAATCTGTAAAAAGCTCCCCCATTACCTTATTCATGGTCATTATCCTTGGCAGGCCCAGTTATGTTTGTGTCAGTGTTAACATCAGCAGGAGATCAAATCTTCCATGTTGCATGCATGTTTCATGTGGGCCTAAATAAAGTAGCTGGAACTATCTGTGATGTAACCAAGTTTGAATGTAAAACATACATTCATGCTCCACCCATGCTTTGCCTCATGCATATTCATGTTTTGCCTCATGCATATTTATGCTCCTCCCATATGTCTCGTATCTCCGCTGTAAGCGAGCGAGAGCGGCGTTGACTTGTCTGGCGGGACATGTGCATGTCTCTGGAAAAGGCACGGCTTTCACCGTCACACTTAGTGTATTAAAGAAAGAAAAGGTTATTTAAACCTATGCAAGTGTTGGTTAAACTGCCTGGAGCATTCTTATTCAAGAATATGGACACGAAGGCCATTCCAGGATCCTTTCTTACTATGATGTGTGCAAGGGGAGAGGATGTACGAAATAGGAACTTTGGAAAGGAAAGGTAATTGGTCAGGGTTTAGATAGAGAAGAAAGAATGAGGGACAGGGGGAAATCAGAATTCGAGGCAATAGAAGAAAAATAAGGGAGGAAGATTTAAGGGGCTTATTGGGTTTGAGTGCAGGTGTAGGTAGGTGTTGGGGCAGTCAAAAATGTTGTCATTTCTTTTGACAGAACATTTATCCAACCCCTCATTTGATTCATTTTTTTTCTTTCATAAGAAAAATGTACTTGTTTTCAAAGCAGTGATCTGTTTGTCTCTGTTTGTATTTTTTTCTCCATGACAGAGTTCTTAATGCAGACTTGGCACCCTTCCATAAGGGAATTTCCAGAGATGTAGTGCAGGAGGCAGTGAAACGAGGTGTCGGTACTCACTACCAGATCCTTAGTCACCGCCTTTATCGGCAGAATGATTGCATGTTTCCTGCCAGGTATGCTGAGCACTTGCTTTGTGATGCGATTTGGAATGATTATGGTTCATCTTCATCTTTTGCATGTTCACAAGGCTGTCAGGTAGCTTCATTGGCTGGTGGTGTGGCTGTGCTGATGATGTACCACCCCCTGCTGGTTATGATTATGGTTTATTATTGTGTTATTTTAAACCCAGTGATATTCCTTATTGGCCTCTCACTGACGATATGAGGGATCATTTGACACCTGGAAACTGTTGAGACTTGGATTTAAGTGTCATATGTATATCATATGCAAAAAATGCTGGAGTTTACTCTTTCTTCTCTTCCTTCTCCAAAATTTGTTTTACATTTATTTTCCCTCATTTCTTCTGCATGTCGATAGCTTCTAAATTGCAGCATTTGTTAACATGTCTACTATAATAAACTCCCATGGAAATGCTGAAAATGTTAAACAACTGAATGCATGTTGTTCTGCAGGTGCAGCGGTGTGGAACATTTCATACTGGAGATCATATCAGGGTTACCAGACATGGAGATGGTCATTAACGTCCGGGATTATCCTCAGGTTACCAGTTGGATGCCGCTGCAGCCTATTTTCTCATTCAGCAAGGTAACTCATAATTCACACCATTTGCTCATCTTCAAAGGGCTAGTATTTTGACTGAAAGTAATATCCAAGCTCCTGCAACAATCACAGTTTTGATGATTCACTCATGAGGGTTGTTTATATGATTAATTACACTTTGACTGTGAAAAAGAAAATGACCACATACAATCTCTGAACTTCTGACATCTCCTTTTTAGGTCAGCAACCAGTTTGGTACCACTTTGGTGGGAACTTTTTCCCAAGACCTCAAACTCTTCCACAGCATCGGTCCTCAAAAGTTACATAACATCGTAGATACAAACAGGCAAAGTAGAAAACATCAAAATGAAAAGCCCATCTTCGTTTGTTTAAAGTTGGCTCAAAAGAACAGCTAACAAATAAATAATTAATGTAAAATTAACACAAATCAACAAGAAGCACACACACGTGCTCAACCACACACAAACAACACTAGATAACGTGAAAGTAAAAACAAAAAAGAGCAGAGCACACCATCAATTATGTGATTTTTATGTTTATTTTGCTTTTGCAAAATAAAAAGCACTTCTCCATTTGACTTCGAGCACCAGTTCATGACCGCAAATGAGTAGTTGTATCAAAATTAAAATTGGACACGTGCCGAGGCTCGGGGTCTATTGTGCCTGAGGAAGCCAGCTGTGAAGCTGGTGAAACATTGCCTGAGACCAGGTCTGGTCTGCTCTTGCTTTTTTTTGCTTAAATTGGCGGAGTCGATCTAGTTTTTACTTTTGGTTGAAGGCGCCTTCTTTAAATAACTATATATAACTATATATAACTATATATATATATATATATATATATATATGTATATATATATATATATAACTATATATAAATATATATAACTATATATAACTATATATAACTATATATATATATATATATATATATATATGTATATATATATATACAGTGGGGAGAACAAGAATTTGATACACTGTCGATTTTGCAGGTTTTCCCACTTACAAAGCATGTAGACGGAATCTAAGCACGTAGACGGAGTCCACGTAGAGGTCTGTAATTTTTATCATAGGTACACTTCAAGTGTGAAAGACGGAATCTAAAACAAAAATCATGAAAATCACATTGTATGATTTTTAAATAATTAATTTGCATTTTATTGCATGAAATAAGTATTTGACACATCAGAAAAACAGAATTTAAAATTTGGTACAGAAACCTTTGTTTGGAATTACAGAAATCAGACATTTCCTGTAGTTCTTAACTAGGTTTGCACAGACTGCAGCAGGGATTTTGGCCCACTCCTCCATACAGATCTTCTCCAGATCCTTCAGGTTTCGGGGCTGTCGCTGGGCAACACAGACTTTCAGCTCCCTCCCAAGATTTTCCATTGGGTTCAGGTCTGGAGACTGGCTAGGCTACTCCAGGACCTTGAGATGCTTCTTATGGAGCTGCTCCTTAGTTGCCCTGGCTGTGTTTTTTGGGTCGTTGTCATGCTGGAAGACCCAGCCACGCCCCATCTTCAATGCTCTTGTTGAGGGAAGGAGGTTGTTGGCCAAGATCTCGCGATATATGACCCCATCCATCCTCCCCTCAATACGGTGCAGTCGTCCTGTCCCCTTTGCAGAAAAGCATCCCCAAAGAATGATGTTTCCACCTCCATGCTTCACGGTTGGGACGGTGTTCTTGGGGTTGTACTCATCCTTCTTCTTCCTCCAAACACGGCGAGTGGAGTTTAAATCAAAAAGCTCTATTTTGGTCTCAGCAGACCACATGACCTTCTCCCATTCCTCCTCTGGATCATCCAGATGGTCATTGGCAAACTTCAGACGGGCCTGGACATGCGCTGGCTTGAGCAGAGGGACCTTACGTGCGCTGCAAGATTTTAATCCATGACGGCGTAGTGTGTTACTTATGGTTTTCTTTGATACTGTGGTCCCAGCTCTCTTCAGGTCATTGACCAGGTCCTGCCGTGTACTTCTGGGCTGATCCCTCACCTTTCTCATGATCATTGAGGCTCCATGAGGTGAGATCTTGCATGGAGCCCCAGACCGAGGGAGATTGACTGTTATCTTGAACTTCTTCCATTTTCTAATAATTGCGCCAACAGTTGTTGCCTTCTCACCAATCCGCTTGCCTATTGTCCTGTAGCCCATCCCAGCCTTGTGCAAGTCTACAATTTTGTCCCTGATGTCCTTAGACAGCTCTCTGGTCTTGCCCATTGTGGAGAGGTTGGAGTCTGATTGATTGAGTGTGGACAGCTGTCTTTTATGCAGATAACGAGTTCAAACAGGTGCAGTTAATACAGGAAATGAGTGGAGAATGGGAGGGCTTCTTAAAGACAAAACTAACAGGTCTGTGAGAGCCGGAATTCTTACTGGTTGGTAAGGTGATCAAATACTTATTTCATGCAATAAAATGCAAATTAATTATTTAAAAATCATACAATGTGATTTTCAGGATTTTTGTTTTAGATTCTGTCTTTCACAGTTGAAGTGTACCTATGATAAAAATTACAGACCTCTACATGCTTTGTAAGTGGGAAAACCTGTAAAATCGGCAGTGTATCAAATTCTTGTTCTCCCCACTGTAAAAAAAAAAAAAAAATATATATATATATATATATATATATATATATATATATATATATATATATATATATATATATATATATATTGTTACGGCCACGGGTGTATTATGAGGGGGTTAATCCTCGTTTCTGCTTGGAAGAACCGGACCGAGGGCCACCGCTCACAATTAACTTTGTGGTGCAGTGGGTTGCTTAACAACCATGAACGCCAATCAGATAACCATGATTTCCAGTGTCCACCCACTAATTTGCCATTTAACTAGAGGTTACGTGGCCTCCTGACCGGGGAACGCGCCCTCGGCGATGCACCAACCTTATCTTGATTAGATCTTAAGTAATGTGGCCGAGTGTTTACCGCTGGTGCATGCAGACTATGACAGGCTAATTAGTTTGGGAATTATAATCTCCCAGTGTATCTAGGTTCAGACAATGCTGGATCAATTGAAGGAAATGACAATCACGGCCAGGTTGAAATGTTAACAATGAATTTATTATTAAGAAAAATAAATAAACTGAATGACATTTTATTTCCTTGTCAATTAAATGGATAAATTAAAATCGATCAAATTTTCAATCAACAAAGTAATCTCAATCAAATAAAGACTTCAACAAGCATTGAAAGAAAAATGGACAACGAGCAGGAGCTTATCACTATGCTTTAACAATTAAACACGATACATGGGTACCTAGCAGACCATTCAGGGGGAAAATAATCCAGTCTCGGCTTACCAAGGCAGAAGTCGTCGTGAACCCACTAAAATAAACCAAAATGTGTGAGCCTGCCTTGGGCTACCTCTCCTGGCTCGTTTCCGCTACCAGCACCCTGCCTCACCATGCACCCACCCGCAAACAGGCTCGAACACCAATCGTCGTCACCCCAGGAACCAGGTATGCCAATAGCCAGGTACGCCAAGAGCCAGATACGCCAAAAACCAGGTGCACTAAGAGCCAGGTACCGAGCAAAACCAGCAGGAACAGTCCAACTGTTACCAACCGCTGTTGCTGCTGTCCCCAACTGTCAGGAGCTGTCAGGATCTCCCACCAACTGCGATCAGGATCTCTCACCAACTGCCATCAGGATCTCTCACCAACTGCCATCAGGATCTCTCACCAACTGCCATCAGGATCTCTCACCAACTGCCATCAGGATCTCTCACCAACTGCCATCAGGATCTCTCACCAACTGCCATCAGGATCTCTCACCAACTGCCATCAGGATCTCTCACCAACTGCCATCAGGATCTCTCACCAACTGCCATCAGGATCTCTCACCAACTGCCATCAGGATCTCTCACCAACTGCCATCAGGATCTCTCACCAACTGCCATCAGGATCTCTCACCAACTGCCATCAGGATCTCTCACCAACTGCCATCAGGATCTCTCACCAACTGCCATCAGGATCTCTCACCAACTGCCATCAGGATCTCTCACCAACTGCCATCAGGATCTCTCACCAACTGCCATCAGGATCTCTCACCAACTGCCATCAGGATCTCTCACCAACTGCCATCAGGATCTCTCACCAACTGCCATCAGGATCTCTCACCAACTGCCATCAGGATCTCTCACCAACTGCCATCAGGATCTCTCACCAACTGCCATCAGGATCTCTCACCAACTGCCATCAGGATCTCTCACCAACTGCCATCAGGATCTCTCACCAACTGCCATCAGGATCTCTCACCAACTGCCATCAGGATCTCTCACCAACTGCCATCAGGATCTCTCACCAACTGCCATCAGGATCTCTCGCCAACTGCCATCAGGATCTCTCGCCAACTGCCATCAGGATCTCTCGCCAACTGCCATCAGGATCTCTCGCCAACTGCCATCAGGATCTCTCGCCAACTGCCATCAGGATCTCTCACCAACTGCCATCAGGATCTCTGACCAACTGCCATCAGGATCTCTGACCAACTGCCATCAGGATCTCTGACCAACTGCCATCAGGATCTCTGACCAACTGCCATCAGGATCTCTCACCAACTGCCATCAGGATCTCTCACCAACTGCCATCAGGATCTCTCACCAACTGCCACCAGGATCTCTCACCAACTGCCACCAGGATCTCTCACCAACTGCCACCAGGATCTCTGACCAACTGCCACCAGGATCTCTCACCAACTGCAACCAGGATCTCTCACCAACTGCCAACAAGGCAGTCCTGCCATCCTTTTAGAGGCGACCAGTGTGGGTGGAGCCTCAAGCATGACTTCAGCAAAATCCAACTTGCCCATTGGCGCAGCGCTGCACGGATCTCCAACCGTCATTTCTCGCGGTCATTCTCTCCTGACCATTGAACGAGATGCAACTCCCAATTAACACAGGCCTGGCTTACGACGCCATATTCGGGACGCTGGACGAACACCAGAAAGCAGCAATTTGCTGGAACAACCGGGTGAAAACGTGAAGCGATCACAAAACATCAATGGGAAATTATCACTTCTTTGTTCAGCCCGATATGAAGAAGAGCCATTCAGCATCCGTAGAGCCGCTGAACGGGGTGTCGATCGCCAATGGAAAAAGGTGGGTACCTGAGGTCAATGATCCAAGACCACAGCCATGTTTGACTGTCAGAATGAACTGTCCAGGAAGAGCTTGCAGTATGATGACTCAAATGTTCTGCAAGTCCAATGTGAAAATGATAACGAAAATAAAATGTGTAAATAAATCCTGTATTTCCAAGCCAATGTGTCTTGATGGAAAGGGAATAGATGAGTGTCCGTTGGACTCACGGCTATCTTATTGCATGCATGAATGGTGAATATCGCTCATGCAGAAATAAAAACTGATGTAAAATCATACATCATGAATGTGTAGTAAAGAGGAAAAGGTTATCCCATAAGAAAGAAAGAGAACCTATTCTCAACCCTTCTCCAATGCATCAAAGAGTTCAAATCCCAAGGACAAGGGGATGGGTCTATTCTGAACATGTATTTATATTTATATCTATATCTATATCAGACGCGCTTCCTGACTGTTATGGTGAGCATCACCGTGGATTATGTCCCGCGTGGTAAAACCACATAATCCACAAAGAACAACCATCCCTCTGCCACCCAGATGATTGTTCCCACCAACGCAAACCATTCAAACAGAAAGCACGTTGATGTGATCGGCAAGTAAATAGAAACATGTGGAGTGTGATAAGCACCCCCCCGATCTCCATTGGACATCGTCCTACATCAAAGCATCATCTCCAACCCAGAGACCTCGGCCCAGCAACTCTGGCAAACAGACAAAGATTACATGGTCAACATCAGTTAAACATTATACAGTTGAATTGAATGGTTTGCGTTGGCGGGAACAATCGTCTGGGTGGCAGACGGACGGTTGTTCTTTGCGGATTATGTGGTTTTACTGTGTGAGACATAATTAATCCATGGCAATGCTCACCATAAAAGTCAGGAGGTACGTCTGATGTATAAACGACAAATGTGATCATAGTTAGTTATATATTTATCGGTATGCCATCCTGATGAAGGCAAACAAGCCTGAAATCTGGATCGGCAGCTCCGTTTGATGTTTAACTTTGTGGATTCGCTCTATCATGATTAACTTATTGAGGCAATGTTTATGGATTTATTCACCTCGTTAATTAACATGGCCCATTAACACAATCACCACCTCAAACCCTCCATCACCATCATCTCCATAAACCTGTCTATCATCACCATCGTATTATTGGACCAATTTTATAATCATTATGACTGAAGGTGTGTTTCATGATCTTAATAACTCAAGAAAATAAACTTTATTTTACATTCCTAATACAAGAAAATAAGCCTGTTGTTGGCTTAACGGTTAACGTGGCTGGCTTATGATCTTATGGTCTTGAGTTTGAGGCCCTTTCGTGCCGTTAAATAACATCAGGTGGGTTGACTCAGCCTGTTATCCTTCCGAGGTCGGCAACATGAGTACCATCTTACTGGAAACTAGGCACTGCATCAGTGGCACAGCTCTGCTCCCAGCAATGATGCTGCTGCATACAAAAAAAAAAAATAATAATACTTTATTTTGTGTTCTTAACTTTTATTCATGAAAATTTATTGTACAAAAACAATTCCAAAAATGTTAATTCAGATGCAGTTTGGATAAATTTTAAAACTGAAGTCCCTAACCCTATTTTCCCCATTATCCCCTAAATTTGTGGTTTATGGTGATTTTCAAGAATGTCACCTCCACGAATAGCAAAGCCCTCCTGGATATATTTTAACACTGCGCACGGTATCGTGTTCTATGAACTCTCAAGTCTATTCTGAAAATGACACTGGCCATCGTAATCGTGGCGGTCAATATCTACGCGACAAAGACCATCTCAAAATAATTTTGAAAAAATGTGAAGTTAGCGTTTCCATCTGGGAACAATCTTGTCAATGTTGTAACAGTTGGAAAGACTTGTGTGAAAATGGTGTTGCAAAAATGATCGGCAAGCAAAATTATATTCTCGATTAAAGCAGTCTTGATAGAAATATCCCTTATAACAAGTCATTTTCATCAGATATAATTATA
This sequence comes from Eptatretus burgeri, assembly GCF_056783735.1. Lineage (NCBI taxonomy): Eukaryota > Metazoa > Chordata > Myxini > Myxiniformes > Myxinidae > Eptatretus > Eptatretus burgeri. Next base: position 38,626,372 of record NC_140970.1, on the reverse strand, counting down.
GGTGGGCGAGATAGCTCTTGAGACGCTGATTCCAAATCTGTTTTTTCGTTTTCCTCGAGCACGTTTAGTTTTTGTGATGAGACCTATCAAATTTGAAAGGTTATTGCTTTATAAGGCAATAACCTTTCAAATTAATTTTAAAAAACTAGATGTACTTGAGGAAAACCGAAACCAGATTTTGCATCGGCCTTGCAAAACTGGTCTAGAAAAGTGTTTACATCTTTGATGAGAGAATAAAGTTCTATTTTGTCGACCAGTGTAATCGGTAACTTCTGCTTAATCCCTTCTACTCTTTGGAATTATTTGTTGCACCTTAATCCTGGTGCTCGCTTAATGGTTAGGGTGGTTGGCTTCGGATCTTAGGGTCCTGAGTTTGAGCCCCGTTGGCTGCAGAATTAACACCAAGTGGGGTTGACTCAGCCTGTCATCCTTCCGAGGTCAGAAAAATGAGTACCAGTGTACTGGTATAGGGGCAAGGCATCAGCAGCATAGTCGTGCCCCAACAAAATGATAGCTACCGTCCCCCAAGCTGTCATACTGACCTCTGGTAGCTTGTACATGTTTCTGCGTTTGAGTATGGGGAGTAACTGCTGAAATATATCTGTCCAGGTTCTTCCTGACATCTTTGTTCTTTGTTCCTTTCAAATTTATTTCTCTTTTTATTTTTTATTTTTTCACAATTCTCTTTTTTCATTCGAATTCTCGCTTTTTATTCTTTTTCATCTCTTTTTTTTTTAATCAATTTCGCTCAGGAGAAGTGAATTCTTGCAGAAAATTTTCTGTAAATTTCACTTGGCTGTGCCTGGATGGGTTTGAGGGTTGGGGAGTATCAGCTGCAACCCGAATCCTATCCAGGTTCCTCCTGATGAGTCCATCTTTGCTATTTAATTCTTCGGGTTCCTTCTTGGTCTTCTGTTTCATTCAGAAGATGAAGAAGAAGTTGTAACTTGATGATTGCATAAATTGGCCTAATCCTGCCATAGGGTGGCAAATGATGAAGATGATATTGTCTGAAACAGACTGTCAGATATTGATAAACCCATAAAAGCAAACTTGGCCCAAGACCTATTTGGATCTGACAAAAGATAATGGATACTGCAAAGTAATTATTTGTGGAAAACTGTTATGGGTTTTGTTTCTATTTGCAGGAAGTGCAAATCTCAACTTCCCTTGGATTTCTCAAAACCACCGTTTATCTGTCCCTTCTGCATTCCCTTACATTCCTCCCTACTCTGCAGACATCTGAGTACAAAGACATAATGTATCCTGCCTGGACATTCTGGGAAGGAGGTCCGGCCCTGTGGCCACTTTATCCAACTGGAATTGGTCGCTGGGACATCATGCGAAAAGATTTGAAGATGTCAGTATCTTCATCTATACTTGTTCTTTGCTTCCTATATTTGTTTCCTTGCCATCTCCTTTCATCCACTTTGTGTTGAAAGGACAGCGGTTGTCCCCCGTTCCCCCACCCTAATCTGCATTATATTATTGGAAGCTATTTTAAAGATGTGCTCATCCGAAGACAGATGATATGCCTTGCCTTTCCAGTTATTATACTCGTGCAAAAGGCTGATCAACAATAGGATTTTCCAGGTATAGCTTTTCTGAAATGGATTCGGAATATGTACTGATGGTCATATTTCAGGTATGAAACCGACTTTTTATCTTAAGGTCAGGAACAATGTTTTGTATATTGGCCTTTCGACTTGGAGAGCACTCTCACTGGATTGCCCGTTCCCTTTGATAAGAAATGTATCCCACCTTGTGAGTGATTCGTTCAGTCATTATGCTAATGATATGTAGCGGCCTGTGGACTATATTTTTCTTTTCTTTATCTCTACACTTATTTATCTTTTCCATCTATGGAACCATCTTCTAGAGGCTCTTCTTTCCCCACTCTCCCCCCCCCCCCCCCAGGGCTTCAAGCATACAGTGCACCACCATCTTATTTCATCCCCCATCCTGCCCCATTATCTGTATTACCCCCATTAGCCATTCCTATCCCAACCCTATTACTTGTGAGTTTCAGTGTCCTCCACCTCTCTCTCTCTTTCTCTCTCTATCTATTCCTTTTCTGTTTATTTATTCCATTACTGATTGTGCCCAATTCTTGCCCTGTTACCCTGCTGGCAAGCCTGGTGTTGGCTTAACGGTTAAGATGGTTGGTTTAAGATGTTAGCGTTTTGATTTTGAGCCCATGTTTTCCATTGAATTATACCAGGTGTGGTTGACTCAGACTGTCATCCTTCTAAGGTCGGCGACATAAATATCAGTGTATTGGTAAGAGAGGATATTGCATCAGCGGGAAAGCCACACCCCCAGAAAATGATGCAACCAGCAGTCACAGGCTGCACATGACATTTAGCTACCCCACTGTCAATCTCACCTTACTCGTCCAAGTCTCGTGTGTGTGTGTGTGTGTGTGTGTGTGTGTGTGTGTGTGTGTGTGTGTGTGTGTGTGTGTGTGTGTGTGTGTGTGTGTGTGTGTGTGTGTGTGTGTGTGTGTGTGTGTGTGTGTGCACTGATGAGTCAAAACATTATGACCACTGACAGGTGAAGTGAATAACATTGATTATCTCGTTACAATGGCACCTGTCAAGGGGTGGGATATATTAGGCAGCAAGTGAACAGTCAGTTATTGAAGTTGATGTGTTGGATGCAGGAGAATTGGGCAGGAGTAAAGACCTGAGTGACTTTGACAAAGGCCAAATTGTTATGGCCAGACGACTGGGTCAGAGCATCTCTGAAACGGCAAGGCTTGTGGGGTGCTCCCGCTGAGCAGTGGTGAGTACCTACCGACAGTGGTCCGAGGAGGGACAAACCACAAACCGGTGACGGTGTTGGGCGCCCAAGGCTCATCGATGCGCGATGGCAACGAAGGCTATCCCGTCTGGTACGAACAGACAGGACTACTGTGGCACAAGTCACAGAAAATTTTAATGATGTTCACAGGAAGAATGTGCCACAATTCAAAGTGCATCGCACCCTGCTGCGTATGGGGATGCATAGCCGCAGACCGGTCAGAGTGCCTATGATGACCCCGTCCACCGTCGAAAGCGCCAACAATGGGCACGCGAGCATCGGGACTGGACCTTGGAGCAGTGGAAGAAAGTCGCCTGGTCCGATGAGTCCCGTTTTCTTTTAGATCACGTGGATGGCTGTGTAGGTGTGTGCAGTTTACTTGGGGAAGTGATGGCACCAGGATGCACTGTGGGAAGATGACAAGCCGGTGGAGGGAGCGTGATGCTCTGGGCAATGTTCTGCTGGGAAACCCTGTGTCCGGCCATTCATATGGATGTCAATTTGACACGTGTCACCTCCCTAAACATCGTTGCAGACCAGGTACACCTCTTCATGGCAATGGTATTCCCTGATGGCAGTGGCCTCTCAGCAGGATAATGTTCCCTGCCACACCACACATTGTTCGGGAATGGTTTGAGGAACATGATGAAGTGTTCACGGTGTTGCCCTGGCCTCCACATTCTCCAGATCTCAATCCGATTGAGCATCTGTGGGATGTGCTGGACCGACAAGTCCGATCCATGGTGGCTCCACCTCGCAACTTACAGGACTTGAAGGATCTGCTGCTGATGTTTTGGTGCCAGATACCACAGGACACCTTCAGGGGTCTTGTAGAGTCCATGCCTCGGCGGGTCGGCGCTGTTTTGGTGGCACACGGAAGACTAACAGCATATTAGGCAGGTGGTCATAATGTTTTGGCTCATCAGTGTATATATATATATATATATATATATATATATATATATATATATATATATATATATATATATATATATATATATATATATATATATATATATATATATATATATATATATATATATATATATATGCATATATTTTTTTATTTTATAGATTTATGTGGTTTCATGACTGTTTCATAAATGCTAAATTTGAAGGTGTCCCATCATTCCTTCTTTCAACTTCAGTTGCTACTGCTTGGAAGCTTTCATATCAGTGTATTGGTAATGTACTCCGATATATATCTCTGATACATACTGTATATCTATATATATTTGTATATATGCATTTTAATGAGGGCAACAAAGGCTATCATGCTGCACATGTATATATCAGAGATACACTACTGGTCAAAAGTTTTAGAACACCCCAATTTTCCAGTTTTTACTGAAATTTAAGCAGTTCAAGTCCAGTGAATAATCTGAAATGGTACAAAGCAAAGTGGTAGACTGCCAGAAGTTAAAAAAAAAAATTTAGGTTACCAAAAACTGAAAAATAATGTAAATTTCAGAGTTGTTAAAAACGGCCCTTTTCAGGGAACAAGTAATGGGTAAGCAACTGCAGCTGTTCTGCAGGAATGGAAGTAAATTAACCCTTGAAAGTTGATGCCAACAATTCCTACAGGTGTCCCAACTTTTGTTGATTAGTTACAAACCCTCTGTCTGTATAAAAGCAGTGTTGGAACAGACTGTGTTGCTCCACTCTGAAGCATTATTTGAACAATATTGCATTGCAGGAAGTTGTATATTGCTATCATAATGGCGAGAAAAACACAATTAACAGAGGAAGTCAGACAGAACATTATAACCCTTCAAAGTGTAGGTCTTTCCTTCAGAGAAATTGCAAAGAAGCCAAGGTGTCAGTGAGTACAGTTTCTGACACCACAAAAAGGCACTTGGAAACTGGAGGAAACTCTCACAGGAAGAGGTCTGGCAGACCCAAAGCCACAACACAATCCGAAGACAAGTTTCTCACAGGACAGCAGCTTCAAGCACAGCTCAACAATGGTCGAAGTAAGGAAGTCTCAGTTTCAACTGTGAAGAGAAGATTTCGAGCTGCAGGTTTGACAGGTCGAGTGTCAGTAACAAAGCCATTGCCAAGATGGCAAAATAAGAAAAAGAGGCTTGCTTGGGCCATGAAGCACCACCAGTGGACTACTGAAAACTGGAAGAAGGTCTTATGGACTGATGAATCAAAATATGAAATCGTCGATTCATCACGCAGGGTTTTTGTACACCGTCGAGTCGGTGAAAGGATGGTTCCTCAGGATGTGACACCAACTGTCAAACGTGGAGGAGGAAGCTTGATGATCTGGGGCTCTTTTGCTGGATCCAGAGTCGGTAACTTGCACAGAGTGACTGGCACCCTGAACCAAAAGGGCTACCAAGGCATTTTGCAGCACCACGTAATACCCTCTGGTCTACGCCGAGTTGGTCAGGGGTTTATCCTACAGCAAGATAACGACCCAAAACATACCTCCAGGTTATGTCAGAACTACCTTAGAAGAAAAGAACAAGACGTTAGGCTTCAAATCATGGAATGGCAAGCACAGTCTCCACACTTAAACTCCATCGAGCTGGTTCGGGATGAACTGGACAGAAGGGTGAAATCAAAGCAACCTACAAGTGCAACTCTCCAGCCTCTACCCCCCCCCCTGTTCTCTCTGCGATTTGTTCCCACCACATTTCCGCAAGGCGCTCAAGGTCCGCCAACAACCCCCTTCTGATAAAACTACCAAAATCACGAATCACTGCTCACCTTCACTCTTTCATTCCTCTTTTTTCCCGCCTTTGAAATAAACTCCCTCACTCTATTCAATCCCATTCTTCTCTCCAGGCCTTCAAAACAGCTGTTCACCACCACATCTTATCATCCCCCATCCAAATCCTCGATCTTTTCTACCGCCGATAATCCACCCAAGCCCACCTCCTTCAAATTCCCCCTGCTTTCCATCCTGAAAGTCCCTGTAATGTCCATTTTGCATTCCCCATGTTCCCCACCCCATCCCTCTCCCGTCCACAGATCTCCAAATGTCTCTTCTCCACTGTTTTGTCCTTCCCACTCCCGCCCCTCTTGTCTCATGCCCCCCTTGCTGTGTGATGTGTGTTGGCTCTCATATGAGCCTCGACAAGGGATACAAAAAAAAAACCACATTTGTGGGAACTTCTGCAACAATGTTGGGAAGAACTTTCCGAACAATATTTGATTTCCATTGTAGAAAGAATTCCACGAGTATGTTCGGCTGTTATAAGCCTGGTGTTGGCTTAGTGGTTAGGGTGGCGGCTTGGGATCCCAGGGTCCTGAGTTCAAGCCCCGTTGGCTGCTGAATTAACACTAGGGGGCTGAGTCAGCCTGTCATCCATCTGAGGTCGGCGAAGTGAGTACCAGTGTACTGGTCCCGGTGTATGCCCCGGTTAGAATAGGTATACCATATCCCTGTGTGTCGTAAGAGGCGACCAGGGTTGCCGTCAGGAAGGGCATCCGGCCATAAAAAAACATTGCCTCAAGAAAAAGCCTAACCCCTGCACAGCAGGGAAAAATGGCTGTAAAAAACGGTCATTATTATTTTATTTTTTTGTTCAGCTGTTATATCTGCAAAAGGTGGTTACTTTAATGAGTCAAAAATTTAGATTAAATTTTGTTCAACAAAACGATTCCATGATTTCTTTTTTATCTGCAATTGTTTATTTGTTTCAATGCTTTAATTTCAGAGTACAATGAAACATTAACCTGCTTAAGTTTCAGTAAAAACTGGAAATATTGGGGTGCTCTAGGACTTTAGACCTGGAATGTGTATATCAGAGTGTATTACCAATACACTGATATGAAAGCTTCCAAGCAGTACCAACTGGAGTTGAAAGAAGGAATGATGGGGCACCTTCAAATTTAGCATTTATATAACAGGCATGAACCACATAAATCTATAAAATACTGTTAAATAAAATAAAAATATATGCATATACTTATATCGAAACGTGGAGTGTGACGAGCACTCCGCCGATCCCCATTGGGCACAGTCCACACCAACGCGTCGCTTCCAACACAGAGGCCTTGGCCCAGTGACTGTCAAACAGACAGATTATATGGTCATCATCAGGTATACATCAAACGGAACCACCGATCCGGATTTTTGGCTTATTTTTCCCTCATCAGGATGGCATACCAATAAATATCTAACAAAGAAGACTACATTTGTTGTTTACACATCAGATACACATCCTGACTGTTATGGTGAGCATCGCCGCGGATTATATCTTGCATGGTAAAACCGCATAATCCGCACAGAACAACCATCCATCTGCCACCCAGACAATTGTTCCTGCTAATGCAAACCATTATATATAAAGAATTATGAGATATATATATATATATATATACATATATATATATATATATATATATATATATATATATATATATATATATATATATATATATATATATACACATTATTCTTGGGTTGCTTTATGCAGCTTCTTTGGCTCGAGGAGTGTGGGAGGGTTGGTTATTTATATAATCCTAGGCAACTTGATTTCGTTGATGAGGTGAGACCTGATTGGCTATTCCCTCCATTCACAGGTGAGAGGTGTGGGTGGGTCTTTCTTTGCTTTTACATCGACTGCTTTTGACGTTTGCACATGGTACATGCTTGGGATCCTCATAAGTATGCATTGCTGTCTGCTCTGTCGCTGATGAATCGCCAATAAGTGAAGAAACCTGTCCCGTAGCTGAGGGGGTGTGTACTACGTGTGAACGTCTTTGTAGTTGTGGAGGAACTCTGGGAAGGGTTCGAAATGGCAAAAGTGCTTCCTTTGTGTAGGCCTTCTCAGGTTGCTTTATACTTGCCTTTGAGATCTCTGTTTGGAATTAATGGGGTAGGTGTGGTGTTGGCTTTAGGTTATGGTGTTTCACATGCAAGGTCATATGTGCCGTGAAACAGGTTTATCATCGAGTTTCTTGATAATTGCAAAGTAGAACATCAAACCAGCTGAAATTCCATGTTGATTATGCAAAATTTGGGGATACATCTATTTCACATTGTTGTGTGTCTTTAAATGATGCAATGCATTCAAAAATGAAGGCTGTGAATTGGTGAGAGATCGTGCACATTCTCACGAGCAACAAGCTGTTGTCACTGAAGCAAACGTGAAACATTTTGAACAGCTGATTTTGAAAAGTTATGCTGGATTACTACACATTACATTGCAGAAGAATTTGAGGTCATTGTTGGAAGTGGAGAAAATTTTCATGAATTCTCGTTTGAAATTTAAGAAAGTTCGTGTAAGGTGTTAACAAATGACTGCTTCATCAATGAGTTATTGACGGCAGGCATGGTGACACTGTACCACCCTCCTTGGCTATCTTCCTATCTCGGTTTCTTCCTTCCATTCTTTCTCCCTCGTAGGTATTTGACGTCTAGTGTATGCTACCCACACAGTCCCAGATGAAGACCACTCAATGGTTGAAACATTGGACCTGAGCCTTACTTTTGGCAGTTGTTATACTTGGTGGTGATGCTTTCACTTTCAAGGAAAAGGGTCAACAACACCACCATTTTGCATGCAACATAATTTGTTTGATCAAGAGATTTCCAGAACAGAAATGCAGTCAATTAAGGTGATCCGGAATTTTAAAAATGTTCAAACTATAATGGCACGTGGTAGAGCGCATACCTCCACCAGGCTGAACAGTTTACGTTTTGTATCCCACTGATAGGCCGCATCTGGATCCAGACCTTCACCAAAATCTGATGAGCTTGTTCTTTTAAACCACCCAACTCATCCTCCAAGTGTTGTCATAACCTATCCATAATTTTTTGGAATATCGTTTTTGGCCCAATCTTTCAATGATGAAGAATGACTTGAGAAATTATAGGATCAAGATCTTCACCAAAATCTAATCAATTCATCCTTGTCACACACCCAACCTATCATCCAGGTTTCATCCGAATCCATCCATCACTTTTTGAGATAGCCCTCAATATATCATTTTAGCCCTATCTCTCAATGGTGAAGAATTCCTTTAAAAATTCTAGTTGTCAGATCCGGATTTGGATCTTCACCAAAATCGAATCAATTTGTTGTGGTCACACACCCAACCTGTCTACCCAGTTTCATCCGAATCCGTCCACAGCTTTTTGAGATATTGTGTTATATATCAGTTTGGTAGCATGTTATATTGTTGCGAATCTGGAAGCCATGAGCACACAGACATTCAGGTTCCTATAGCTTAGTTATTTTGATAAGTATGTGTTTCTAGTTAGAATCCATCCCCTAGTCTAATGGGTGAATAAATGTAAATGCGCTGTGAAGTTATTTTAAGAGTCAGGTTTTCTTTTATTTAACAACACCAACGAACCAACACCAACGATAACAACGACTCCGAGAAATGGGTTGCGACAAAGCCCCCACCCAACGCTGAACGAACTGAATTCCATGCCCTAATATGGACATAAATCGGCTCGCGTGGGGGACTCCGAGAAATAGGTTGCGACAGCCCCCACCCAACGCTGAACGAACTGAATTCCATGCCCTAATATGGACATAAATTGGCTCATGTGGGGGACTCCAAGGGGTGGGTTGCGACAGACCCCACCCAACGCTGAACAAACTGAATTCCATGCCCGAATATGGACATAAATCAGCTCGCGTGGGGGACTCGAAGAAATGGGATGCGACAGCCCCCACCGTCGGCGAATGAGTCACGCCGGAAACGAGCCGTGCCCGAGAGGGATAAGAAGGTTGTTGTTGTTGTTCTGAGTCCTTGGTTCTTGTTCGTGGGTCTTGTTCGCTCTGTTCTGGTTCGGTTCTTTTTCTCTTCTTGGTTGGTGGTTCTGAAGGGGAATCGACGCAGCGAACTGAGAAGGATTGGCGCCTCATCTCACCAGCGTGTGTTCCGGAGCGCGAGGGGATCCGCCAGAGCTCGGAAAGCTGATCGCGGCTCGCGGTGGTCGGATTCAGCTCCCCCTTGCTGGTGCCCGGTCCGAAAAACTCGAAGACCACATGAGGTGGGCAGGTCTGAGGCAGAATCTACTCTTCAGCCCGACTGTCCTCCGGGCTGGAGGTCCGAATAAAGACCATTGGTCCGATTCTTTGGGTGTGTGTGTATGTGTGTTTGTGGCACCAGTATAGTAAGTAGTGAACTGTATAAGTGCTCTTGTTGTACATACCTTGTATATGTGCTTAGTGATATTTGGTTTAGCTCTGCCATTATGTGCTCCCCTCATCCCCAATTGTGAACAAATACCCCGATTGTTGAATGTTTCAGCTCATTTGCGTCTATTCTTTCATTGACTGAGCATTCTGCGTGTTGGAAAGTTAGCCAGGCCGTTGTGCCGTTGTAACAGGGTATTCGGGACCGACGGAACTCGACGATCAAACCGCTCATATCGCACACGGAACGAGTACGCTGGGCAGCTCGTTCCGTACGGGTGCCGTCGAGGGTGTGGAGACTCGGTAAATCGCCACGTGGTCCCTAGGTATTTTGAAAATTGGCGAATAACCCTGTACCACACGGTAGAAATATTGACCCTTCACGGTCCAAAAAGGGACCCGTATTTTTCCGGAGTTTTCCAAAGAAGTACGATCTGAATTCCGGGCGATCGGTCGAGCCGACTCTGCAGCTCCATCTCGCGGTCGTGCTCGCGGCCGACGTCCAGCTCAGCAACAATATATCAACCCAAATTTGGGAGCATTCTGACTGGTGGGTCTGGAAAAGATTTTTGAAGGAATTTTCTAAGTTGGCCATTTTGACTTGCATCTTCCTACATTTTGACCTACTTATCATTTCAGTGGAACAGGCTTTGCAATTCCTGTTGCCAGTCAGGAGATGAACACAGCTGGATCGGCCCTGCGGTTTGGCCGGTGATGTCGAAAAAGGAGACTGATAGACAGACGGATGGTGCGTGATGACAATACCTTATCTGGAATGTAAATTCTAGATAGCTAAAAATATATGCAGGTGAGCGACTCGAGACAATTTGGAAGCACGATAATTTTACGTGTCAATGGACATCGAATCTGATCCACTGGTTAAAAAAAACAAAAAAACAATCAGAACTGTTGGAAAGCATCCGTAAATGAAAATATAAATAAATGAAATTTTCAAAAGCACTGTTTTTCCCAAATGTACATATTAAGTTTGTATGCCTTTTCATTTATAATTATATGTATATCAACACATTTTACTAAAATTCTGATTCTATGTCTACTTTTATGTCAGCCTTTCATTCTTCCTTTCTTTGCCATGAAAGGTTTTTGTGATTTCACCACTCGAATTCATGGTTTCATTCAGATTAAACAGCAAACAAACAACAACAATAAACGATAGCAAACAACAACCACAACCAGTCAACCCCCGTGATAGAAGGGGCCAGATTGCATAATTACATTTAATCACGAAAGTGTAATTTCTGATCGCACAAATGTTTTTCTGTTATTTTGGGTTGATAATAGTCGCACATCCTCTTATCTTGCCAGTGAAGCCATTGCAATTAAATATATATATATATATATATATATATATATATATATATATATATATATTTCATTTGATTAAGCTATTTCTCCACATTATCTTATCTATGGAGCTTCAATGCAGACACCAGAAACACTGGGGATCAAGCTCCAAGTTTTTGAAGTGGTGAATTTGAGAAAACATCAACCTCTTACTTACGGAGCTTTGGTTTTTAAAATCCCTCCCTCCACCCCCCACTCCTTCCCACTACATATCTATGTGCTGCTAGGCGAGGACAATCAACTTGATTTTATAAACGCATGAATGGTATCTATGATAAGCATGCCTCGTGCCGATCAATTTTCAAAAATGATACATTCATATTCGATTGGCTCAAGACTTTCAGACATTTCCAAAATGACCAAATGGAGAGTAATGTCCATCTAATGGCGCTTGTGGAAGCCACACTTCGTGAGATGGTTCAGTGCTGAGCTCGTTTTATTTGTTCTATAATTATTATTATAACTTTAAAAATCCTTTTTTTTTTGCCATCTTATTTTCAGATTGCCCAAGTGCAGGTCGGACTTGTATATGGATGGACAGCCAGCTGGTTGACACTGTGTTGGCACGTGGATGTTTAATGAAGGTGTCAGTAAATGACAGGGTGGCCGGGGATGGGCAACAGCTGATGTTCATATGTTGTTTTCTGTTTTTGCAGAGCTGCTGAGAAATGGCCATGGGAGAAAAAGAAGGCGATTGCATTCTTTCGTGGATCACGGTATAGGAACAAATGTCATTATTTATTATTCTTTTTATTCTTTATTTAAATTTAATTTAATGAACATCACTATTCTAACCTGTGGAGTTTTAACCTGCCAGCAAAATTCAAACCTGTGGAGAAATCTTTTTGGTTGTTTGCAGACCTTCCAATCCCTGAAGAAAGAAATATTAGTGTTTGTTCAAAAAATGGTAAAACTTTTGCTTTCCTTTGCGTGTAGCAAGGCTGCCATTTTGGTTTATTTAGTTTAGGATATAATTACCTCCACCATCGGAGGTGCATGGAGGTTATGTTTTCACCGCAGTCTGTCTGTCAGTCTGTCTGTGAGCAGGATATCTCAAAAAGTTATGAATGGATTCGGACGAAATTTGGTGGACAAGGTTAGGTGTAAGACAAGGATAAATTGATGAGATTTTGGTGAAGATCCAGATCCGGATCCGGATACTAATATTTTTCAAATACTTCACCATTGAGAGATCGGGCTAAAAACAATATACAGTATAGCATGATGTTTCAAAAAATTGTGGACGGATTGGGACGAAACTTGATGGATGAATTGTTTAGTTGAGAAAAACAAACCAATTAGATTTTGGATCAGGTTCGGATGCATATCCAGCCTATCACTGGGATGCAAAACGTAAACTGTTCAGCCTGGCGGAGGTATGCGCTCGACCAAGTGCCTTTCTAGTGTTACAAGTTATCTTGGTAATATGTCCGACGGGTTGCTGCAGAGGTTACATGGTTACCTTGGAACTGTCGCGTCAGGGTTCAATTCTCAGCCTAATTAAAGACAGCCTGATTGATGTTTCATAGGCATGGCATTGCATCAATGAATGCACTATCTCTTGGATAGACATTAAGCTGGATGTCCTGTCCGCTAGCATCAGCTGGTGGATGTTAAAGATCACACAGCATCTTTCACCAGTAGTAGTTGAGTAATCGCCAGTACCCTGAACAAGTTCAAACTTCTTGCCGAAACCAACTCCATTTGCACATCAGACCTGGCCGGTCAGTTCGTTAAAGGCTTGAGAAAAAAACTCTCCCCTCCTAAGCGAATCCCACAAGAGGTGGTATTAATTGGGCCTGTTAAAGAAGTACAAGTAGTTGTAGTAGTATTTTCTTGATAATATATACTTTGGAATGTACTTGTGTACAACCTTGTGAATGTAAGTCTTGTGAGCTGAAATTTTTATGGTCGTACATTCTCACATCAGACCTGGCAAAACCGCATGCAATTGTTTTCGGTGTTCGACCGACGTGGATCATTTATTTTGAAATACATTTTTGTGGGAAACAGATGTGTGCTGAGTGCGTCAGATGACTTGTAAACATTTTATTTCAAACATAATGTGAACTGTCCAATGGATAGAGGAGCACACATATTTGCTCATGTCATGTGACCTGTTTGTTTTTCTATTGAAATGCAGATGAACTTACAATCAAGAGATATATCCAGAATTTAATGATTTTTTTTTTCAACCTCTTTTTTTTCATACCACCATAACCGTAAACCACCTATTACAGTTCACTGCAGGATGAAGGTCTCCTTGAACTCATGTTGAGGTCGATTTGGCATACTCACCATGCTTGCCACATGGAAGTTGATGAGTGACCAGACATGGTAATCATCCCCACACAAGCCAGCAAAGAAAAATTATTCTTTCCTCCAGGAGCATAATAACACCTCCCTTCTACTTAGTAAAGCATTTGTCAGTAAAACATTTGCTCGATGCCACGTTTACAGTTCGCAATTACATGTCCTCTCCACACCTGATTTGTAATACCTTTTCCCACCACCACCAGGTGGCACTCTACGGTACACATTTACATAGAGAGTTTGCATCATCCCCCTCATCCCAAACCCCCACAACTACAAAAAAATTTAATTTCTAAAACTTTCCCAGGCACATCCCAAGTGCAACCACCAAATTCAAACTCATTCTCTCCAGTGGGATATGATTGCATATAAGTAAGCCTCACAAACACGCGTCAAATTATATGCGGTATAGTATGATTCCTAAATCCGAAATGTACTCCCAATATGATCATTGGGCTAGCAGGATGTCCTCGAGGTATGCATACTCACCTCTAAACTGTCTAGCTTGGGTTTGAATCCCGACAAAGTTATAAACTGTCTTCCTGGTGTTTCACAGGCAGAGTGATTCATCGATATGTGTGTGCCATCCCTCAGATGGATGTTAATCTGGGCGTCCATTCTCCCAGCATTAGTTGGTCGATGTTAAAGATCCCACGATGTCCTTCGCGAAGAGTAGAGCTATCTTCGGCACCATGAACAAATCACTAATTCCTGCCCTAACTACTCCTGGGAAGGCAATGGCAAACCACCCAGTGTAACCCTTTCCAAGAAACTGCTTTGGCAGTACTGAAGTTCTGTAACAGAGTGTTGTACATCAGAGTCAGAATATGGTCATTGTTTTAATGCAAATCAATAACTATAAAGTCATTGTTTTTAACGAAATGATTTCCCTCCCCCCATACCCACTAATTTCTCATACCTTCCCTTTTCACTGATCATTATTTTAATCTGACTCCAGTTAGAGAAGATGTGTGTTTGTGTTTGCTTGTTTGACTTCCTTGCACTCCTAAACCGCTGGATGGAATGAGTTGAAAACTGGTGATTGTACTCAGGAAGGGGGTCGGTGGGGGGGGGGGAGGGGTGAAGTGCATGGGTAGGTTCTCGGCGGTAAAAAAAATCATATTTTGGCGATATTCTGGGGGGAGCAGCTCAATGTAAATAGGTATCATATAGCGGCACTCCCGGTATTTCAAGTCATTTAGTCTGTGATTCCTCGGGCATTAACCCATCCATAAGGACAGGTTCTTTGCAAGTTCTTATAATTGCTGATCCTTTATTATCGGAGATAATTTTGATATTTGTTCAATGCTTGCTTAACCAAATTCTGATGTAATGATTAGAAAATCCGCTCTGAGTCTGGAAGGTCGGGGGTTCAAACCATGCCCAAGTCGTACCAAAGACTTTATAAATGCTTCGTTAAGAGTATGGATAATCCCCATAGGTTGGCATCCTTGGGGAGGAGGAAATTCCTTCTTTGGAAATGCCCCGCTGAGTGTGGCGAGAAAAGTGGTGTCATTGTTATGGTGTCGCTGGTCCTCAGAGTGCCCATGGAAATGAGACCACTTCTCTCAAGCTTAGTGGGTGTGTTTGGCTCGTCTAACAGTCCTGTGTTGTTTCTCGTGTATTCTGTATTCGTGTGTGTGTGATGTGTGTGTGGCAGCTCCACGACGATCCTGTAAACAATAAAATTGCTTCATGCCTGTTTTCACAGTCCTTGTGTATAAGTTTTATTTGAAGCGATAATTTATATAAAATACTTTTCTTGTAATACCCTCTTGCCAAAAGAGATGGGACTGAAAAGTTTATGCAATTTTTGCCCTTTTCAGAACAAGTCCTGAAAGAGACCCACTGATTCTGCTTTCAAGGGGTGAACCATCTTTAATAGATGCTGCTTACACGAAGAACCAGGCATGGAAGTCGGAAAAGGTGCTTGTACACATCACACGCAGTATGTAAACATTCCAATGTGAATTGCCATTTTGAAGTTTCCTGTACCACTTCATATCCAGCCTTGTTTTGAGGTCGGCGCACGACACTGTGCATCAGGCACGTGGTGCAGTGTTTAACACACCTGGAAATGGTGACTTATGTACTTTAGCCGCAAAAACATTGATCACTTCTTAATTTGAATTATTTTGAGTA
Source organism: Eptatretus burgeri (assembly GCF_056783735.1). Classification (NCBI taxonomy): domain Eukaryota; kingdom Metazoa; phylum Chordata; class Myxini; order Myxiniformes; family Myxinidae; genus Eptatretus; species Eptatretus burgeri. Next base: position 38,610,638 of record NC_140970.1, on the reverse strand, counting down.
GTGTGTGACATTCACTGGTTGCCATGAAACCTGATGAGGCTTAACATGAACCCAAATGATCTGCTTTTGAGATTGAAAAGGAATATTTCCAAAAACCAAGATGCTTTCACAACTTTGATGATGTTACCAGTTCTGGCAATAATGTCAGTTTAGTAGATTTGGCTTGTATTTTTTCTCTTTGAGGTTTCATGTTGAAGAATCGTTCTGTCTTTCTGCAGGACACTTTAGGAAGACCTCCTGCTGAAGAGGTGTCCCTTGTGGACCACTGTAAGTTTAAGTGAGTTGACCTTTTTTATGTTATAACTCTTCCACAAATAGAGCAATCATTGGATTGTATACTTACAGAGTAAAGATTAATGAACAAAGATAAATTGACGTGAGGAATTGGATGCATCATCTACTAATCAATTCAAAGTGATAACAAAACAGCCAAAACAACTTTCGAGGATAGGAGAAGAAGGCATAGTAACGTTCAATGGGATGTAGCATGGAAGACATGACGTATGGGTATGTACATAACCATTCTGTTGTTAGTTTACTTTCTGGGATGGCTGTGCAGTAATAAGTTTTGCATCATATTTAAACTGCATGAACATGTGCGTCATGGTCTCTGAGTGAAATCAATCCAACTCATTTTAGATTTTTCTTTTATTGTGACATTATCAGTGGCAACTTTGTGAGTTTTGAAGAAATCAGACCTTATAATTGGACCAACTTTGCTTGTAAAATAATTATATTATCAGTTAAATAATGAGATATAATCTGGGACTCATTTAATACAAAATATTTCTCTCGTACCTGATTTTTATTTGGTTCCCCATTCCATTGATTGTTTTCAGCACTTTAAGAGCAATTTCTTTGTAATGGTTTGACTTCAGAGCTATATGGAGTTTAGTTTTTTTTTAATTTAAAAAAAATACAGGATTGAGGCTTTTGGAAGAACGAGCTGACGTAGAAAAGAGGGAGGAGAGGGAGAATGAGAGAGAACTAGAAGGGCACTCGGTAGAGCGCATACCTCCGCCACGCAATGCCTGATCCACGAGAACATATCGGGCCCGATACATTTTTGAAATATCATGCTATACAGTACTATATCGTTTTTGGCCCGATCTCTCAATGGTGAAGAATCCTTAAAAAAATTAAATAATCCTCATATCCAAATTCGGATCTTCACCGCATCAATTCTTCCTTGTCACACACCCAATCTGTCCAACAAGTTTCATCTGAATCCGTCTGCAACTTTTTGAGATATTGTGCAATATATTAGTTTAGCCCAATCTCTCAATTGTGAAGAATCACTTTAAAAGTTCCAGTTGTCGGATCCGGATCTTCACCAAAATTTCAACAGTTCGTCCTTGTTACACACCCAACATGCCCACCAAATTTCATCCGGATCTGTCCACAACTTTTTGAGATATCCTGCACACAGACAGACAGACAGAGAGGGGTGAAAACATTATCTCCTTCAACTTCGTTGGCAGAGATAATTAAATGATACATTCAACAAAAGGCATTTATCTGTATCTCAGTGGAGTACTGCTTTCCCATATGAGCTGGCACGACAGCATATCTGTCTGTCTTGGATTCTGTGAAATTTAAGGATCCCAACATCAGTGATCCCTCCCACGATGAAACCAAGGGACAAGGTCTGTTCTCTCATTGCAAACAAGTTGGTGTTCTCTCTTTAAATAAATTTTTTTTAATCATCCCCTCCTATATAATTCCCACTGCTCTTTCAGCACTTCAACTCCCCTCATCAACTCCAGGATTCATGGATTCTTCTCGTCACCCCCTGCAGATTAAACGTCTAAAAAGCAGGCTGACTGCACACCTCAACTCTTTTGCTGGGTTTGTTTGTTTCTCTGTATGTCTGTCCGCACATAATGTGCTTACATAGGCCACAAACGCCATCTGGTGGTAGCCAGTATTACCATTATCTATTTTCAACCATTTGTGGAACCACCTTCATGAGGCTGTCTGACTCCACTCCACCCTGCTGGGCTTCGAGCATGTAGTGCACCACCATCTTCTGTCATCACCCATCCCTACTCATAATCTATTCTATCCCCATTAACCCTATGTAGCCTAATCAAACTCTAACTTGCAAGTTACTTTGCTACCTCTGCCACCGAAGGTGGAGGAGGTTATGTTTTCACCCCTCTGTCTGTTTGTTTGTCTGTGTGCATGTGCAGGACATCTCAAAAAGTTGTGGACGGATCTGGATGAAATTTGTTGGGCAAATCGGGTGTGTGACAAGGACAAACTCATTAGATTTTGGTGAAGATCTGGATCTGGATCCGGATCCGCCAACTAGAAATTTTTAAAGTCATTCGTCACCACTGAGAGATAGGGCTAAATCGATATATAACACAATATCTCAAAAAGTTGTACACAGATTCAGACAAAACTTGGTGGACACAGGTGTGTGACAAGGAATTGATTGATTCAGTTTTGGTGAAGATCCGAATCCAGATCCGATAATTTTTGTAAGTGATTCTTCTCCTTTGAGAGATCGGGCCAAAAACAATATATAGCATGATATTTCAAAAATCTATTGGGCACGATGTGTTTTCGTGGATCAGCCATTACGCGGCGGAGGTATGCGATCTGCCGAGTGCCCTTCTAGTTTGAGGATGAAATATCTTTGCATGTGAATTGGGGATAGTTATTAGAGACAATAAGAGGCTAAATGTGCAAGAAAATCTGTTTGAATTTTTTTCCGTATGTACTCGCATTTATTTCCTTTTTATTTTACGTCACACACTTCATGTATTTTTCTTTTCTTTTTAATCCATCTTTAGATATCTTTTCAATTTCCGTGGTGTAGCAGCCAGCTTCCGACTCAAGCACCTCTTCCTCTGCAACTCGCTCGTTTTTCACGTTGGGGATGAATGGCTGGAGTTTTTCTACCCACAACTGCACCCATGGGTGCACTACATACCAGTCACTCACGATCTCACTGACGTGCGGTATGGTTTGACAGACCTGCAGCTTACTCTTCAATATATATACTTCACAAATGGTATCTGGCATAGGGCAGAAAAACTTCCCCTGCAGCTTTAAGGCTTTTCCTTTTTTAAAATTCATTTTAATATAGTTAAGTAGCTGCAATTTTACTTCATAATTCACAAAGAAAAATAAATTCTCAATGAAGTTGACTAATTCTGTCACCTTAGATCGAGTACCTGTGATGAACCACCCATGTATTTACAAAAAAGACCCGTGTTACTTTGGAAGCTGGGTGATGCTTGCGTATATGAAATTATTATGCTCTTCTTTTGCTCCAATGAAGGGTTAATGCCTGAAACGTAAGCTTCTTCTTGCTACCCACAGCGGTTAACATACCTCGTTCATTGTCATTTCATCCATTGTTCGACCTGTCTGTTGTGACGCAGATCGACACAAGCCTTCATAAGCATGACTAGTTCTTCATTCTGATATTACTTAGGTCTTACACTTTACCGCACACAAGATACTGAAAAGAGGACTTCCTTTCTGGACTTGTTTTAAAATGTAACCTCGGAAAAGTTTGTTATTTATTTAATTGATTTGCAATCTTGGTACATCACTAACCAGGTAATTTAGAAATGCACAGGGAGTGGACAAAAAAATGGAAACACCTGGGTAAATGAGGAACACCAAGTATATTGAAAGCAATGGCTTCCACACTGGTGTGGCCCATGTCTTAATTAAGCAAATCACACCCCAGCATGCTTAGGGCCATTATAAAAATGCTCCAGAGGCATGGTTGCATATTATAATTATGGCTAGCATGACTGCAAGAGCAGACCTCAGTGACTGAAAGAGGGGTGATTATTGGGGCGCATTTGGCAGGAGCTTCAGTGACAAAGCCAGCTCAACGTGATGATGTTTTATGAGCAACAGTGTTGAAGGTGATGTCGGTATTGAACTCCGAGAGAAAGACATCATCAGCGGGTGGAAGCACAAACTCTAGGATCGTGATATCCTTGCATTATTTCAAAATGAAAGGCAAAGCAGGCGAACAACTGCAGATCAATTGTCTGTAAATTTCAACCTGGAGTGTGAACAGCCCGTTTCATCAAAAATGGTTCACTGACAACTCCACCACCATAGTGGGGTTGAAGTGCACAAACTGCTCATCAAACCTGGCAATGCACGTTTGCGAGTCCATTGGTGCAATGAGCACAGACAATGAACCACTGAGCAGTAGAGAGATGTGACATGGCCAGATGAATCATCCTTCACCATGTTCTTGAGTCACAGACAAGTACACGTGTGGTGTCAACGTAAAGAACGCTACAACCCTGAGTGCTTGGTTCCAACAATGAAAGGTTCTAGTGGTTCTGTAATGTGGGGAATGGTTTGGGTTTTCCTGGCATGGTTTGGGTGCATTCATTCTCTTTGATTCTCTTTGAAGGCAAGGTCAATGCAAATCACTACTTAATGGTACTGAGTGATCATTTTCACCCCATGTTGCAGCATTTCTTTCCTGCCGGGAGGGGTGTCTTCCAAAATGACAATGCCCTTATCCACAGAGCATGTGTGGTCACCGAATGGTTTGATGAGCATGACGCTGATGTTATCCTTATGTCATTGCCTTCTCAGTCACCAGATCTGAACCCAATCAAGCATTTTTGGGATATTCGGGAATGACGCCTGAGACAGTGTTTTCCACCTCCATCAAATAGGTGTGAGGTGATTGACTTTCTCATGGAAGATTGGTGCCGCATCCCTCCTGCAGAATTCCAGACGCTGCTGGACTCAATGCAACGGCACATACAGGCCGTACTGGCCACACCTGGTGGCCCAACACCCTATTAAGTGATTACATTGGTGTTTCCATTTATTTGTCTACTACCTGAACATTGCCCGCAACTTGGCTTCTAAGTAACACATTTCATGTGTTAAGTTTATAAGTATTTATTTTGTGTACCAACTGCAGAAGTTAATTTTGGTTTGATATCGTTTCCTTTCAAAACATTTTTTACAGCAAACTTCTGGATTTTGTTAAAGAAAATGATGCTGCTGCTCAGGAAATAAAAAACCGGTAAGTTTTGTTTTTGTTGCTCAAGATGGTTCACAATGAAATGGACTGAAAATGCTTTATAGTCTTGCAGTATTCCAGCCAGGACATACCTACCGTTCACTCTGGGTGAAATTCTTATGATATTTGAACTTGAACATGGTCCTCCATCAGGAGTAGGAGTTTTTTTTACATGAATTCACAGTGAACATGAAATGGCACTAATTAAATGATTCATTGATCTGACAGTGTCTGGTGTGTACCCCGGTCAGAATAGGTACACCGTATCTCTGCGTGTCGTAAAAGGTGACTAAAAGGGTTGGCGTCAGGAAGGGCATCCGGCCATAAAAAACATCGCCTTAAAAGGAAAACATGATGAGTACAACTGATGGGCAGGGTACAGCCCGAAGTACCCTGTGGGGGTCCTCACCCCCTCTCGTTAAAACTCAAGGTGGGGAACCCGATCGAAGCAAGGGAGGAAATTTTTCCATTTATGATGACCAATCGTCTGATGCCCCACGTAGAGATCGGTTTCTGAGGTTTGGTACATGGAATGTAGGGACAATGACAGGGAGATCTGGAGAAGTGGTTGAAACATTGGTCAGAGAAGAGTGGACATTTGTGTGCAGGAGACACGGTGGAAGGGAAGTGGTGTGAGAATGGTGAAGGGAAGGCAGGGGCAGAAGTACAAGTTTATGTGGCAAGGGTGCCCGGAAGGCGTGCATGGTGTTGGTGTCATGTTTTCTGAGGATTTTGTAGACAGTGTAGTGAGTGTGACTAGAGTGAGTGAAAGGTTGATGATGGTGAGAATCGTGATCGGAAATCTCTTGGTGAACATCATCTCGGGATATACCCCACAGGTCGGTCGAAGCGATGAAGAGAAGAACATGTTATGGTGTGCGATGGAGAAGTTGATGGAAAATGTGAAAGATGAGGAAGTTGTTGTGGTTGGAGGAAACTTGAATGGACATGTGGGAAGGAGTCCAGATGGTTTTGAGGGAGTCCATGGGGGTTATGGATATGGTGTGAGAAATGGAGAAGGTGAAAGGATCTTGGAGTTTGCTGATGGAGCTGATTTGTTGATCTGTAATACTCAATTCCAGAAAGCGGATAATAAGCTTATTACATACACGTCAGGTGGGTTGACGACAACCATTGACTACCTGATGGTGCGTCAGCGAGATAGGGGAAACCTCCGGGACACAAAGGTGATCCCAGGGGAGGAGACTGTTTCGCAGCACCACCTGGTTGTCTGCGATATAAGGGTGAAAGGTGCGCGGAGAATTTGGCGGGTGAAGTACCAACCGAGGATGAAGGTTGAAAGAGGCGACAGTGAAGGAAGCATGAAGAGAGAGGCTGAGTATGGTTGAGGATGATGTGGTTGAGCTTGAAAGTGGTTGGATGTCAATGAAAGCTAGTCTATTGGGAGCCGTTGGTGAGGTATGTGGATGGACAAAAGGGCCACCGAGGCACTCGGAAACATGGTGGTGGGGTGATGAAGTTGGAAAGACGATTGAAGAGAAGAGGAAGAAGTTCAAGGAATGGCAAAAGGCAAAGGATACGGTGGAAGAAGAGGCAGCACATGAAAGTTATAAGGAAGCCAAGAAGGCTGCAAAGAAAGAGGTAGCAAAGGCGCAGCAGGCCCATAGGAAAATGTTCGGAGAACGCTTGGATTCGGAAGAGGGTAAGAGAGCGGTATTCAGGATTGCAAAGCAGATAGCGAGAGAGAGATTTGATGTGACGGGGGTGAGTTGCTTGAAGGATGAAGTGGGACAAATCGTTGTGGATTCAGATGGAATTAAAGGAAGATGGAAGAGATATATGGAAAGGCTGTTGAATGTAGAAAATGAATGGGATAGCAACATCGAGAGTAACCCGGTTTTAGGACCAGCAGAGAAGATAACTGAGAAGGAAGTTGAGGAAGCTATAAGAGCAATGAAGAGTAGAAAAGCAGGAGGGCCGACGGGAGTTGTGGGAGATATGTTGAAGGCAGCGGGAAGTTGGGGTGTGAAGAGAATGACAGAGATCTGTAATCTGGTGGTGAAAGAAGGCCGCATTCCAGTGGATTGGGAACTGAGTACCCTCGTCCCTCTGTAAAAGGGGAAAGGTGACCCTCTGGATTGTGGCTCCTATAGAGCAACAAAGTTATTGGAGCATGGAATGAAGGTATTGGAAAGGGTGTTGGAGACGAAGATAAGGAAGAAGATAAAGATTGATGAAATGCAGTTTGGATTTATGCGAGGAAGAGGAACGACAGATGCAATTTTTATTGTAAGGCAGTTGCAGGAGAAGTACATGGAGAAGAGGAAGAAGTTGTTTTTTGGGTTTGTTGATCTGGAGAAAGCATTTGATAGGGTTCCACGTGAAGTTATGACATGGGCATTAAGGAAGTTAGGAGTGGAGGAATGGTTGATCAGAGTAGTGATGGCCATGTACGAGAGAGCACGCACAGCTGTAAGGACGAAGGATGGGAACAGTGGTGAGTTTGAGGTGAAGGTGGGAGTGCACCAGAGGTCGGTACTAAGTCCACTTCTATTTGTAGTTGTGATGGAGGTGCTGGCTCGGAGGGTAAAGGAGGGTTTACCGTGGGAGCTGCTGTATGCAGATGATTTGGTGTTGATTGCAGAGAGTATGGATGGACTGAAGGAGAAGATGAACAAGTGGAAGGAATGTATGGAGGCAAAAGGTTTGAAGGTGAATATTGGAAAGACGAAGGTGATGGCAAGTGGTAAAGCATGTGGTGAGGTGGAAAGGACTGGGAAGTGGCCGTGTGCTGTGTGCAGGAAGGGTGTCGGAGTGAACTCCATTCAGTGTACAATGTGTGCTGAATGGGTTCATCGAAAATGTAGTGGGGTGAGAGGGTCATTAACCAGTGTGGCAGCTACATTCAAGTGTAAGGTGTGCATCGAGGGAGCAGCAGATGAAGGAATTGTTGAGTTGGATCTTGGAGATGGTGTGAAGCTGGAAGGGGTGAAAACATTTTGCTATCTCGGAGACATGCTGAATGGAGAAGGTGGATCAGACTCTTCGACGGTTGCTAGAGTGAGATTTGCATGGAAGAAGTTTCGGGAACTGAGTGGCGTGCTGATGAAGAGGGGAGTGTTGTTGAAGCTGAAGGGAAAGGTGTATGCTACATGTGTGAGGAGTACGATGATTTATGGGAGTGAGACATGGGTACTGAACATGGAGCAGCAACAAAGGCTGGAAAGGGTGGAAATGCGAATGGTTCGGTGGATGTGTGGAGTATCGTTGAGAGATAGGAAGACAAATGATGACTTGCGGAAGATGATGGGAATAGAGTCTGTGATTGAGGTTGTGAAGAGAAACAGGTTGAGATGGTTGGCTCATGTGTTGAGGAAGGATGAAAGTGACTGGGTGAGAGGAGTGTTGGAAATGAGTGTAGTCGGAAGTGGACGACGGGGAAGACCGAGAATAACTTGGCTAAATGTGGTGGAAGAGGAAATGTGGGCAAAGGGATTAAGAAGGGGAGATGCAGAAAACAAGGTAAAGTGGAGAAGATTGTCATGGGGCCCGCAAGGCTAACCCCTGCTTTAGCGGGGAAAATGGCCTGTGTGTGTGTGTGTGTGTGTGTGTGTGTGTGTGTGTGTGTGTGTGTGTGTGTGTGTGTGTGTGTGTGTGTGTGTGTGTGTGTGTGTGTGTGTGTGTGTGTGTGTGTGTGTGTGTGTGTGTGTGTGTGTGTGTGTGTGTGTGTGATTGATCTGACAGTGATCCAGTAATGTGATATTGAGCAGTGATTCAAAACTACTGTCCAACCCCCCCACCACCCCATCCCCTACCCATCATCCCAGACAAAATTTGCATCAAGCAGCATGAACGGCTTAAAACCCCATATTCATTGTGTAGAATAATGAAGCCTCCATCTCAACTAAAACTTCTCATCTGACCTTCTCGCTTTGCCACCATCCCCACTCCCCTTCCCTCCTTTGCCAAATATTCTCCTGCCACATGCATTCTGGCATCTGCCATTGTCTGTTGCTGTGTCTGCTCACTCGTTTTTAGCTCACCTGGAACAAAAATTGTTCAGGTGAGGTATCAGCATCATGCGGTGTCCTGTTAGTCAGTGAGTCATGCTGTCTGCAAACACTCGTAACCTCTCTGAAACTACAAAGATGACTTTGATGAAAATTGACCACAACCTTCAACGCCCGTGATGTACCTAGATTTGTCAACAGCATTAAGAAATGCATGGGTCTAAGGGGGTGTACCAGGGCATGGGGGGAGTGGTTTGACCTCCCCCCCCCCCAAAAAAAAGGTTTTTGCATTCTTCTCCCAAAATACACACAATTTAGATGAAACTGACCACAATCTTCATCACCAGTGATGTACCAAAATTTGTTCACGGCATTAAAAAAAAGGGTCTAAGGAGGTGTACGGAGGGGGAGGGGTGAAAGTGGGTCCAGGTTGACCCCTCCCCCACCCCCCCCCCCAAAGGTATCTGCTCTCTTCTCTGAAACTACACTCGATTTTGATGAAACTTGACCACAACCTTCATCACCTGTGATACTAAAACTAAGTCTTAATTTCACCAAACATTGTAGAACTGCTGAGAACCAAGGCCTCCTGATGCCTTGCAAATTCCATCAAAAACTGTATATTAAGTAGGTCAATTTAAAGGTCAAAGGTCATTACCTACCATTCCTGGATCACTACTTTTGACTTATTTTTGACTTCTCACTACTTTTGACTTCTTTTTGACTTCTTCTCAAAAAGGATTCACCCAATTTAGATGTAACTTGGTATGAATCATCTCCACATGGTGTTTTCACAAGTTTGTTTAAATCATCGGCTAATTTACATATTTTGTGGGTCATCCACGCCTACCAGTTGTTCCCTGGTTCTACCAGGTGAGCCCAGAGACATTGCCTTTACACAAAAGCAAAGAAAAGCCACCCTCCAAGACAAGGGTGGCAGACAGGTCGGTGGACCAAATGTACGTGGAACCTGGATGAGCAGCTAGGTCCACGAGACCGAAGGGTCTTACCCGCGCCCTCGTGGCGTGATGGCGGGCAAGCCGCGATGTCAGCGTAGCTGCG
>NC_140970.1:38568079-38595579 GCF_056783735.1 Eptatretus burgeri | reverse complement strand
GGTTGAGCGGGGGATGGATCACAAGGGCATGAATCACACTGGGCGTGGGCGCGGGGGAAGGGGGCGGAGAAGGATAAAGAGGAGATTTTTTTTCTTTGTTCGTGTTCGAAGTGGGAGTTGAGGGGCGTCATTCAGCAGACCTTCGGGTCCTGTTTGGCTTGGGTTAGGGATGAGGCCTTCGGAAGCTTTTTGCTCCTGCAGAGGAGTTGCTCAGCAGAGCTTCGGGTCCTGCTTGGCTCGGTAGGCTTTTTGAAGAGCTGTTTGGTTTGGAAGAAAGTTGAGCCAGTTGCTCGGCTTGAGCTGCGAATGGTGGCTTCTTCTTCTTGGTTCGTGGAGCTCTTTGTTCTCCTTTTGGTTCCCGGCTTGGTACGACTCATCAACCTCTTCTTGGAGGTGGTTCCTCGGCGAAGCGACGCATCGACGGGAAGGATCGGTGCCTCGTCTCACCAGCACGTGTTGAGAAGCGTGGGAGGATTCGCTGGAGCTCGGGAAGGATCGCGGCTCACGGCGATTGGGTCCAGCTCGCTCTCGCTGGAGCCCGGGTCCGAACAACTTGAAGACCACACGAGGTGGAGAGGTTCAAGATAGGTTCTGGGTTTCAGCTCATCTGTCCTCCGAGCTGGAGCCCGTTATTAAAGGCCTCAGCCACCATTACTGGGGTGTGTGTGTGCGTACGTGTGTCCGTGGGCCCATCTAATAAGTAGGAAATTGTCAAGTGCTTTGTGTGCTGTAAATCTTTGCATTGCATTTCGTATAGTCGGAATAGTTCTGCTCTTACGTGCTTCCCTAGTTCCCCATTATTATTTATAAATACCCCAATTGTTAAATGTTTTCAGCTCGTCGCGTCGCTTCTTTCATTGACTGAGCATTTTGTGTGTTGGGAGTTTGAAAGCCGTTGGTTTGCCGTAAAAGGGACTGATTTGGACTGACGGTTCTCAGCGATTAAGCCGCTCGGAATCGCACACGGGACAGGCTCGCCTCGGCGGTTTGTTCCGTACGAGTTCCGTCGAGGGTGGAATACCCCAATAGCTGGATCACGTGGGTATTTAGGTACATTGAAGATTGGCAATCGACCCTACCCCACGTGATCTGCCCATTGGCGTATTTCGGTTCTTGTATAAGGACCCGTCGACTCGGACTTATCCGGGCGGCGATATATATTCCGGGCGATTGGTCGGGCCGACTCGACTTGCGGCTCCGTCAGAGCGGTCGGTTGGCGGCCGACCCCGGCGCCGTAACAATATATATGTATGTATATATGTCTATAAATGTATATGTATATATATATATATATATATATATATATATATATATATATATATATATATATATATATATATATATATATATATATATATATATATATATATATATGTATGTATGCGATGATGACCCAGCGACAAGACGAGATGACCTGGGAACCTGAGCACGCCAGCGACGAGATGCCTTTCGCCCAGCCTCGAGAGATGCGTTTTGCACGGGCGCGAATTCTTCTTCTCTCGCTCGAGCAAATCCACCCGAATATTTCCTCTCCGTTCCTTTTATCGCTCTCGGGCGCGGTTCACTCAGGCGTGGCCTGTCCTCAGTGGGTGGGACACGACGCATTCCCTTACTTGGCGCGCAGCCTAGCGAATTGTTTCATGACCATATTTGGGAATGTAATTCAGTCCGCTCATCGTTGGGTGGGACACGACGCATTCCCTTACTTGGCGCGCAGCCAAGCGAATCGGTTCATGACCATATTTGTGAATGGAATTCCATCCCCGAACGAATTCCGAACACGCCCGCATTCCAGCGAGCACGCAGAGAATGCCGGGAGCAGAGGGTTGTCGCCGTTGAGAGTGAACATGGCGTTTTTGTTGTAGTTGGAGATGTGTTAGCCGTAGTTGTTGTTGTGAGTGATGTAAAAATCCTAACTATTAAAATAACTCATAGCGCATGTTCATTTATTCACCCATTAAACGAGGGACGGGGACTCTAACTAAGAACACATACTTACCGATATAACTTCTATAGGACCTGTATGTTGAGTGCTCATGGCTTCCAGATTCGTAACAGTATATGGGGGTTGCCCCCCAAAATAGGTATTTGCTTTCTTCTCAGAAACTACACATGCAATTCTGATGAAACTTGACCACAACCTTCAGCACACGTAACGTACCAAAGTTTGTTCACGGCATTAAAAATATTGGGGTCTGAGTTCTTCAATACCAACCACAGGCTTCTTGCAGCAACTCTCTGAAGCTGTAGCTCAAATCCAAGAGAATCTCAAATCCAAATCCAAGAGAGAACCTACATCCCAGGTTAGGCTGGGTGTTGGCAAGCTCAAGGATGAAAGGGGAGCGGAGGAGTTTGTGAACAGGTTGAGTGGGGATTTGGGGGGTCTTGATGTTTTGAGGGATCCTCAAGAGTTGTGGAATGCCTTCAAGACTACCATCCTTGATGTTGCCGGGAAGTGTCTTGGAACCCAGTGTCAGGCGAAGAGAAACTTTGTCTCCCAAGGAACACTGGATACCATTGACCAGAGTTGCAGGGTCAGACTTGATGGCAGAACTGAGCTGTTCAGGGAGCTGAGGTCTAAATCTGTACATTTGCTCACAGGGTGGAGAATGAGGTCGATGTGCAATGAAACTGTGAAAGGGTAGAGCATCACCCGTGGTCAAGTGATTCTTGTCCTGCTCACAGAGGAATCTGTGCATTCTATTCCTCCAAGCCTGTCCTGGTGTACCGGTGTACTGCAGTTAGAGCGGAGGGTGGTGAGCTCTAGACAGAGGAGTCTGAAGTGAAGGCCTGCTGGGCTGGTTACTTTGAGTGGCTGTACCAGGCTGATCCACCAGCTCTTGAGTTGGATGTCAGGGATGTTACTATCCCTATTGCTGACCCTCAAATCAACTGTGAACAACCTTGGTTTGTGGAAAACCTGGCTGCGGTGAACCGGTCGAAAGGGGGTAAAGCTCCTAGGATGTGTGGCATCCATGCTGAACTTCTCAAGGCTGGTAGAAATACTGTACTCATGTCATTGCATGCAGTTCTGTGCTCTGTTTGGAGCACAGGCATCCCAACTGATTGGAAGAGGGGTCTTGTCATCCCTCTCTGAAAAGGGAAGGGTGATTGCCAGAACAACTGCAACAACTACGGAGCGGTGACGCTGCTCCCAGTGCTAGGCAATGTCTTTGCTCGGATAATTATTACAAAGGTTCGCCACCATCTGCTTGAGCACCAGTGCCCAGAGCAGTCTGGCTTTACACCAAATAGGTCGATTTACCGTATCCTACCTCTTCGGGTCCCCACTGAATGTAGGTGAGAATTTCACCAGGGGCTGCTTGCAGCCTATGTTGGCCATCTCTGCAAAGCATTCAATTCAGTGAATCGGTTGCCCTCTGGAGGATTCTTGGTCTTCCTAGGGTGCCACAAAAATTGATCAATCTGATTTCTGAACGATACTCTGGTACTGAGTGCTGTGAGGTGTGGTGGTTCCATCTCTGACTTGTTTCTAGTTATTTCTGGATTTTGTCAGGGGTGTGTACTGGCCCCTACACTTTTCAACACTTGTATGGAATGGATTCTGGGGAAATGTTGGAGAGATATCGCTGCGGTGCATTGTTTGGGAATGTCAAGATATCTAGGCTTGATTTCACAGATATAGTCATCTTTGCGGAGACTCTGGGTAACCTCATGAGAGGCCTCAAGGTGCTGAATACGGAGTCGGAGCCAGTTGGATTATGGGTCTCCTGGGTCAAAACTAAGACACTAGCTTACAATGACATCTTGGGTGCTGCTATATTGTCTGCACCTGTCTGTGGCGAGGATGTTGAGGTCAAGGAGAAATTCACTTATCTTGGCAGTGACATTCATGCCTCTGCATGTTGTAAGTCAGAGGTCGATAGACAGCTGGGTTGGGCCTGGGGTGTCATGGATTCACTGGATCATGGGGTGTGGTGCTGTCAGTACCGATACAGGAGGACAAAAGTCCGAGTGTTTAAGTCCTTGGTGCTTCTAATTTTGCTCTACGAATGTGAGACTTGGAGTCAGACCAAGGATCTGAGTTGGAAACCTAACTCCTTCGATACCAGGTCTCTTCGGAGAATCCTTGGGTATCGCTGTCAGACTTTGTGTCCAATGAGCATTTGCTGAAAGAGACTTACATGAGATTTGTTACCTGTCTAGTCTGTGAGCGTCAGCTGCGGTTGTCTGGGCATGTGGCTCGTTTTCCTGATGCTGATCCTGCTCATCAGATTCTCTCAGCGAGGCAGCCTCATGAATAGAGGAAGCTAATGGGCCAACCATGTGCCTCATGATTGCAGCAGATTGATCGGCATCTTAGAGATGGGGATGGGCCATGCATCTGCCTGGAGGATGACCAGACTGAGACCCCTGGAGTACTGGTGGAAAGTGGGTGTGGCGACGAGCTGCTCCGCTGCATGCTCCCATACCTGACCTGAACTGACATTTTTTGCTTCATGTATGTAATGTGGGTGATATTTATTTATTTCTTTTTTGGGGGGAGCAATCGAGACAGTGGTCTGTTGCCTATGCACCACCCAAATAAAGGGACGTGTCAGAAGAACGTGTTGCATGCTTGGAACAAGATCGCCTGTCGGGCAGTCCTCTGCTAGTATTCACAATGCCAGAACAATTACAATGTTACTTTGCCTTGTATCATAATTCATAACATAGAAAAGGAAGAAGGCTTATTGGTTCACGAGTCAGTAAGTGACCACTATATTCGTTATGGGTGTGTGTCTGTCTGTCTGTCCTGAGCATAGCTCCGTGGGTTTTGATCCGATCCTGATAAAATTTGGGTGGGAGGTTTATATCATGATCAAGTTGTGTTTTCCTGAGAATGGGCGTGGTGCGCCCATTATGTGCAGAGCCACGCGCAAAAAACGTGTTTTTAGGGGGTAGCCGATTTGAAGTTACATCTTCTCCGAGGGGGTTTGTTGAATCTGGCAGGGGTTTCGGTATTTGGTTAGCGCAATGGCACCAGCATAGCCCCACTGAGCTCGATTTTTCATTTTCGTCACAAGGTCACGAACTTAGAAAATGTCAAAAAATCAATGAAATGGGCAATCGAACTCTTAGGGTTTTCAACTATTTTGAATGAAAGTTGGTATGCAAGTTGTGCTCTTCGAGTACTTCAACTTTCATCCTTTACGTTTTTCCCGATTTCCGCCAGTTTGCCTGTGGCGTCCCTTCGAAGGTCAAAAAATAAACAAGGCCAACCGTGTACATTGCTCGTGAACCATCGCTGTCTCCAGACTTGTCTATATCATAACCGTTGTGATAAGTGAAAATGTGCCAAGAGTTGGTTGGTTTTTACTTCATATCTATTTATAATTCCAGGTGTGTGTGTGTGTGTGTGTGTGTGTGTGTGTGTGTGTGTGTGTGTGTGTGCCTGTGTGTGTGTGTGTGTGTGTGTGTGTGTGTGTGTGTGTGTGTGTGTGTGTGTGTGTGTGTGACCGACCGCTGTTTCTCGACAACCACTGGTCCGATATAATTGAAACTTGCCAGATATATTACTGGGGACCTGAGGATATGCCTTTTCAAGGTGTGATATTAATTGGACAAGTGCTTCCCAAGTTATGGCCATTTATTTACCAACCAATGACAAGACACATTGCTGCGTGGCCGATGGGGAAGGGAACCTCAGCCGCGTTGCCCATTACGGGTTACAACGTACGAACTTCCGGAGAGTGATGACCGGAGAGTGATGACCGTGTATTCTAATAATTTCTCGATTTCTTATGCGCATTTATAGATAAACACAATGCCCCAAGTTATGATCGTTTTCATATTAGACGGTGCATAAATTTCGGTAACATCAGAGTGAGCTGGTATGCTCCGAAGCAGGAAGTAATTTTTTTTTCTCTTCTCTTCTTTGTGTTTTTTCTTGCGATGACATTGCGAAAAGGCAAAATACGTTGGCACTAATTGAATAACTGGCCATTCAAACTAAATTGCGAATAATCGTGACTGCGATATGCGAACTTGCGGGCCACGCACGTACGGGCACGTGAGAGCTTTGGAACAGCCTGTGTGGTTGTTGTTTCTTGGTCACGGTTTGAATTTTTTTTTTTTTTTTAACGGGCATGTACTAGTTTATGAAGATTCCTTGAAAGAAGACTAGTCAGTAAACCCCTCCCATATGCACAGTTAATATGAGCAGCTCCTTTTGCCAAGAGGCAATTATCATGGCAGGGTGCTATGGTCAAACCTTCTATTGGAAATATTGGGAATAAAATGGATCAGTTCCAAATGCATCCAGCTCAAGACTGCTGGTTGCACCATTTTGAGTGGATGCAGTTGTGCCGTTGGAGTTCTCCCTGGAGGATAGGGCAGGAACTTCTAATTTGGCTCGGGTGCCCATGATAACTCGCCTGCTTTTTGGAATTTCAACAATCAACACCATCAGAAGCATCTCCAGCTTGACACCCATCTAAGGGATGACACACTTTGTGATGCCTGCAAGTACCAATCAGATAGTTTATAGTCGGCTTGGGGATCAAACCCAGCCGAAACAGCTCAAACGTGAGTGTGCTACTTCGATACCATCCTGTTGGGCTGTGCAGTGGATAAAAACTGACTCCAACTTGATCGTTTAGTTTGTCAAAGTGCATTGTTGTACCATAACCCATGACATCATAGGGAATGGGATATTTTTTTGAATGAAAGCTTTGAAAGGAAATCTGAGAGCTATTTCTTGTTGTTATTATTATTATTATTATTATTATTATTATTATTATTATTATTATGTATGCAACACATTGCTGTGAGTAGCATCATTTGCTGGGGGGCGTGAATGTACCGCTGAGAGTTGCATGTCATGTATACATTATGGGTGGAGGAGGAGGGGGGGGATGTTTGCAAAAAATGGAGGAATGTGTTGTGGAGGGTCAACCATTTTGCATTTATTTTTTGCATATGCATATGGTATTAAGTACAGTGCCTATAGAAGGTCTGCACTCCCATTTCAAAATTTTCACCTTTTGTTGCCTTATATCCTGGAATTAAATTGCATTCAATCAGACTTTCTACACCTTTGTTTACACATCGCAACCCACAACTTCCAGGTGAAAAACAAATTCTACAAATTTCAGAAAATTAATTAAAAATACAAAGTTAGAATATCTTGTTTGGATAAGTGTCAATAATACCATTATAATAGCAATTGTAAATTGGCTCAGGTGTAACCAATCGCCTTCAAAATCACACGCCAAGTTAATTGGCCTCCACCTATGTTAAATTCGCATGATTCTGATTATTTCAGAATAAAATCAGCTGTTCCTGTGGGTTTCCTCTTCTGGGTGGTGTATTTCACAGCAGAGACTCAACCATGAGCACGAAGGAGCTTTAAAAAGACTTCTCGGATAAAGTTATGGAAAGGCACAAATCAGGGGATGGGTAAAAATATTTCAAAGGCATTGAATATCCCTTGGAGCACAGTCAAGACAATCACTAAGAAGTGGAAGGTGTATGGTACCACCGAGACCTTGCCTAGATCAGGCCATCACTCCAAACTGGATGACCAAGCAAGGAGAAGAACGATCGGAGAGGCCAATGACAACTTTGAAAGAGCTTCATGCCTTTATCGCAAAGACTGGTCACTGTGCATGTGACAACAATATCCCAAGCACTCCAAAAGTCTGGCTTGTATGGTCGGGTGGCAAGAAGGAAGCCATGAGTCAAAAAAACCCACCTTGAGTCCCGTTTGAGGTTTGCAAAAATTCTCTGGAGATTCTGAAGCCATGTGGCAAAAAGTTTTGTGGTCTGACAAACCAAGATGGAACTTTTTGGCCTAAATGCAAAAACGTTACACAAATGTTTGTGTAACAAATGCACAAACCCAACACAGCACATCACCTAAAGAACACCATCCTGACTGTGAAGCATGGGGATGATTTTCAGCAGCAGGTACTGGGGCACTTGTAAGGATCGAAAGGAAAATGGATGGAGCAAAATACAGAAAAATTCTAGAGGAAAACTTGCTGCTCTCTTATCTGCAAGAAAGCTGAAATTGGGATGGAAGTTCACCTTTCAGCATGATGACCAAAGCTACACCGGAGTGGCTAAGGAACAAAAAGATAAATGTCCTTGAGTGGACGAGTCAGAGCCCCGACCTAAATCCAATCGAAAATCCATGAAATGACTTGAAGATTTCTGTCCATCAACGCTCCCCATGCAACTTGACTGAACTTGAACAGTTTTGCACTGAAGAATGTGCAAATATTTCCCATTCAAGGAATGCAAAGTAGGTAGCGAACTATCCCAACAGACTCACTGTGGTGAATTGAGGGACATGACGCGGGATCACATGTTGTGCATCTCGCGTATAAGGGGAGGTCTCCGCGGCACGGGGTGATTGTCCCGGGGCATTGCCATTTACATCGGCTGTTCACTTGATGCTCGTTGACTGAAGGTGCTCATTGACTGGTGAGAATGGAGATTATATCGAACTCCGTGCTTACGCGGATTTAGTCTGCAATGATTAATCGCACATGTATACGTTACTGCTTATGTACTCCTAGCTGAACCTGTATTCCCCGGTGTGCCCACAGAAGCGGCTCCAATCAAATGGAATAAAGCCTAAACTCTGAAGGTTCTTCTCTCGCTCTCACTTCAATTTATTCCATTTGGTTTTCTCGGCTCTCTCAACCAACGATGGACAAGATCTACAAACCAGAGAGGTTCAACGCAGACCCAAACGCGACTGACGCAGAAATGAAATGGTCGCATTGGTTCTGTTCCTTCTCACACTATCTGACCATCATCGAGGAGGGAGCTGACAAATTCGCCGCTCTCGTGAATCATGTCTCGCCCAGCGTGTACAGGCTCTTCTCGGAGTGCGACACTTACGAAGCAGCGATCGACGTGCTGCAAGCGCTCTACGTGAAGCCCAAGAACGAGGTATACATACGACATCTTCTCAACACATGCAAGCAAGCAGCCGGGGAGACAATCGATCAGTTCCTGCAAGCTCTGAATCAGCTGGGAAAAGACGGCAGCTTCCGGGCCGTAAGCGCCGAGGAACACCGAAAGGAAGCCACACGGGAGGCATTCATCCAAGGACTCAGATCAGCCCACATACGGCAACGCTTACTAGAGAAAGCGCAACCCACTCTTGACAAGGTAATCGATCAGGCACGAGCGATGGATATGGCTCAGCAGCAATCTGAGTCATTTGGGACACCGATGCTGCTAATGAACGCTGCTACGATGGGAACCCAAGTAACCCCACTGGCACAGACACAGCCAGACATAGGGGATGGAGAAACACCCGAGGAGCCGGATACCCAGGCCACGTCAAACTCCTCAGCAACTGCTCCGGCTGGTAAATGCTTCTTTTGTGGGTACAAAAGGCACCCTCGTCAAAAATGTCCTGCCAGAGATGCCACATGCATGAATTGCGACAAGAAAGGGCATTATGCCAGGGTATGTAAATCTACTCTAAGGAGAAATAAACCCACTTCTGCGGCTCTCTACTCGCAAAATAAATTAACTGCAGCCTCCCCGGGGAATCTATCCAAGGCTATCATCAACATACGAATTAACGGGCATAAGGCTGAGGCACTGATTGATACCGGTAGCTCTGAAAGTTTCGTCAACAGCTCGCTAGTGAAGGGCAGGAAATGGAAGATCCACCCGACAGACAATACGGTATGCATGGCCGCCACCTCACTACAATCCCGCGTACGAGGGTACTGCAATGTTGAATTGGACGTAAAAGGGTACACGCATCGGGATGTAAGGGTACTGGTGCTTCGTGATTTGTGCGCAGACGTAATTCTGGGTCATAATGTCCTCAAGCAGCACACGAGCGTCGAAATACCCTTTGGAGGAAGCAAACCTCGTCTAATTTTAAATGCGTTGACCACCGCGGAGGTGACGTCCCCCCAGCTGTTCGCTTACTTGTCGCCGGTCTGCAAACCGATAGCGATTAAATCGTGGCGATATACCACTGCTGACATGAATTTCATCACCTCAGAAATCAAGCGATTACTGGAAGAAGGAATTATAGAACCGAGCGATTCGCCATGGCGCGCACAGGTGTTAGTAACCAGCAGTCAGAACCATAAGAAACGAATGGTTGTCGATTATTCCCAAACGGTCAATCGCTTTACCCAACTCGATGCCTACCCCCTGCCGCGCATAGACGAGATGGTCGAACACGTGGCCAATTATAAGGTATTCAGCACCATCGACTTGCGAAGCGCCTATCATCAAATTCCCATCCGAGAGGAAGACAAACCTTACACCGCATTCCAGGCAGGGAGGCGCCTCTACCAATTCAGGAGAATACCTTTCGGTGTCACGAATGGGGTAGCTTGCTTCCAACGGGTTATGGACGACATCATCTCAGATGAAAACCTCAAAGACACTTTTGTTTACGTGGATAATGTCACAGTGTGCGGTAGGGATCAGGGGGAACATGATAGGAATCTGGACAGATTCTTGAGCATTGCTAGAAAATATAATCTGACTCTCAACTACGAGAAATGCGTATTCTCGGCAAGGTCAATTAATCTTCTCGGCTACACAATAGCCGACGGCACGATTAAGCCTGATCCTGAACGATTGCGCCCACTTTGTGAGCTACCCCCACCTCAGGACCTGCAGGCAATGCGCCGGGTGATCGGCATGTTCGCTTACTATGCAAGATGGATTTCGCAATACTCCGAGAAAATACATCCCCTAGTGCATTGCAAAAACTTTCCACCAGATGCCACTGTTGTAAGAGCTTTCCACAACCTCAAGGATGATATCAGTAAGTCCGTGGTTTTATCGATCGACAGCTCGGTGCCCTTCGTGGTGGAAACAGACGCTTCAGATCACGCCATAGCTGCTACACTTAATCAGTCTGGGCGGCCGGTCGCGTTCTTCTCGAGAACTCTCTCTAGAAGCGAGCAGAGACACTCAGCGATAGAGAAGGAAGCGTACGCCATCGTCGAAGCGCTGCGGAAATGGAGACATTATTTACTGGGAAACCACTTCACGCTCGTTACGGACCAACGATCCGTGGCATTCATGTTTGATGGGAAAAATAACGGGAAAATTAAGAATGAAAAAATTATGAGATGGCGGATAGACCTAGCTTGCTACAGTTACGACATTGTTTACCGGCCCGGGAAGGAAAACCCTGCTGCAGATACCTTCTCTCGGGTCTACAGTTCGGCAACAATCTGTCAGGCTTTGCAAGACCTACACTTGTCTCTCTGCCACCCAGGGGTAACCAGAATGGCACATTTCGTGCGCAGACAAAACCTTCCCTATTCTGTTGAAGATATTAAACAAATGAATGCTTCATGCCCTGTTTGTGCTGAACTAAAACCCAGATTCTTTGGCGCGGCATCTGGCAGACTGATCAAGGCCACTTCCCCCTTCGAGAGACTAAACATCGACTTCAAAGGGCCCCTGCCGACCGAGACAGACAACAGATACATATTCACCATTGTTGATGAATATTCAAGGTTCCCTTTCGCATTTCCGTGCTCGGATATGACCTCGGGCACTGTCTCTCTGACCTCTTCGCTATGTTTGGGAAACCTTCGTACATACATTCAGACAGAGGGCCGTGTTTCATGTCGGCCGGGCTAAAACAATTCCTACTAGAGCTCGGCATAGCAACTAGTCGAACGACGGGTTACAACGCACAGGGAAACGGGCAGGTGGAAAGGTATAATGGAGTTATTTGGAAAGCCGTAACTCTGGCGCTGAAATCGAGAGGACTGGGCCCCGAGCGGTGGGAGGTTACTCTTCCCGACGCTCTGAATTCCATACGCTCTTTGCTCTGCACGTCCACCAATGCAACTCCTCACGAACGAATGTTTACTCACCAGCGACGTTATGTTGACGGTCAAACGGTGCCCAACTGGCTGACCCATCCCGGTACAGTGTTCATGAAACGCCCGGTCCGACAAAGCAAGTATGAACCCCTGGTGAAGGGGGTCGAACTCATTGACACTAATCCAGAGTATGCTCATGTCAGGCTCCCGGATGGCAGGGAGACCACTGTGTCGGTTCGCCATCTGGCTCCCGCAGGTACACCACCTTCTGGCACTCCTCCTTCTGACATTCCCCCCCCAGGAACTCCACCGGGCGACGGGGCTGCCGCGTTCCACCCGAGAGCGATCGAGGAGTCATCCCCGGCACAAGTCGAGGCTCACTAAGAGGATCGGGAGTCTCCCTCAAGTGAAACTGCCATTTACTCCCGGAGAGGTCGACGAATAAGGCCCCCTCGACGACTCAATCTGTAAAGGGGATTATCGGCATTCTCGCTGCTCATGCTCCTATATGCCCATTATATCATATATCGATGCTCATTTCCATGCTCCTACAACTCAAAATAATCACTGCTTGGCATGTATGCTTCTGTAGACCTATTAGTCCGCGTTGCTTGAAATGTATACTCCTATAGTGCTAAAGCAATCATGGTGTGTAAGATGGGCCCCTAGTTGCATTTTAAAGGTGGGGAGAATGTGGTGAATTGAGGTGAATTGAGGGACATGACGCGGGATCACATGTTGTGCGTCTCGCGTATAAGGGGAGGTCTCCGCGGCACGGGGTGATTGTCCCGGGGCATTGCCATTTACATCGGCTGTTCACTTGATGCTCGTTGACTGAAGGTGCTCATTGACTGGTGAGAATGGAGATTATATCGAACTCCGTGCTTACGCGGATTTAGTCTGCAATGATTAATCGCACATGTATACGTTACTGCTTATGTACTCCTAGCTGAACCTGTATTCCCCAGTGTGCCCACAGAAGCGGCTCCAATCAAATGGAATAAAGCCTAAACTCTGAAGGTTCTTCTCTCGCTCTCACTTCACTCACTGCTGTAATTGCTATCAAAGGTGCTTCCACCAAGTATTAACTCGGGGGAGGGGGGGGGCACTTATCCAACCAAGATATTCTCATTTTGTATTTTTAATTTTTGGAAATTTGTGTAATTTGTTTTTCACTTGGAAGTTGTGGGTAACAATGTGTAAATAAAGGTGGGAAAAGTATGATTTAATACAATTTAATTCCAAGCTATAAGGCAACAAAAGGTGAAAATTTTCAAAGGGGGTGTAGACTTTCTACAGGCACTGTATTGCATAGTGGTTACAAAGAAAAAGTAGTCTGATGATCAATATCAAACATGAATGTGTGGTTGCCAAGACATTAATAATAAGCATTTCATAAATGGTGCATTGGTGGAGATCATGTCTCTGGTCATCGTCGACTAATTTTATCTACTAGGTGCATATTCAACAGCTTTGAATGGTGGTGAAGTATCCAGTGGGCTCAGGTTCTTCACTAAGAGGTGGTCCATTTATGTTGTCTTTGCAGGGGTCACCAATTCGTCACTGAGCATCTGCGCATGGAGGATGTTTCTTGCTATTGGAAGACCCTTTTGTTAGAGTATGCCAAGCTGCTAACATATGTGCCAACATGGAGAAAGGATTACCATGAAATATTGAGTCCT
This sequence comes from Eptatretus burgeri, assembly GCF_056783735.1. Classification (NCBI taxonomy): domain Eukaryota; kingdom Metazoa; phylum Chordata; class Myxini; order Myxiniformes; family Myxinidae; genus Eptatretus; species Eptatretus burgeri. The sequence goes on along the minus strand of NC_140970.1, from coordinate 38,582,117 downwards.
GCTCAAAGTAAATCTGAACTGTAAGCAGGTAGGTAATGGTTGTGGGGAGAGTTCTCACTTGAATGGTTGTTGTACAAACTGTGATGCAATGTCTGAAACACATTTTTGTATAAATGCAACCTTGCTGTTTGTGATTGTTTGACATGGGGCTATTTATTACGTATGCAAATATGGCAGAATTTGGGATCCTCAACAACTCCCCCCACTCCTTATATGCCCCTCCAACACAGCACCTGGCTGAGTTTGCATCATTTCTATTAATTTAACTATGCCATTGCTGTACCTCCTTTAAATAATGCCAAGAGTTTGGAATACAGCCGAGGTATCAACACACAATGGCCTATAAAATCTTACACGTTCACTAACAAATTATGGGAGGCATGACAACTGGCTTCGTACCCTTATGAAGGATAGTGTGCGGATTGATGCAACAGTTTAGAGTCGGTTCAAACATCTAACCCAGATTAGACAGGTCAAAGGTGAGTATGCTTCCACACATTGTGAACCCTAACCCAATCTAATCATCGGAGCCCAGAATGCGTTGAGAAATGTTTTTATGGTCCAAGTTCTATATTGGATCAATCAACCATCAGGTCAGTGGAACTATACACAAATCAAAACTCAGGCTCATGGATAATCATTTATTTCATCTTTGTTTTATCCAAAGTAAGTTAAATGTCCATTTCAAGGTCAACAAGTGTCCTTTAACCGTAACAATACTATTGATAAAAATTTCACATACTGCTCACTCGACAAGGTAACGACAGAAAATACACAAAACTTCATACATGGTCTCCTGTAATTTTTGAAATGATCCACAAAAGGATTACAAGATTAAAGCAAGCAGAATTATTTTAGCAGCTCATTAGTGTCACAGTTGAAGTATCAGCATTGTTGCAGAAGTGAACACAAATAAGTGTTTAGTTTGAAGGAAAAACAAAGACGAAGGGTGTTTAGTTCAAACACCGGGATACAGTAGTTTAAGAAATGCCAAAGTGTTTTATTTGTAAAAATTCGTAAGGAAATATTTATTTATTATTATTAATTAAATTATTGGCCTTCCTTCGACCTATTGGCGTCCCTTGTTCCAAGGCCTTTTGAATGCCACACAGGACCTTCATTAACCAAACGTTATACTTGCACCCAATTCCTTGAACATATTACACATTAAAAAAAAATACAGCTCAACTTTTCATACAATTCCTAATGTGTACAACAATCATCATTACACTGTTTGAAATCTTTGAACAGTACTGAACAGTTAAAAAAGGAAAGTGATCCAATGAAATAGCCTCATTGTATTGTGTTTGTCTTGAGCTAATAATTCTGAACCATTTAATGGCTCAAGAAATACAAGGATACACAAGAGCGTGGAAAATGGCAAAAATAAAAAATGCTCGGTATCATCATGAAATCCAAGGCAGAGGCTTCTCAAGTTCATATGATATTAGAATAAATCCTTGTAAGGATGATGGGGAAAACACTTCTTGATTGGTTCAAATGCAGCTACGGTTCATGAGGGAACAGCGTTCAGGTCTGTACACTTGGTGCACGTATCTTTTCGCACAGCTGGATGGTTGAGATTGGAGGTGAATGATCATTCCTGGGTTTCCTCTGGATTAGTCGAAACCAAGTCGTCTGTGGTTGTTCCACAGCCATGTGTGGTAAAGATTGAGCTTTGCGTCTCGTGGCTTCACCTTAAAATACAAAACAAACATAAAATCAGGTGGACACATCAATATCTGCCGATTCAATACTCTGATTCAAAGTGAAAGTGTCCTTTGCCTGCAAATCAAGATTGTAGATGAAGCTGCGAGCCCCTAATGGCTGTGTTTGTCTGACGTCAAGTCCAGTGTGTTGTGTGTTGCAGTTCTTCCATGAGCCTGAGACCCTATAAAATAGAAACACCATGATTGAAGAAGAAATTGGTGCCAAGGGAAGAATACTTGTGGACAATTTATTTCATCCTCACTGAAGAATGGTTTGTATTATCCTTGAATAGGTATCTTGAAGCATTGGGGATAGAGGGGTATATGGATATAATTGGCAGGACTGGTAGGTAGTATCTGTATGGATGGGTGACTGATGTCTGTGGCAGGGTTTCGTCAGACAGTACTGCTCTTCTCTGCTGGTGACCCTGCTGCACACCTTTCATGTCTTAATTCTGTGGAGACTAAGGCCCTCAACTTCATTGGAATCTCCTGCAACGAAGCTGAATCTTTGCACCTGTCGCTCTCACCTCTCAGGTTTGTGGTCTCTGTCTCTCTTACCTCTTTTCTGTTCTTGCACCCTCTTTCTGTGTTCTGTCTCTTCCAAGTTTCTGCAGTGTGCATGAGATCTGCCAGCAAGCCACTTCTGTTGAAACTCCCAAAATACAGGATCAGTGTTCAACATCCACTCATTTGTTCCTATTATTATCTACCACCTATGGAATTAACTTCCCCAGTTTAATCAATCTTATTCATCTCAAGGGATTCAAAATGGTTGTTCACATCTTCATGTCATCCCCCATCACTGCACAAGATCTTATCTACTCTCATTAACCCACCCCTACCTTTACAGGTTATTATATTGTTCTCTCCTCTCCCTCACCCACCTCTCTGTTATTTGTTCAATTGTGGTTTAATCCCCTGTTTTCTCCTCTTCTTTCAGCCCCTTTCTTGCCATTTATAATTTATATCGAGCTTGATCATCCCCTGTGACTTCCTCCCCCTCCCCTACTCTCACCAAGTGTCGCTCTATCTTCTGTTGTTGGATTAACCCACTTTCTACTGTTCTGTTTTGTTTTGTGTTCTTGGTCTCATTCCCTCAAAAAAACCCTTCCTGGTTTTCCCTGTTCCTCTCCCCGACCCGACCCACTGTTTTACTGCTTACTTACTCTTCCCCAACAAAATGAGCTCAATAACCTGATAGATAAAGTTTATGTGCTGTTGACAGAACACAGGCATGATGAGCAAAATGTCTTGTCTATCCAGATATTGATGGGTCCTCCAGCATCAGCAGTGTCACACACCCCTAACGAGCTTTACTTTTATTTGAAGATGAGCAAATATCACCTGTTTGTTTGCTGATGGGAATACTGGGAGGGAAGGGGAGGGGAGGGGGTTGAGAGGGGGGGAGGGTAGAGAGGAGGGGGGAGGGTAGAGAGGAGGAAGGAGCGAGAGGGAGGAGGAAGGAGCGAGAGGGAGGAGGAAGGAGCGAGAGGGAGGAGGAAGGAGCGAGAGGGAGGAGGAAGGAGCGAGAGGGAGGAGGAAGGAGCGAGAGGGAGGAGGAAGGAGCGAGAGGGAGGAGGAAGGAGCGAGAGGGAGGAGGAAGGAGCGAGAGGGAGGAGGAAAGAGCGAGAGGGAGGAGGGAGGAGGGAGAGGGAGGAGGAAGGAGCGAAAGGGAGAAGGGAGGAGCGAGAGGGAGGAGGAAGGAGCGAGAGGGAGGAGGAAGGAGCGAGAGGGAGGAGGAAGGAGCGAGAGGGAGGAGGAAGGAGCGAGAGGGAGGAGGAAGGAGCGAGAGGGAGGAGGAAGGAGCGAGAGGGAGGAGGAAGGAGCGAGAGGGAGGCGGGGGGGGGGTAAATGAATGTAATTATTACTATATTTTCCCCAATCTATTTTGAACTCCTACATAGTGCACATGCTCCGATCCTTAAATCCAAGACAAATTTTGATTATATACTTTAATTAGTCCGTGAGAATACACCACGATTCCAAGGCAAGGCATTTTTAAGCAGACCAAGGCAAGGCATGAGGGAGAGCAGGCTGTCCAAGGGTAAACCTGTTTTGGGTTTTTTTCATGATAAGTACCCCATTAATTATCTTCAAAAGGGATGTTAAAATTGATCCAAGTACCCAGTTTTCATTCACATACTCCCTTGGAGTTCCCTTGTATGCATGAAAAGTTTTGGGCCATGACGTTTCATGTTTTTATATTCAAGAAGATTAAAGTGGACCATCACCTTATAATCAAATGTTCTATCGCTGATGATCAATTCAAAAACAACTAGAAGGGTACGGTAGAGCGCATGTTGTGGGGCTGGGTCTCGGTGGCGAGCACGACCGCTAGGTGGAGCAGGAGAGTCGACTCCACCGAACACCCGGAATCTAGATCGTGCTTCTCGGAGAACTCCGAAAGGCACGGGACCATTACAGGACCGTGAATCGCCAATAATTCGACCGCGTGGGATAGGGTTAATTGCCAAACTTCAACATACCTAAAATCCCACGCGGTAAAGCTACCGTGGAATTCACACCCTCGACGGAGCTCGAGCGGGACGAGCTGTCACCGTGCTCGAACCGTGCATAACCCGAGCGGATGGTTACCGAGGTCCGTCGGTCCAAATACACAATTCGCCGTTTCCCAATTTCCCAACATGCAACACGCTAAGCCAATGAAAGAAGCACAGAAACGAGCTGGTACATTCAACAATATTTATTTTATTTTACTGTATTTATTTTACAATAATCGGGGAAGGGAAGCACACAAGGAGCAGAGTTATCACGACTATAAGAAATGCTATGTACAATGAGCAAAGAAAGCACTTACACAGTTGTTACTTAAAGACGGGGACCAAGGACACACACACGCACACACAAATGCCCAGAAAGACATGGACCTGTCCACCTCATGTGGTTCTCGACGATCTTGGGGTAACAGGACTTGAACCCGCAACAGAGGCCGCTCCAAGCTCCAGGTACGGAGGGTAGCGTTGGGCGTTGGCACGCTCCTCCGGCTCGTAGGCAGGCGACACAGGATGATCTCCCGAGTCGAGATGGTCGACCGCCCGCAGCAATGGACCAGACGAGACGCCTCGGATCCACGCGATGCAGTCGGCCCCAGACCCGGACAGAGACACACACTCGAGCAGACTGGACTCGCACTCGAGCAGACTGGACGTGCACTCGAGCAGACTGGATGCGCACTTGAGTAGATTGGACGCGCATTCGAGCAGACTGGACAGACCAGACCGAAGCGCTTTTAGCCGACCGGACGCAATCATTCGTTGCTCCTTCTCCCCTTCCCGAGCACAGTCCTCTTGTCCGTGGCTGCTCTCATTGGGTGGACGGCGTGTCGTGGCTCCGCCTTCTTGCCAATGACCGCCCCGACTCTGGGCTGCTCGACACCCATTGGGCAGAAAACGACGCATACCCTTATTTGGCACGTAGCTGAAGCGAAACGCTTTGTGACCATATACGGTGTGAAATCCACACCGAAACACACACCGCCTGAGGCAGGGAATTCCAGACATGCCCGCATGCCGGCGAGCGCGCGAGGAATGCCGAGAGCAGAGGGTTGTTGTTGTTGTAGGTGATGTAAAATGTAAAAATCCTATCTATCAAAATAACTCCGCAGCACACGTACATTTAATTCCCATTAGACTAGGGACGGGACCCTAACTAGAAACACACACTTACCGATATAACTGAGCTATAAGGACTCTGGCTGTTGTGTGGAGTAAGCTTCCAAATTCGTAACACGCATACCTCCGCTGCATAATGTCTGATCCACGATAACATATCAAGCCCAATACATTTTTGTAATATCGTGCTACATATCGTTTTTGGCCCTATCTCTCAATGGTGAAAAATCACTTTTAAAATTCTCGAATCCGGATCCAGATCTTCACCAAAATCTAATCAATTCTTCCGTGTCACACACTCAACATGTCCACCAAGTATCATCCGAATCCGTCCTCAACTTTATGAGATATCGTGCTACGTATCATTTTTAGCCCTATCTCTCAATGGTGAAGAATCACTTTTAAAAATCCTAATCCTCGGATCCGGATCTTCACTAAAATCCAATCAGTTCGTCCTTGTCACACACTCAACCTGCCCACAAAATTCCATCCGGATCCGTTCACAACTTTTTGAGATACCCTGCACACAAACAAACAAGAAGACGACGTCATGCAGAGCACGATACTTGCAAAATCCAGAAAACAAATTTGACCTCAAAAATAATGGGTGGTTGAATGCAATGACCTGATATGCAAATTTCAAGTCAATGGGATGAAAATTGAGGATTTTAGAAATACCACCTTAGTTGTTGACCTTCAGACTATGTTGACCTTTTGGTCCTTGTTGACATGAAAAATAATTAGTAGCTCGTTGAATTTAGTGACCTGAAATATAAATCCTCTTCAAATTTCAAGTCAATCAGATGAAAATTGAGTATTTTAGAAATCTCACCGAAGTTGTTGACGTTTGACCTATGTTGACCAATTGACCTCAAAAACAATAGGCTTCTTCCTTATGACAAACTCTACCATGTGGTGAAGTTTCATGAAGATCGGTTTAAAATTGTGACCTGTTGGCAACAGACAGACAGAATAACAAAATTGACCAACCAATATACTTGAAAAATCTTCGATTTTGCAAATAACAAACAAACAAACAGACAGAAAGGGGTGAAAACATTACCTCCTTCACCTTCGGCAGCAGAGGTAAAAATGTACATTTTAGCTCTTCCTACACGTTTGTCTCATGTCCAATTATTGTCTAACCACTCAAACCTTTTTTTAAGCTCTCCCAGGAATGGAGACATCTGTAAACAAAATGCACCGAACAAGTAATTTTATCCATCATAAACACTCGTCTCTAAGCTGTCGAGCCTGGGTTGAAAGCTCGACCCAACTATAAACTCTCATCCCGGTGTTTTACAGGCAGGGTGATTCATCAATGTGTGTGCCGACCCTTGAATAACTTTAAACGGGCGTCCTATCTGTCGGCATTAATTGATGGATGTTAAAGATCCTAGGGTGTTCTTCGCAAAGAGTAGGTTGAGCAATCGCCGGCACCATGGTCAAATTCCAAATTCCTGCCCTAATCTATCAGGAGCACAGCCACACCCTCAGCAAATGACGCTACCCTGGAGAAAGAAGACCCATCGTTACAATGGCTATCACTCCAGCATGTAAAGTCATGAAGGGATGAGGCAAGAATCTGTCTACATATTCTCATGATCAGATCGATATGAATGACGTTGAATTTGGTGAACAAAACCTAATTTACACCAAATCAGAAACGCACTAATGCTGTTCATTCCAACACAAAATTTGCCAGGTGCCAACAAAATTTACATCATACTTTAATTGCAAAAGACAAGTCCTATGAATTATGATTCCCGATCCCACTACTTATTTAACAACCCCAATTATTTCAACCTTTGTGGGGGATGGGCCAGGGAAGGTTTTGGGCCCAAGTCTTTCACGAACCAGCAGCCGAGGCCTGGATTTTGACTGGAGGAGAGTTGGACAGGGTTTTGGGATTTTTTCAGGGTGTTGGCGATAATTCATTTCCTCTTCTAGAAAAAACATATAATCTTTAACTAACGATAGCAGAGGGGATGTCCATATTTGAACATCTATCGATATGAGGGATGGTGCACTGTGATACAACGACGTGCCTCTGAAGCACCGATCCGAAACTGACGCCTGGTCGGGAATCAAGTCCAATTAATTAAACAGCTCAAAGGTAAGTGAGCTACATCTGCATCATCCTGTCACAACCTGCAACTCAAGGCAGACAATGTTTAAAAATAAATAAACAATTGAAAACAAGTAATGCTGTTTTCTATGTTAGGCAAGAAACATTCTGAATGCCCGTCGTCATATATACTATGTAATTCTTTAACGGCCACAATTCAAATTTTACTCACATTCATGTGGGGTTGCCGGGAAATTTTTGACCCAAGTCTTTCGCAAACCGGCTGGCCAAATCTGATGTTTGATTAGAGGTAAAATAATTTGGAATTTGTTGAGGCTGCTGGTAATATCTCGTTGAGGCCTTGTCCTCATTAAAGACACCGTGGGATCTTCAAAACAGAATGTACTGGCCAGTGCTCACACATGATTCCTCAAATTTAACGTTCATTTGAGGGACAATGCACAGTGATGCATCGCTCTGCATGTGAAATACCAGGGTGACAGTTTATAGCTGGGTCGAGATTCAAACCCGGACAAGGCAACTCAAAGGTGAGTGCACCTACCTCTCATTTATCCTGTGAGCCCTTCATTCATACATACACTATATAACCAACAAGCCCAAATGAGCAAAGATCCTCATCCTCTTAATGATGACGTCATAAAAACGAATATGACGTCATTGTGATGTATCAAGTTTGCGATAAATTATCTGCGCTAATGCCCGGCTTGATTCCCGCAAACAAAATTCAAACAGCTTGCCTAGTTTTGGAGATAATGGTATAGGCGATTGCCATTAGCGGCGATATTATGAGGTCAACTTTTTTCCTAGGAAGAATTTCCAAAATCGGAGATGGTTACTGCCTGCGCGTGGGCTTTCTGCATATACATGGCAAGTTTCACGAAGATCCGATGAAAACTCTGGGTTGTGGAACAAAATAATGTCAAAAAATAGGAATGACGTCATAAAAATTGATATTACGTCAAAGTGATGTATCATATGTGTGGTAATTAATCTCTGCTAATGCCCTGTTCAATTCCCGCAAACAGAATTCAAAAAGCTTGCCTAGTTTCGGAGCTAATTTTTTTAGGAAATTTCCATTAGCGGAGATATTTTGACGTCATAACTTTTTTTTTCTAGGAGGAATTTTCAAAATCGGAGATCGTTACTGTCTGCGCAGGGTATTTTTACATATATATGCCAAGTTTCAGGAAGTTTCGATGAAAACTGTAGGCTGTGAAACAAAAAAGTCCACAAGAAGAAGATGAAGAACAACAATGTGAGTAAGATTTAGAGATCCTCCATGAGGATCTAAAAATATTGGGACATTCGAGGAAAAATGAGGTTTTAAATTCACACCACTTATTTGCAAATTGCGTTGTCATGCTTGTAAATTTAAGAGCAAAACCAGCAGTGCAGTACTGTGCTGTACAAAATGTCATATTGAGATGATTTTATGAGGCACATGCTGCTTTGCAGTTTGGGAAAAAAATATATTAACATGTGGTTTTTTGAGGGTTCAAGTTTGAGTGAACTGTCCCAATAATAGTGTGTAGATACTGTTACATGCCTGGTGTTGGCTAAATGGTTCGGTGGTGGGATTTTGATCCTAGGATCCTGAGTTCAAATCCCACTCGGCTGTTGAATTAATACGAGGTGGGGTTGACTCTGCCTGTCATCCTTCCGAAGTCGGCAAAATGAGTGCCAGCCTGCTGGTATGCTGTCGGAGTGGCAACCCGTCCAGGATTGTACTCAATAGCCAAGGAGACTGCTTAGGCAGCACCAACGCTCTGCACAGAGTATGGTCCCAAGGGATGGATGGATGGATGGATGGATACTGTTACGCTTGTGGGAGTAGATGGAGGAATCCCATAATGAAGATAAGATTGTATAGTATAGCATGAGCCGTGGGAAGGTAGGAAACATCTCAATGTAAATTAAATAGGAAAAACTCAGTTTAAGATTGTTTGTCACCACATGGGGGGGGGGGGGGGGTTATGTTAACTAGGCATAGTCAAAGGCTAGTTTCTCCCAGTATGCAATTGCCCCTTGTGACCTTTTCCTACGTTTTTGCATTTACGGGGCTGGCCATAAAAAGACTACATTTTTACAACAACATCGGCCGACCCAGCTGCCGACAAAGTCTGAACACAACCGGCAGGCCACGCCCCCGAGGTTCATAGTCGGGGTGACGTGATTGGGAGCATAATCGGGGAGGAGGATCTGAAGAGAAGGAGAGGAGCACGTCACTGGTCAAACTTGGCAGTCTCCTGTTGAATGTTCGAGGAGAAAGGCCACGCCATTTGCTGTGAGCCGACCTGGTGTTGAGAGGGAGTGGTGTTGGCAATTTCGATCGTGAGAAGGAACTGTGACGGCAGCCGGTGGGCTGTTGGAGTTGAGGACCGCCCGCACGAATTGTCTCACGTACGTGACCACGGAACATGCCTTCGGGTCATCTGGTGAGTTTCCTGCATGGTGACTTCGAAGGTCGACGACTGTGAGGCTCCTACAAGGTCATCTCTGGACGCAAAGCTGCGTGCTGGCATGAAGGGAGGATTTTCTTTTATTTTGATCCTTCCCCTTGTCTGTTTTTGTGACTGAGTGGAGACATCTCAAATTAGGATTTAGTTTTACCTCACATTTCATCTTCACTCTTGATTTATTTTCAATATAAATCTTTGATTTATGTTTATTAAAGCATTATTTTTAGAATTTACTTGTGTTTGTCTGTTCGTTGTGGGTTTGAGAATAAACCTGTGTGCTTCGGTTCTGGTATGCGCCTTCGCCGCCTTCCATCCCGCGCGTGCCATAGTCGCCAAGGATTTTGGCTGTTTGCCTCCGAGTTGAAACTGTTCGGCTATCCATCCAAGCTGGTGTTAATCGGGCTGGACACGACAATACATTATGAACGTGTGTACCTTCCTACTATCAAGACACAATAAGTAGATTGCAGCCACAGGACAAAAGGGGATCTAGGAGGTAGATCGTCATGTCAGTGATCATGCACGCACCAGATGGCCTGAAGGTGCTCTCCGTGGCCACGTACGTGAGACAATTTGTGTGTGCAGTTGTGTACAAAACGCCAACAGGCAACAGCCATCATTTTGTGTACACAACAGTCCCAGCCACACAACATTGGAAGGTAATCAAGTGATTTCATGTCATGCACAATGATGAAGTTGGCCTCTAATCAAAAGTGCAACTGCACCCTCCCATTATGAACCCATCATTTACCATTTTCCACTCGTTGATGCAGAAAATGCGATACGAATCATTGCCGTACTTCCCGATGCCGTGCAGTTCAATGGGGTATTTCCACTTCTTCGTGACAAATTCGTCTGCAAAATGGCATGATCAAGATTGTCTTTACTCAGCATATATTTAAAAGTTTAACTCTGAAATAATAATCTTAGGCATAGAATGACATGACCATGCATGATATATCAACTTGTGATGAAAGTATGTTGACCTGGGCCATATCAAGTGCAACTATAAAGACACTCAGGAGAGCGCATACCTCTGCCAAACTGAACAGTTTACATTTTGTTTCCCACTGAGAGGGCCGGTTCTGGATCCGGACCTCAACCAAAATCTAATCAGCTTGTTATTGTCACCGACAAACTCATCCACCAAGTTTTGGCCGAATTCGTTCAAAACTTTTTGGGATATCGTGCTGCATATCGTTTTTTTTATCAAACTCTCAATGGTGATCGAAGAATCACTTAAAAAAATTCCAGTATCCGGATCCAGACCTTTACCAAAATCTAATCAATTCGTCCTTGTCACACACTCAACATGTCCACCAAGTTTTGTCCGAATCCTACCATAAAACTTTTTGAGATATCCTGCTCACAGAAAAACAGGGGAGCTCATAACCCCCATCCACCTTCGGTGGCAGAGGTAATAAGATGGAAACATGTTGATCTTGAGCCATTTCAATTTTTTCTTGCTCCAAACTGTTTCATGCCTTTAGAGACAAAGAACTAGGAGGAGGGATGAAAATTTCCCCTTTTCAAATCGTCTAAGTCATAAATGTGACTTTTTCCAAAGGAATCTTGCTCAATAATGGGAAAATGTGTGGCTGTGGAAACAACAAAGGAAAAGGATTAACTGTAGTGCTGAGATTGACTGGCACAGGACCATTCACTCCACAGTTGTGGGGAAAATTATTTTGATTCCATGGTTCCGTTTAAATTTGATTATAAAGGGCGAAGCATTACTTTCCATCTGCCACTTAACCAGGATTTCAAATGGAAAGGAGGAAATTCCCATCAATTGGAAGAATGTAGTATCACTGGGGAAGTAAGATGTAAAAAAAACAATAAAGAGAAGTTAACAGATGACTTACCAGAAAAACGGATTATTGTATTCGCTCGAAGCTCAAATAAGCCAATGGGCCTCAGTAGCTGGGCCAGGGTATCACGCTCAGCCTGTCGAGCACACTGAGCTGATGGATAACGCTCCAGGAACTCCCAGAGCGCAGGTATGGCCAGTTTAGCTGCAGGAACGGTTGGTACAAAACTTCAGATCGACATATCATCCCACGAATACCCTCAAGTAGTGAATCTCAACCCATCATAATTACATAATCGCTCACTGAAACGAGTAACAATCAAGGCTTCCAAACAGTAGCACCAATATAATATTATACTGCATATATATATATATATATATATATATATATATATATATATATATATATATATATATATATATATATATATATATATATATATATTGTTACAGATCTGGAAACCATGAGCACTCAACATTCAGGTCCCAAAAGTCAGTTATTCTATTAAAGGCCCTGTCACACCTTGACGATTTAGCCAGCGTATGCCGACGTATGAAAAATTTGTCTAAAACGCTGGCACATGTCGAATACGTTATGGGTAAGTTTTGTATACGTTAAGAGCACGCTGGCATACGTCGTAGTATGCCGAGCTCGTCGACAAATTTTAACATGCTCAAAGTTTTTCGATGTATGCCAGCGTATGACTCACACGTTCCGCATACGCTGGCCATAAGTTGTAGGCACGTTATGCGATCGTTGACACACGTCGACACACGTTACTTGTAAGTTACTCATAAGTCGAAACACGTCGAGGTAATGTTTAGCATCAGTGTTCCAGACTCCATGGTTTTTTTTTTTTTTTCTTCGGCATGACGGTGATGTTGACACTTCGATTTCTATTGCGGTTATAATATAATTAATAGGCTGCCGCTCAACGATTTAAATCATAACCGCACTTGAAATCTAAATGTCAACATCACCGTCATGCTGAAGAAATTTTTTTTTTATATACCATGGAGTCTGGAACACTGACAGGTTCCCCCTGTGTGAACCCCATTTTTATATACCAATTCCCCGAAACGCTGCCAATACGCCATTATACGGTAGCTGTAAGTTAGTAACACGTTCAGCAAGTTCTGTGGTCGTCCGGAAGACGTCAAATACATCTACATACGTCAATATGTGTTGGAGATACGTTACACATAGGTTCAAAGCACGTTACTCATAGGTTAGAAATAAGTTTCGGGTACGCTAAACATTACCTCGACGTGTTTCGACTTATGAGTAACTTACAAGTAAGGTGTGTTGACGTGTGTCAACGATCGCATAACGTGCTTACAACTTCTGGCCAGCGTATGCGGAACGTGTACCCATGCTTAAAGCAGCATGCTTAAAATTTGCTTAAAATACTTAAAATTTGTCGACGTATGACTTAGAAAGTCCTTGAGATGGAATCGGGTTACCTAATTAACCACGCGGTTTAAACAAAGTCCTTAGTAACGTATACCAGCAATAGTTTCTCAAACTCCAGAAACTAATATCCGGTTATTTCGATTTTCCCAATAACGTGTGTTGTAAAACTTCATCGTAAGATATCTCGGTCAGTTTGTGACGGACCACCATGTATGATACACCGTTGTGAAGCTTATTTTTGGGGCTTTCAAATAAACCCAATAACTCAATATTGAATTTTTGCAACTTCCGACTGGTTTTGTACTGGAGGGGCAATATTATATATATATATATATATATATATATATATATATATATATATATATATATATATATATATATATATATATATATATATAGTTGCGGGGTCGGGTGAGAAGACCACTAGGTGGGGGAAGCTATGTCGATTCTCACCAGACTCCCCGGAATTGTAGGCCGTCGCTCACGGTTAATTCTGTGACGCGGCGGGTCGCTTAACTGACTGTGGACGCCAATAACTCAACCGCGTGACCTTGGGTCCTCCCGCCGATGAAATCGGGTTACCAAATTAACCACGCGGTTTAAACACTGGTGAACCACGCCCTCGGTACGCCTTGTCCGAACCGGCTCGGATCACCTTTCCGGATCGGATGCAGCCGAGCGACACTGCCAAGGACGTACAGGCCAGAAGGAACGGACCGTTGGGAATAAAGATCCAGCTAAACCTGGATTCGAACCATGCTGGACCAATGAGGGAAAAGGCAAAGGCGAGCTGGGAACATTTCTGCAACAATTATTTATTTACAGCAAGCGAAGAAAAGCATGTGGCACAACAAAGGTTTATTGGGTATGTAATGCAGGGAAAGAGGAGAGGGGTGTGGGGGATGCGGCAATTATACAAGCA
>NC_140970.1:38550579-38560579 GCF_056783735.1 Eptatretus burgeri | reverse complement strand
AATGTCGTCTGAGCGAGCGGGCCGGAGAGGATATAAAGGAGCAGAGGATCCTCGCAGGAGGGAGTCTGTCTGGTTGGTTTGGTCGTCATCTTCTTCCTCCTCCGCCGCACGATCGAGCACTCGAGAGACACCATCCCCCCGCAGGAACCGCAAGGGTCGCTCGCCGGTGCCTGGATTCGGCCCGCCTCTCGCTGGGGCCCGGGTCGACTCGACTTGAAGACCGCACGAGACGGACAGGTCCGAGCTCGGCCTCAATAAAGACCATTTGGCCCGATCATTTTGCGTGTGTGCGTATGTGTGTTCGTGGCACCAGTCAAGATAAGTCGTGAAATGTGTAAGTGCTTTTTGCTTGTATATACGTGCCTTAATTACTCAGTTTAACTCTGCCTTTATGTGCTCCCCTCATTCCCCCATTGTAAATAAACATTCCCGATTGTTCAATGTTTCAGCTCATTCGTGTCCATTCCTTCATTGACTGAGCATGCTGCGTGTTGGAAAGTTAGCCAGGCCGTTGCCATTGTAACAGGGAATTCGGGAACGACGGAGCTCGGCGATCAAACCGATCGGATCGCACACGGAACGAGCACGCTAAGCAGCTTGTTCCGTACGGGTGCCGTCGAGGATGAATTTCGCCGGTAGGTTGGACCACATGGGTATTTAGGTAAATTGAAATTGGCAATCGACCCTACCCCATGTGGTCTGTCTATTGGCGAGTTTGGTCCAAAAAGGGACCCATACTTTTCCGGAGTTTTCCGAAGAAGTACGATCTAAATTCCGGGAGATCGGTCGAGCCGACTCTACTGCTCCATCTGGTGGTCATGCTCGCAGCTGACGTCTGGCCCCGCAACTATATACATACATATATATATATATATATATACACACACAGTGGGGAGAACAAGTATTTGATACACTGCTGATTTTGCAGGTTTTCCCACTTACAAAGCACGTAGAGGTCTGTAATTTTTATCATAGGTACACTTCAACTGTGAAAGACGGAATTCAAAACAAAAATCCTGAAAATCACATTGTATGATTTTTACATAATTCATTTGCATTTTATAGCATGAAATAAGTATTTGATACATCAGAAAAACAGAACTTAATATTTGCTACAGAAACCTTTGTTTGCAATTACAGAGATCAGACGTTTCCTGTAGTTCTTAACCATGTTTGCACAGACTGCAGCAGGGATTTAGGCCCACTCCTCCATACAGATCTTCTCCAGATCCTTCAGGTTTCGGGGCTGTCGCTGGGCAACACAGACTTTCAGCTCCCTCCAAAGGTTTTCTATTGGGTTCAGGTCTGGAGACTGGCGAGGCCACTCCAGGACCTTGAGATGCTTCTTACAGAGCCACTCCTTCGTTGCCCTGGCTGTGTGTTTCGGGTCGTTGTCATGCTGGAAGACCCAGCCACGCCCCATCTTCAATGCCCTTGTTGAGGGAAGGAGGTTGTTGGCCAAGATCTCGCGATACATGGCTCCATCCATCCTCCCCTCAATACGGCGCAGTCGTCCTGTCCCCTTTGCAGAAAAGCATCCCCAAAGAAGGATGTTTCCACCTCCATGCTTCACGGTTGGGATGGTGTTCTTGGGGATGTACTCATCCTTCTTTTTCCTCCAAACACGGCGAGTGGAGTTTCAACCAAAAAGCTCTATTTTGGTCTCATCAGACCACATGACCTTCTCCCATTCATCCTCTGAATCATCCAGATGGTCATTGGCAAACTTCAGACGAGCCTGGGCATGCGCTGGCTTGAGCAGAGGGACCTTGCATGCGCTGCAGGATTTTAATCCATGACGGCGTAGTGTGTTACTTATGGTTTTCTTTGATACTGTGGTCCCAGCTCTCTTCAGGTCATTGACCAGGTCCTGCCGTGTAGTTCTGGGCTGATCCCTCACCTTTCTCATGATAATTGAGGCTCCACGAGGTTACATCTTGCATGAAGCCCCAGACCGAGGGAGATTGACTGTTATCTTGAACTTCTTCCATTTTCTAATAATTGCGCCAACAGTTGTTGCCTTCTCACCAAGCTGCTTGCCTATTGTCCTGTAGCCCATCCCAGCCTTGTGCAAGTCTAGAATTTTGTCCCTGATGTCCTTCGACAGCTCTCTGATCTTGCCCATTGTGGAGAGGTTGGAGTCTGATTGATGGAGTGTGGACAGCTGTCTTTTATGCAGATAACGAGTTCAAACAGGTGTAGTTAATGCAGGTAATGAGTGGAGAATGGGAGGGCTTCTTAAAGACAAAACTAACAGGTCTGTGAGAGCCGGAATTCTTACTGGTTGGTAGGTGATCAAATACTTATTTCATGCAATAAAATGAAATTAATGATTTAAAAATCATACAATGTGATTTTCAGGATTTTTGTTTTAGATTCCGTCTTTCACAGTTGAAGAGTACCTATGATAAAAATGATAGACCTCTACGTGCTTTGTAAGTGGGAAAACCTGCAATATCGGCAGTGTATCAAATACTTGCTCTCCCCACTGTATGTGTATATATATATATATATATATATATATATATATATATATATATATATATATATGTATATGTGTATGTGTATATGTATGTATATGTATATATATGTATATATATGTATATATATATATATATATATATATATGTATATATATATATATATATATATATATATATATATATATATATGTATATATATATGTATATATATATGTATATATATATGTATATATATATATGTATATATATATGTATATATATATGTATATATATATGTATGTATATATGTATGTATCTATATATGTATATGTATGTATATATATATGTATGTATATATATATGTATATATATATATATATGTATATATATATATATATATATATATGTATGTATATGTATATGTATATATATATATATATATATATGTATATATATATATATATATATATATATATATATATATATATATATATATATATATATATATGTGTATATATGTATATATATATATATATATATATATATGTATATATATATATATATATATATATATATATATGTATATATATATATATATATATATATGTATATATATGTATATATATATATATATATATATATATATATATATATATATATATATATATATATATATATATATATGTATATATATATATATATATATATATATATATATGTATGTATATATATATATATATATATATATATATATATATATATATATATATATATATATATATATATATATATATATATATATATATATATATATATATATATATATATATATTTATATAAATAAAAAGTTTCTATTTATATATTTTATATAAATAAAAATTTTCCAAACAAAATTTACATATATATATATATATATATATATATATATATATATATATATATATATATTTTTATATAAATAAAAAGTTTCTATTTATATATTTTATATAAATAAAAATTTTCCAAACAAAATTTACATATATATATATATATATATATATGTATATATATACATATTATAGAAATATACAGATTATATAACTATATATATATATATATATATATATATATATTATCGAAATACATATATATTATAAATATATAATGTAAATATATAAATATATTGTATAAATATATTAGATATAATTATATATTATATAAATATATTACATATACAAATATATATTATATATATTAAATAAATAAATATTATTTCAATATATAAATAAATATATTATATAAATGTATATATGTATTATATAAACTAGTGCGGGCCCGTAGGTGCGTGCCCGTAGGTGCGTAAACGACGACTGGATTGGGGCATTTTTCACCCCCCCACCCCACCTCTCTCGCCCCTTCCTCTCTCCCCCTCTCTTGTGCCAGTACCCTCTCTCGTGGGTGAAGCGTGCCAGTATGTGCAGCTTCGTTCCTTCGCTCTCGTAAACGACGACTGGATTGGGGCATTTTTTTCAATTAGATCGGACCAACCGTATCATAAATGGCCATAACTTGGGAAACACCTGGGAAACATACTGAGGTCCCCAGCGTCAATTGTGACATCATATCAAACGAAGAAGAATTGTGACGCCCCGTCTCTCTCGCCCCCCTCGCTCCCCCCTAGTCTCGTCCCTCCTCTCCCCCCCTCCTCTCTCGCCCCTCTCTCTCGCCCCCACTCTCACCCCCTCTCTCGCCCCCTCCTCTCTCGAATTGTGACGCTCCCTCTCTCTCGCCCCCCCCTCTCTCACCCCTCTCTCTCCCCCTCTCTTTCCACCTCCTTTCTCCCCTCTCCTCTCTCGCCCCTCTCTCTGTAAATGTATTCACAAATGTAGTCACAAAAATAAATAAATAAATAATAATTGTGACGTCATTCGTGACGTCATATCACCGTGTCTTGTCATTGGTTGACAGATAAATGGCCGTAACTTGGGAACCGCTCGTCCGATTAATGTCATACCTTGAAAAGGCACATCCGTGGGTCCCCAGCAATATTCCTGGCAAGCTTCAATGAGATCGGACCGTCAATCGTGCAAAAAAATAAATAAATAAATATTGTGACGTTATTTGTGACGTCCTAGCACCGTGTCCTGTCATTGGTCGACAGATAAATGGCCATAACTTGGGAACCGCTCGTCCGATTGATATCAAACCTCAAAATGGCACATCCACGGGGCACAATGGCACATGGCACATCTGCGGTCCCCAGCAATATTCCTGGCAAGTTTCAATCCGATCGGACCGGCGGTCGTCAAGAAACGGCGATCGCATACAGACAGACACAAAATGCTGGAATTGTATGTATATATATATATATATATATATATATATATATATATATATATATATATATATATATATATACATATATATATATATATATATATATATATATATATATGTATATGTGTGTATATATATGTATATGTGTGTGTATATATATATATATATATATAAATGTGTGTATATATATATATATATATATATATATATATATATATATATATATATATATATATATATATATATATATATATATAAATGTGTGTATATATATATATATATATATATATATATATATATATATATATATATATATATATATATATATATATATATATATATGTGTATATTGTTGTGGT
The DNA here is from genome assembly GCF_056783735.1 of Eptatretus burgeri. Taxonomy (NCBI): domain Eukaryota; kingdom Metazoa; phylum Chordata; class Myxini; order Myxiniformes; family Myxinidae; genus Eptatretus; species Eptatretus burgeri. The sequence goes on along the minus strand of NC_140970.1, from coordinate 38,555,442 downwards.
TACCAAATTCGCAAACCACCATTCAGGTCCCTTAGGTGAGATATCTCGGTAAGTACATGTGTAGTTAGACCCAAACCCGTTGTCTAGTGGGAATACATGTCATTTATGCGTGCTGCGACTCTTCAGGATAGCCGTTTTTCTTTTACTATCTTTAATTTGGACCAACCGCCATGATTACCACCACAACCACAACGCCGCTTCACCACAACCGCCACGACCTTCACGTCACACCTCGCAACCGTCGCATCGCCACCGTTCTTGCGCCGCCTGTGGGTACCGATGTTGGACTCGTGCAGGGCGCGCGCCGAACAGCGTGTACAAAATCACGGATTTTGTGCTTCAAAAACGGATCAAAAACGACACACGCCCACTTTTTGCCGTCCAATCGGTGAGCGAGGGGCGATTTGGCCCCGCCTCCAGGGCGTTGGAGGGCGATCGATATATGCAAATTTATGGATCAAAAAGCATTCACGCCCACTTTTTCTCGGGCCAATGGGGAGCGAGGTGAAAGGTCGAAGGGAGGGGGTCAAAGGCGAAGCCACGGGGCTTATATAAGCGACCGTGTTCGTCAGAAAGAAGAGAACAGAGAGTTAAGACTTCGCGGGTGGTGGAGTTGGCAAGAAGGAGCTGGTCGTCGTGTGCGTTGGAGTCGGAGCGGAGGGGACGGAGCTGTGGAGAGGCGGCGAGGGCAGACGAGGGGGTGCTCGCGTCGTGCAGAGAGCTGCACCCCAGGGAGGCCGACAGCGCGACCTGGCCGAGGTGGAGACGCTCGTCGCGGGACAATAAAAATCCTCTATACACCGAGCATCAGCAACCCCCCTCCTGTTTCCCCCCCGCGCTGAGATAGTGCGACCAAGGGGGCCCCTTTCCCACCCCCTACCAGACACTGCCCGCGAGGCCCGCGGAGTTGAGGCACCATCGCCGCTCCGCGTCTCATCACCAGACGGGTAGGCCCGACCCGGTCTCGGCCTCAGGCCCGCCTCATCCTTGAGGGTATTCTTTCCTTGGTTTTGGGTATGTGTTGTCGGCGCCGTCTGTGAAGTCAAATTGTATAAGTGTTGCCGTGTGCTCGCGTAATCGGTAGTAGATCTGCATTGTCGCATTTGCTTTTTGTGTAAATTGCATTGTGTTTTTCTTTTCTGTGTGCTTTTGGTGGAATTGAATATGTGTGCTTTCCGTTCGTCGCGAATAAATGTGCTTTGTGTTGAACTGTTTCCCGCTTCGCTTCGTCATTTCCTTCATTGAATCCTCATCTTGCTTCACGTAAAGGGTTGGTAGTGGGCTGAATACGCCCGATAATTAATCGAACCGTCGAGGTCGACGAATAACACCGCTCGGTTATCCCGATAGTACGGAACGGGTCGCTTAAGTGGCCCGTGTCCGAAGTCGACCTGCGGCGAGGTGCGATCGCCCGGTCTACCCTCCGCGTGGGTACTTAGGTAGGTCGAATTTGGCGAGCAACCCTATCCCACGCGGGGGCTGATTGGCTCGATCGCGGTGAGACCGAAAGGTCCACCCGTGACTGGTTCCCGGCGTTAGTCCGAGAGGGTCACGACTGGATTGTCCGTCCGGTGGGCGACGTGCCGCGATTCGAGTTACGTGGCCGTCAGCACGCCGGCGGGCGCGAATCCGTAACACTGGTGTCAGAAGTGGGATACAAATCCATCGCCCTCCTCGCGGCACTGGTATCGGAGAACAGGAAAACGGGCTCTCCTGTCTCCAGCTAAATTCACGGGAATCGGTCCAGGGGTGAGAGAAGCGACCCCCGATTCCCTCCAAATTACGAGCGAGCAAATTAACCCTTTAAGAGAAGCAAGATGGCGTCTCAAGGCGAGCGGGAGCCGGGGGTATTAGAAATGGATGTAGAATGTGTAGGATCCATGGTCCAGGATGGAATCCCCGAGCAGGAAATGTTGATTGTGCAGGAACACGGACTCGCCCAACTGAACCCAGAGCCCGAAATAGGTGCGGCAGCAGCCGCGGTGTATGACACCTCCCCCCCCCCTCTCCACCAAAACCCTTCCCCAACCCTTGCCGAAACGGCTCAGCTGAATGCACCCGACATGGCCCAGCTATACGCCATGCTGGCGGCAATGAACAAGCAAATGGAAACGAATGCGCATGAAATGAAAAACGAAATAAAAAGCATGAACAAGCAAATGAAAGAACTGTGGGGTGCGACGCAGAACATGGGCCGAAGCCTGCAGGCGGGCATGAAGGCAGTAACCGGGAAGCTTAAAATGGCGACTCCACGTGTGGGAGCGAACGAGCTGGAAGAGAGTGCAACGGCTGTCGGGCCCGCGGTGGAGGCGGGTAAAAAAATAATTCGGGGGACGTGTTGGGCGAGGGTCGTGACGGAAAAAGTGACGGTAACCGAGAGGGACAAACTAATTGGGGTGGCGGAGACGTGCACGAGGGAGATAACAAGGGAAGAGACGGAAATAATAGTTGTGACACGGGAGGTAAAGGGTGAAGAGTTGGCAGAGACACAGGAGATGGGAACGATAGAGGGAAGACTACACGATGAAGACGGGGTAAGTGACGCACACACACACACGGAGGTAGTGGAGGATAATGGGGGTGAGCTGGCGGACTGGGTAGAGACCCAGTGCGAGCACCTGGATGGCCTCCTCCAGGAACGAGGGGAGGGAGTATGCCCCCTTGAGGCGAGTCACGACCAGGTGAGTTCGGTCGTGCTTTGCGAGGTTGAGGGGAGGAGTGCTGTGGACGGGTGCACGGAGAGCTTGGGGGGTATAGAGGCCCCGGAGACCCTTGTGGGGACACAACTCCCCAGTGTGGTTGTCCCTGTGTGTGTGGTGCAAGGTGTGAGTGCGTCCCCGTGTGTGGAAGCGACCCCGTGTGCGAGTGGTGTGGTGGCGATGGTGCCAGAGTACGTGCTTCCCAGCACGCCGGGTGAGGATGGGGCACCGTGTGTGAGTGTCGCCGTGTGTGTGAATGAGGCACCGCGGGTGAGTGCCCTCGCGTGTGTGAGTGAGGCACGGTGTGTGAGTGAGGCACCGCGGGTGAGTGCCCCCGAGCGAGTGAATGGAGCACCACGTGTGAGTGGTATGGTTTGTGCAAGGGAGACCCGTGTGTGTGAGAGAGCGGTATGTGAGGGAGATGTCGGTTGGCATGCGGGAGCACGCAGCCGCGTCTCCCGGTGTGAGTTTAATGGTGTGGAGTATGAGCGTCGTAACACGCAGGTGTGCGTGGGTTGAATGGCGACGACGAAGGCGACAGAAGAAAGAAAGCCGAGTGGCGGCTGTAGTTGTTTCGCGGACCGTGCCGGGTTCACCCAGCAGTGAGCACGAGGTTCGTGCTGTGCAACGCACGAGACCGCCACGTGCTCGCTTGCGAGAGTGAAGTCCCGGTCCGGAAACGCACGCGGTGGATTTGCCGATCCCGCGGACGGACAAAGTTTAGGCAGGTAAACGGATTTGGACCGGACGGGTTCTCCACGCGATCGTGTGTGTTAAGCTCCAACGGGCAAAGCACATGTGTTCGCGTGGGGAACCCCTCGAGACGTGGGGCTTGTGTTTTTTTTATGCGCACGGTGACGCCATGGCTGCACGTGGGGTTGGAATCCGGCAGGAGGGGTATCTCTGCCGGATGGTACCGTCCAAGGAGGGACGAGGAACACGTGCAGCTGCATGACGTCACGGGCAGGTGCAAAGTGCGCGAGTTGCCGCGCAGGTGCTGCGCATGAAAAAAAAAAAAAAAAACAAGCCTCACTTTCGGGTGCACAGGATTCCTGGGCAAGGGGTGGAAGACCCCCTTACCTAGGGCACAGGATGGAAACTAGTTAGGGGGAAGGGTTAGCTTAGTTAGACCGACTTCATGGGGCAGGGGTAAGTCCTCATGGAGTCCGTGGAATGGATTAGGTAGAGGGATTTAGTGAGCTTTAGGTTGGGTAAATAATTAATGGGATTATTTGAAGACATGGACAGACTTGTGAATGTGTAGAGGGGACGTAGCTTAGCTACGTAGTGTTAAAAGGAACGTGCTGTAGTATAAGGGACGACGTGGGAGCACGAGTTAGTTAGGGGATGTAGTTAGAAGGATGGCAGAGTTCAGTGGTGTGTGTGTTGAAGAGTTGTTGGTAAGTTATGAGGTGTAGGCATGTGCTTGGTGAGTGAGTGAGACCAGCGGGTCTGTGTGTATGGAGCAAATGGGGAATGCATGGTGCGATGCGTGATTGGGGGGAGGAGTGACTCCCGCCCAAGGGACCCCGGGGTCAGTATAAAGTGAGTTAGGGGGTTATTCAAATTTAGAAAACGGAGGTCGTTTTGCTGTTGGTGGGAATGTAGGCTCGAGACCCATTTGGAGGGGTGCAGGAGCCCTGTTGACGGGCTTGGGAGCGTGGCTGCGAAAGGTGAGTATCGCTGAGTGGGTACCCCGGGCACCAGGCAAGTCGGCCGCGGTAGGCCATGGGCCCATGGGGGGCCGGGATAGAGTAGTGCGCACGGGTGCGCCTGCTTGGTGCGGGGGCCCGGGGCGCCATTAGCCGCGTGGGCAGTGTTGTGGGCACGGGTGACGCCCGGGAGGCCGGCCTGCCACGTGTGCGTTTCAGGGGAGGTGCCATGGGGGGGCACTCCCCGGTGTTAGGGAGCTGGTAGGCTCGGAGGCAGTGTAGTGCCCGGGGGTGCCATAGCGGGAGATTCGGCAGAGGGTCATGCCTGCCAAAGGGAGCCACGTGTCCCAGCCAGGAGACCGTGTGAGGGCACGGAGAGAAAATTGGGGGGCGAGGCCCGAAATTGTGAGGACACCAACACAGGCGACGGGAATCTGTGTTGTTAGAACCAATAGTTTAAGCGAGAGGCGCTTGTTGAAAGCCCCGGGGTAGTTTAACAGTTAAATGGTTAG
>NC_140970.1:38470579-38543079 GCF_056783735.1 Eptatretus burgeri | reverse complement strand
TTGAGTTTTCTTCATTTCACTGAGGAAGGTGTGGGAGAGCATTTGGTCAGGCAGAGGGACATCACCAGAGTTTTTACCCCACGCACCAAAGGCAAAAAGTGGGATTAAGCAATTGGTTCACTTCTGTCTGTCCGTCCGTCAGTCAACAAACGTCAGTTTATGATCGAGGGAAACTTAATTTAAATTGAATGTTGTATTTTGAACACAAATCAGAACATGGATTGTAAAACAAACCTGTAGTTTAACAGTACTTTGGCTCTGAAGTTGTACCAATCGCACTTGCCCAGAGTGGTGAGAATTTTTTTTTTTAACACTGTCTGCCTGCCTAGCAGTCAAACAAAATTTTTAATCATTCCAAACAGGAAATATACTGTTTTTTTAAGGACATTATAAAAGACAAACAACAGGCATGAAGAACTAATGTAATGTGTTAAATAAGGTTGTGTACAAAACACTGCATTTACAGCGGTAAACTTCAGGATTTTTTTTTTTCTACCTCTAAAATCTTTATTTTATTTCAATAGAATTTTATACTTGAACTCTGGAGAACACAAATCGGCGTTTTTCCACTTTCAAAACACTTCTGTTGAGCAGTACTTGTCAAATGTCAAATGTCAAATGAGGTGGTGTACAAGACACTGCATGAACGGCCTGAAACTACGGATTTTAAAATACAACCTTTAAAATTATTATTTTATTTCAATTGAAGTGTACAATTGAACACTGCATGGGGTAAGGTGTTCTCTGAACTCTAGTTTTGTTGTTTTCTTTTTTATAGGGGGAGGGGAGGGGGAGGTTAACTGGCCATTTTTTGTTGTTTTATCAGATTAAAAATTGTCATGCATCAGATTAAAAAAGCATTTTTTTATTTCACAATGAAATTGTTTAAGGGATATTTGACACAACCTCAAGTTGTGAGAATTTTTAAGTTGTGGGCAACCTTAACTGATGGGAATTTCAACCAAATTCCTTTCTGTAAAAATAAAATATAAAAAAAAAAAGTATGTACCTTTTGTGTCTGTCCTGGCTGAAAAATATGGACTGCTCTTTCTTTTTTGAGTTTTCCTCATAATTAGCCCTGGTAAGACAAACAAAATGAATGAATATTTAGAAGTTATATAAAACAAAAAAAGGTTTCAGACCAAGAACAAAATAGAGCTCCACTAGAAAATGCACAAAGCTCAAAATAATTCATATCAACAAAAAAGTCATTTTAAGTATATTTTAATGAAGCTCCAAAAAGTTCAGCATGAGCACAAAATAAGAACTCCCTTACAACAATGCATACATTGCAACTTTAAGCAATGATTCCATGGCATTCACAAAAGGTTTTAAAACTGACAGTTGCAGCAGAAATACTCACATTGATCTTGAACAATTCTTTACAGGTATAGAATGAAATAGCAAAAACAATCGATACTTTAATTGCTTTGGAAAACAATAAAAACTACATGCACAAACAATCAACAAATTACAAGGTAGGAACAATAAGCAAGAGCCAAAAACAATTACCAATAGGTGAGGAAAAAGAAAAAGTTGAACTTTCATTCTACAGAATAAATTTTCCAGCTCTATCAAAGTAGCAAAAGGATATTTTTTAAAAAGTTTGAAATTCTGATTTTCTGTTTCCATTTCATTGGTTTTTTTTTGTTTGTTTTTTTAATGGGGGGGGGGAGGTGGGGGATGAAGAGTGTTGTAGGGTAAGGAGTGAACAAACACCGACAACACTTTCACTTTTTGACGAGACCCTCTCACAGACACACAATCAACACGCCCGGTGTTTTTATCTGTTCCAAGTTCCAAAAATCAACACGCCCGGTGTTTCAAAGTAAAAATTGAGAAATAGCAAAAATATACTTAGAAAATGGATTTTGTTTCGAAAGTTCTTATTTTCACAACAATCCAAATGTTCTCTTAAAGCTTGCTCAATAAGTGCCTTGATACAAGTACAAGCAACAATGCACAAAGATGGTTTTGAAAAACACCGAGTAGGACTTATTGCCGAATTAGCTTACAGTGCACTCAAAACAACTCTCCCTATAAAATGTGTGCACATGGCTCTTGCACTATGTATGAAGAGCTCTCACCCACTGGATTATCTTCCTCACTGTGACAATCCTCCACCACATCATCAGCTTCAACTTCAACTTCAATCACTATATCTCCCTCCCGCAATTGCTTGGGTTCTTTGTCCAAGTGACATTTACCATCTGCACTGTGTTGGCGCTTGGTCGAAAATTTCATATCCAAAGCCTGCTCTTCATTTCTACCATTTTCTTCAGGACTGCTGCACTGATGGTCCCATTCTGTTACATCACTGTTTTCTTGTTCATCCTTGCATTTCTGCTCTTCTTCTCTCTCACTGTAAACACTTGAAATAATGAGCCTACCCAGTGCATCATCCTCTTCTTCATCATGAGGTTGTTGTGACTTCTGCCACTCATGCTGATATCCAACTTGATCCAATACCTGTTCATTCAAAGCAATTCTTCCTTTCCCTGCCAGCATTTTTCCAGCTTTTCCTTTTTGTGATGAGCAAGGTAGTTTTCCCACAGATGGGTATTCTTTCATTGGCGGTGAGTACCGTACCCTTTTGTGTGGTGTTCTGCTCGACTTCCTCATAATATTCAGTTTAGGAGACAAGCGTGGGGTTCTGGAGATATTTGCCTTGCCAGTGACGGAGAAATTGAACTCGTCAACTTTCAGACACTTCTCACCGGAGAACTCGAAGAATGCGGCAAGTTCATTTCTTGAACGAAACTGTTTGCCAGTTGGACTGGATGAAGGGAACAAGAGGCATAAAATATTAAAGGCATAGAATATTACAATGGCAAACATATTGATTTAATGCAAAGTGATCTTAGCAATGCCAACTATTAGTAGCAATTATTCAAGGCTCATGGCTGGTGTGCATTTGGTATGCAACAAAAGCAACTGGGAGTAAAAAATGTAAACAAAAGAACTGCCACATTCAATACATGCCATCTCTGACTAATACTAATTGGAGATGTAACTGTGTGAGAGAGAGGAGAGAGAGAGAGAGAGAGAGAGAGAGAGAGAGAGAGAGAGAGAGAGAGAGAGAGAGAGAGAGAGAGAGAGAGAGAGAGAGAGAGAGAGAGAGAGAGAGAGAGAGAGAGAGAGAGAGAGAGAGAGACAGAGACAGAGACAGAGACAGAGACAGAGACAGAGACAGAGACAGAGACAGAGACAGAGGAAGAAGCAGCAGCAGCACGACTGAGCTTTAGTGGTTCTATTATCTTAGAATAATACAAATAGGACCACTGAAATGCAGCATATCTGGGCCTTGGCCTAATGTTGTAACCCAAATTTGGTAGCATTCTGACAAGTGGGTCTGGGGAGGAAGGTTTTTGAAGGAATTTACACGATTTTCCCAAACATTTACGAAGTCCACCATTTTGAGACACTTCCGGTCATATGATCGGCATGGCCTCCACAATTTAACATCAGGATCCTGTCCGAATGTTGTAACCCAAATTTGGTAGCATTCTGACTGGTGGGTCTGGAGAAGATGATTTTTAAAGAAATTTACTAAGTCGGCCATTTTGACAAAATTAATGTCACGTGACTGGAACGAGCTTTGTTAGCAGTCAGGAGAGGAACGTTGCTGCCAAATTTCAGCTGGATCAGCCCAAAAGTTTGGCGGGAAAAGTCGAAATAGGAAGCGGATGGACGGACGGACGGACGGACGGAGTTCAATGATAATACCTTCTCTGGAATTTAAATTCCAGATAAGCTAAAAAAAAATGGGACAGTTGGAAAGCTAATAATCGATTTACTTGGAACAAAAAGTTTCCCATTTAATTCTTAAGATTCCCGTTTTTAAAAGCCCGTGTTCCTAGGATTGAGGAAGAAGCAGCACCTTGAGTTTGAATGCTGTCGTAGAATAATAAAAATGGCAGAGTTGGAAAGCTAATAATTTATTTACTTGATTGAAAAGCGAATAACCGATTTACTTAGAACAAAAATTCATGCCAGTTTATTCACGAGGATGTCTGTTATAAAAAAAAACCTCTTTCGGGGATTGAAGAAGATGCGGATATAGGAGGTTAACATTTATTATTCTACGACAACAGGAACTCTTTAGAAGGACAGGGGAGGAGCACACAAAATGATGTACAGTATCGTAATATTTCTCAAAGCAAGAGAAAAACAAGGACAAATGTGTCCACGAGCAGCGTCCGAAAGGTTGTCGGCTTAAACAACAACAACAACTTCCGCTATTTCGTCATGTGCCTCGATTAAGCCAATAGCGAAACGCGTCATAATGTATTTACGTATTTACAATATATCGTGTATTTACGAAATAAATAATGTATTTATGAAATTACAATACGATAAATGGAATAATCTTTAAATAGTAACATGAACTTTTCGAAACTTTAAAGCAAATGTCCGAATATATTTAAAAGTTCATGATAGACGCTCTCAAAAGGCACCGTCTATGTGAGGATGTGTACATGTGCTCAGTATTTAAGGAGATCCAGACCTTGTATATACAAGAGCCGAGTCCGAGAGATTAAGGTTTTGTCTTCACAAGAAGAAGAAGAAGAACAAGAAGAAGAACAACAACGCCGAGCTCTCTATTAGCAGCGTTCGCTACGCGAGACGCTGCTAAAAATGTATGAATACATGGAAGGAGCACACCAACAACCACAGCCACAAGAACAATTACTCCGTATTATAAAAGATCCTTATTCACGTGTTTTACATACTCATCGAGATTCACAGATCGACATGCAATATGATTGTAAAGTACAACATGCTGTCATTTCATTAACTCTGTCAGTAAAGCAACGGGTCGGCACGCCTAGAGCATAATAAAGCAGAATGCTTGTTGGGAGCAAAAAATAATAATATGGGAGGATGGATAGGCACGGTAGGAAGGGTTGTGACCTCAAAACCAGCCATAAACAAGAAATTATTGTTTGACAACACATTTTGTGTGAACAACATTTTCTCACTATTTACATATTGCAAAAGATTAACACTTTTTTTTAACCAGACTCAGTGGCGTAATGGCTAGAATGTTCTTTCTGAATCCAGGAGGTCGGTGGTTCAAACCCTGGTCACGTCATACCAAAAACGTTAAAAAATATTGTACGTGCTGCTTCCTTGGTTGACACTAAGAATTTAAGTGGACAGAGAATGGACAAACAATGCTGGGAAGGTAATGGCAAACCACTCAGTCTAACCCTTGCCAATAAACTGCTTTAGCAGCACCAATGCTCTAAAGATTATGCAACATCAATCAGGTTTTTATTGAATTATCGGGGAAGAGATATTGTTCAGCAATACATTTTGTTGATATTGGCAACACAAGTGGAATATTTTTTTTATCGTGTAGTAACATTTTATATGCAGAGTAAATGGGAATATGGTCCACTGGGAGGATTACATTGACAATGCTTAAGTATAGAAACAAACATGATGTGCAATGACTGCAAAATAAGATGAAACCGTCAAATTGTGAACGATTGAAATACTATCTCAAAATACTTGTCCACCATCTGTAAAATGCAAATTTAGATCAACCTGACTCCCAGTATTTGCAGTTTGTCGTTTTTGACAAAGATCTATATGAAGGTCCGTCAGTTAGATGTTGATGCCGGCATTTGCTCCTGAAAGAGCTTAAGGCAACTTAGGGGGTACATCCCTTCTTTGAGTTCAGACAAGAATACTGCTTGCGATTAGATGATCTTCGCCCATCAGGAACAAAGTGTACTGCCCAGCGGAAGGTGCATTCACAAATATGGCCTCAATGCCAATCATATTAGCTCTTCATTGGAGTTTTTATCTTGCAATGTTATATAATTACTATACAGATGTCGTATTTGGGTTTTTGTGAGCAGATTGATGAGGCTTCAGCAGAGGGCACTGCATTCCAGCAGAATGGTTGGAGCATCCACTCTGATCCAGGGAGGTCAGCGGTTCGATTCCAATAACTTTTAAAATGATACATGCTGCTCTCTTGTTTGACACATAGCAAATAAATATGGAGCACGAAAAAAAAAACCCCATAGGTTGGCCTCCATGTGGCGGTGGAAATTTCTCCTTGGTTGCCCCACTGAGTGCAGCAAGAAAAGAGACGTCATAATGATGGTGTCGCTAGTACTCAGAGTACCAGTGGAAGTTCCGTCACTTCCTCCAAGCTCAATAGTTGTGGTTGTCTGACTTCAAATCCAGTGTCGTTTCATGCATTTATCTGAATGTGTGTGTGTAATTAGTGTTGCTGCTCTTCCACCAGCACAAGGGGCACCATATATTGTTGGTACCCAAACTAGCATGGATGACTGGCACAGTAGAGATTAGGCAGAAGGTTCTTTTCAATATGGAATGTCCTAGTTCCTCACATGTTGCTGCCAGTGAACCCTCTTCAAACAACGGCACCTCGTGTTAGACCAGGTCTGCTAGTCATCGTCCATGTTTCTGCTCCATACAAGAGAACAAAGATGACCAAGGTCTGATACATCTTGATGTTAATATTTCAGTTAACTCACCTTCTGCGAAAAAAAATGGGCCTGGCAGGCAATTTATGATGGCAACTGCCTTGATAATGCATGCCATAATGTCACTTGATGATGGCTCTGTCTTGTCAATGGATGCCAGATATGTGAAGCTGTCAGAAAAATTCACTTCCTCACCAAAGAGGTGAAGAGCTGATGGGCTGATGTCATCTGGTGTCAGTCATGACTTTTGTCTTCTGCCAGCTAATAATTATGACAACACATGTGGCTTCTTCCTGGAGGATAACCAAGGCATCAGCTGATAATGCAAAGATGGCAATGTCATCAGTGCACTCAAGTTCATGCAATCTGTAACATCCCAGTTAGACTCCACAGGTATAGTGCCTGTGCAGATGCAGCTCAAGGTGGTCAATCGCAGTGTTCAACACGTCAGGGACCAGTATGCAGCCCTGTTGAATGCTGAAGCCGATCAGAAATTCCTGGGACAATAGGTGACCAATCCTGTTCATACCCCAGGTAGGTAACAGTATGCAGCGAGCGGATTAGTTGAACAGTGTGTTGTGGAACACATCAAACCACGACTTCCACATATCCTGCACCATCAACACCATCAAATAATACACCATCAACGTCCTCCTATCTTTTTTTTTTAAATCAATGTATCAGTTGTGGAGTATGCCTGGTGTTGGCGCAGTGGTTCGGGCAGCGGCTTGGGATCCAAAAGGTCCTGAGTTCAAGCCCCGTTGGGCCACTGAATTAATACACCAGGGGGTTGACTCAGCCTGTCATCCTTCCGAGGTCGGCGAAATGAGTACCAGTATACTGGGCCGGTGTATACCCCAGTTAAAATAGGTGTACCATATCCCTGTGTCGTAAAAGGCGACCAAGGTTGCGTCAGGAAGGGCATCCAGCGTAAAACATGTGCCAAATCACTATGCGTATCATACGGATGATCCGCTGTGGCGACCCCTAACGGGAGTAGCCGAAAGAAGAAGAAGAAGAGTATCAGTTGTGGAGTATTTAAAGCCAAGTGGGTTCACCACGAGTGCACTTAGCCCATGATGTTGCTTGTTCAGAAGTCTTATGAGGAAAAGAGTATTTGTTGGTACCTTAGAACTACACCATTTTGGTCATTATAAACTTACTTGTATGCTTGCAACTTACCATTTGCTTCATTTATCTGACATAGTTTGTTGTTTCAGAGTATAATCCAGAAATGTTATTTGAGATACAATTACAGTTCCAACAAAATATTGAACGCTCTAAGGTGTCCTCAAATTTTCATGCATAATTGGCCGCTCAAAATAAATAGATGAATGCATGGTTCGGGTGTGTGGTGATGCTGCGCTCATATTCAACAATTGCAAAATGATCCATGTTCGTTGAAGATGACCGCAGGTTAGAAAGACTGGTAGATACACCCACAAACCTCAGACTGAAGAGTAAATCATGGAGAATCACCACGTTAAATTACCAAAACATCCACAGAATTTGGGATTTTTTTTTTAAAGGTAACATGCACTAATACATGGGAATGTCCAAGGATCCAGCCGACTTTAATCGCTTGTCTGATCTCATGCTTACCCAAAATCGAATGAACTGACTTTTTTGATCATACAAACATAAAATAAACACCTAATTATATAAATAGTACATCATACACGAAAGGCATTTAACATAGGAATAATTCATAGAAAAGATAAACAACTTATGATTGGATTGCAGTGGAGCATCAACTTACTTTTTAGAAAGCCCTCTCTCTCACTGATTACAAGCTGGTGCCCAAGCTTTGACTTCAGTGTTGTTTAAAGATCTTTTTGTGGTCGTGCTGATAACAACTTCCTTAATCGGTCCGATCAAATAATTTTGGAACTTAATTGCTACACCTCAAACGTACCTATTAGGCTTTCTACACCAGGATAACAAAGAAGGCATATTAGGAAGAGTAGCATGGTCATCACAGCAATGGTGGGCAGGAAGGACGTTGCACTGAGTGGGGGAGGGGGAGTGTAACCATGTTCACACCTACTCACCTAAAGATGTACACATCATACTTTCCAGCAGATCTCCCAGTCATTCTCCTCTTCACTTTACGATGCCATCCAATGGGGAGATATGGATCGTAATACATTGGGATTGTTTCCTCCCTCCTCTTTCTGTGTTGCTAAACCCACAGAAGCAAACATTCAATTTACCATCAAATGCAATGGCACTCACAAGTAGTCTCAAATGTACTACCACATAAAATAATATACACATATGATATTATACTAAAGCCCTCTATGAATACAACCACTGATTGATGGCAATAAAAAAACATTGCAGTGTAAATGTTCCAATAACTAATAGGGGATTTTCGAAGTGATGTATGAATGCAAACAAGGCCTTTTGCACAAGCGGTTGGGAACGAGTATGGAGCCCTGTCGTAACTACCACTGATCGGACGATTTGGTGAGATCATCGGTCAGCCCCTGCACAAGATCGATGATTGGGCCATCCACGATACACGTTGTTACACCACGTTATCGTTGTGTCGGCTCGTACCGGTGCACCGAAAGATGAGCGAACTTAACTGTCCAGAGCTCTGTTCTTCATTGCACGAGCCACTGGTAGCCTAAAGTGTGGCCCCTGATATGCGGCAAATAATACACAAATGTGAAACCACCCCCCCCCCCACCCCAATCATAATCCTCCATCAATGCTATCAAATTGACATAATGGTTTCAAATGAGTGAACCAATGTGAAGCATAAAGTAACATACCTACACCAGCAGATGGCAGTATACAAACAGCAGACCAGTTAACCACACTGAAGAAGAGTACGTGGGGGTGGGGCCTAATAGTAGCCATTACAGAGTCCTCAGGTGGTGTGGTGGCGGCTCACACACGTGTTATTGGCAAAAGTGCCCCCCTCTAAAAATAGTGAAGATCACTGGTCTAGAAGAAGTAAAAATCATAATAAGGTGCCTATTTCAAAATTGTTAACCATAATTGTTGTGTTCCTGAATGCAAATCAGACTCAAAAATATAGGGAACAAGCAAAAGTACCCGTCCCCAGTGATGGGAAATGTGATTGGGCATTTCAAATCCCAACACTACCAACATCCTTCCTTCCCATTGACTTTCAAGGCTTGTTCTGGACCTGCTTATGGGATCGAAAGGCTTGTTCTAACCGTCAATGTTGGATTGGCCTGATGGGATCATCTTCGGGCATTATGTCGAGCCTGTTTGTGAGCTCTAATGGAAGCATTTGAGTGAGCCATTTGCCTATGTATAGTGTTTTGGGCCCGTTCTTGCATTCCAATGGAATGTTGACGTGCCTGCATTCGTTCTTTAGGAGCACAATTTTCTCGTTATCTGTAGTCGTTATCTTATCGGTGTGTTCTTTTTCTTGCTCTCTCTCACATTCTTGTTCAGCTACCATCACTGCCACATTTGCTCTTCTGGCTTGCATGTGTTGCCTTGCTTGCTCTCACTTTTCATAATCAGTTATCATCCCTTTCACTGGCATGATTGGATGGAGAAGAGGATTGAGGAGGAAGAAGAAGGAAGAGTGGTTAAAGCATGAGAAAGTCATAAAGCTGTCGGCGTGGCAAAATTTTCCTTGGCTCATAGTTTCTTCGCACATGTTCAAACAGAATACGTAACCATGCCAACGGTTTTTTTCAACCAAGTAAATCGAAGATTACCTTTCCAACGGTAGATAATCAGATGAAGGTAGAGGGTAGGGGTTGGAGTTCAAAGCCGCAAACAGACTTTTTTTGGGGTCCGAAATATGTTGCCAGTGAAAAAAGAAGATGACGTAGAATGCGGATATACATAGAAACACTCTGCTGGGACCCGCATCAATAACAGTCGCTACATGGCGATCTTACGCATTGTGGCGCTACTTTATTAATAAACAATGAATACTAACATAGACATAAACAGACATTTGAATGTCATTACCATAAAACAGACTAAAAAGAAAACCACAAAGCTTTTCGTTGTGCTCTCTTCAGGTGAAATCCACACAAAATGAATGAGGTAAGGAAGAAGAACAGAAAAATAGACACCTATCAACAAAGTCAATTCCGATTGGATGTTCTCTACTGATGCATCACTTCCCACAGGTCGAGGTGGGAGGAGCCTGTTCAGGGATGAACTCTCCAATTGGAGGTTGCAGAGTCTGAGGCGGAGCCTCTAAGGCTGTTGCAGAATCCTCTTCATCAACATCTGTGATCGTGAGATGAGTTTGTGTTCCTCTTCGAGGGGTTTCCTTAGAAGCCGGTTACCGGCGACCCACAGCCGTCTACTAAGAGAAAAAATGTCAAAGATCGCCGCCTACTGTAGCGCCGATTTTTCGATTTTTTTTTTGTTTTGTCACCACAAAATCTCTACACCCGTTTTGAAATCCGAGACGAAAACACATTAGTATTTCGATAAAAGCGGGCTTACTTTTACTATTAGTACTCTCGCCAGGTCTCGCACAACACTGACCTAAAAATAACACAAGCAGCTAAAACACACCCCCTGCAATAGAGTTCTCTGCTTTAGCCTCGTTTTGGACTGTTGGCCTGATACCCTGATACCATACAGCAATGACCTCAAGAAAATAAACTTTGTAGGCCTCGCAGTTTCGGTGCCGAAACGATGGCATCGAAACGAAAATCCCTGTTTGACTTTGGATTTTCGAAGAAGTTCAAAGATATGGGAGGTAAGCTTCTGGCCATCAGTAATTGGTCTAAACTTGCACTCTTGCAAGTGCGACGTTGTTGTTGTTTCACGAAACACGTGTTTCACCTAGTCCATTTTGAGCTTTTGTCAAGTGATGCGGCTCCAAAATACATGGTCACCCGTTGTGCCTTTTTAATTTATAAAGTAATTAGCCTATAAGCTTAAAGAAGCTTTTGTACATGTTATTATTCGTGGTTATTTGCACTGAAAATCGCCGTTTATTCACTGAAGTGAAGGCCAAGTATGAGCAGCTGTGAACTGGCCAACTGAATACTGGTACCACAGGTACATGCATGTACCATAGACTTGAACTAACTATACAGTATAGCTGAATTTCAGTCAACCAGTCAGTCAGTCAGTCAGTCAGTATGTTAATGCAACTACATCCAGTATAGGTCTTACCACCTGTTTTTGTGGAGTTTTCCACCCCAACAGCATGATAATATGAGAACTATTTCATGTCAGAAATCATGCAAGAATGCATCTCCAGCCATCTCGGATCCTCCGGCTTCCAGGGCCCGCCTCGGGCCCTGGACCCCGGCCATACAGCTGCGCTCGCTTCGTTCGCGGTGATGGTAACCTGCTACTTTTTAATGGTAGCCTCCTACTCCAAAAAATAAGGAAACCCCTGCTCTTCTTCTTTCCACAAATAAGCAAAGCGAGTGGACAAACTTTTTGCCGACATAACATCAGGTCCATGAAATAGATAAATATCACTTCTTGTATTCGGAGATGTGTTATATTTCGTCCTCTACTCAATATCTTGAATGCATCCACATTATAATGTTCAGCAAAGTTTGCATTCTCAATCAAATGCTGTCCAATAGCAGATTCACACGATGTTGGGATTGATGCTGGGACTTTCCTACAAGCACATCCCAGCTGTATTCATGTACCAATAGTGATTTTCCTGATGGACAAAGGGACATGCTGTTTGATTCTGTCAGTCAGAGTCTGGGTAGTTCTGCCTCCATACCGAGCATCACACCGGCACTTGAACTCATAAATAATATTGCTAGTTTTGAGGCAGGCAGAACATCCTTCTTCACTGCAGGAATCAGACATCAAGAGGTGAAAATCACTCTTGGACGAACAGCCAGATATGTATTTGAGACACATCTTTTGATTTGTTCCTCATATCTTTGTGACATTTTCCCTTTCCAAGGAATATTGATATAGATCGGGCACTTTTCAGGACCCATGTTCCGTTCATCTATAGCAGTGAGGAATTTGTGAATAAACCTCCTGATGATATACTCAGGATATCCATTCTCACTGAGGATGCCGGCAATCTTGTCCATCTCTGTCTGAAACTTGGAGTTGGAACATATCCCCTGAGCTCGACTCACTAAGACTAATACATTGATTAAACCAATCTTGTATCTCGTGAACTAAAGGAGTCCCATCGAGTATACTGGCCGGTGAAAGTGTGCTTTCTATAGACGGACGTAGTAAACAATGATGCAGATCTCTCTACCATGACGTACCGAAAGGGTAAGCAACCAGAACGTTCCAATTCCGTCGTGAACTTAAGGGCAGGATGAAGATAATTCAATTCATTCAAGAAGCGGTCACATACTTAAAAGATTCAAACAGGCAAAATATGTCATCCACATATCTGTAGTACAAGATGACAAAATATGTCATCCGCATCCCATCTTATCATCAAGGCTTGTGGAAGAGCAAGAACACAGAACAGAACAATGACACCTGGGAGTAGACCATTCACTTTATATGGAAAACGTTTTTGTACATTCCAATTTTTACGTTCTTTTTTGATTTTTTTGTTTTTTCTGGTGTTTGATCAAATGTTTGATATTGATATGAAATGTTGAATGTGTAATACATTTATAAATTGTCATACAATTCAGTGGAAGCCACAAAGTGATTATAAAACTGAATTGAACTGCATAAAGCAAGACAAGGTAAGACTGCTATTTCAAACCCTACCGGGGTTCTTCTACAGATGCAGACATTCACAGTAATACATACATGAGAATCAAAATGCCACACATCTTCCCATCAGCACATCTACCCCTCCTTTCTGGTCTTGCACTCCCTGATCTTTCAGTTCTTCCATGAGCCTGGCCTTTGTTTCCAAAAAAAAAGGAAAAAAATTGAAAGTCCAAATGCTGCACCTGAATATGATGCACACACTGGAGGGATAGGAGCTGCACGGAGATAATCAACCTTGAGCCCAGAATGCATAAGCAATATTTGAATGTCAAGAATATATAAGACCCAGAGTAGTTTATTCAAAAAATAAACCAACAGCGACCAGCACAGCTCATCACCACGATGAGCAAGTTGGAATACTCTTGTGGCACACCAGTTACCCCAACTGTTCCCCCATGAATGGAAGTGTTCACCCAACTTGGCATTACCTGTGAGTCTCGAATCAAAAATTCATCCTTTCGCTCTGTTGTTGGCGAGAAGGATTTGTGTTGCATTTGTGGAACAGACAAGGGTGTGAATGACATGGAGCTGAAAAAAAAGGTACAACATTATACTTCCTGGTTGTGAAGAATGTATCATAAATGGAAATGCACATCCATGCCTCCGACTGTACGCTAGTGAGAAACCCCTGCAATAATATATAGGAACGGAAAAAAGTTCCCATGCACCATAAAAATTACACAAAATGATACTGACATGTACCCTAGCAATACAAGCCTGGTGTTGGTTTACCAGTTAAAGTGGCTGGCTTGGGACCCAAGGGTCCTGAATTCAAACCCCTGTCGTGCCATTGAAATAACACCAGGAGTGGCAACCCATTAAGTAATGTGCTCCTTCACCAAAACGAAACAGCCTCGGCAGCCCTATGCACCTCACGGCGTGAAAAGAATGGTTATTATTTACCCGAGCAATACAATGATCAGCCAACACGTGCCTTGCCATGTTCTGCAGTTTACCCCTGAATATCCAGTTATTTTAGTCTTCATCAGAACACAATACAGTTCCCATCGTGTACAGCCTTTTTGGCTGCTGGTTGCATCATTGGTTAGGGGTGCAGCAATGCCACTGATGCAGTACCCCTATTACCAGTACACTGGTGCTCATTTCACCGACCTCGGAAGGATGACAGGCTGAGTCAACCCCCTGGTGTTAATTCAGTGGCAAACGGGACACAAACCCAGGACCCTAGGATCCCAAGCCACCACCCTAACCACTAAGCCAACACCAGGCTTACTATAGTCACTCTCGGAGACATCAGCAAAATCAGAGACTGTCCACGTTGTGGGTGGCCACGTGTGATGTCATGTCAGCAGGGTATCCATATCCGGTTGGTGAAATTTAGGTATCGGTTTCAGGCAGCAAAATTGACAGCTCGCAGCATCTCTGCATGTGACCAATCAGTTCCAGGAACAGTCAGGAATTGTTTACGTGAGCATAGCATCCGACCACAACAATCAGCAGAATGTCTGATTTTGTTGCCAAGTCATTGGCATGCCGGCAATCTTGTCTTTTTGGTATAACCAAGTATAAAAATTATATACTTGGTGTATACAATGTCTGAGTTTCAGGAGACAAGATTGGACTGCTATCCTCTTTACATACAAGTCGAGGTTCCATCATGACAGAGGTGATGGTCATTGTTGCGTTTATTGATGGAAATGGGAATTTTATGCTGACACATGTGTTGTGCAATGTTCATCGTTCAGCGGTGTAAGCGTGATGGTATGGGGAGACATCACCGCACATCACAGAATCCAGATGGAGGTCATTGGTGCCAATTTGACAGGTATTCGGTACCATGATGAAGTTCTCCATCCTCACGTCTTGCCATTCCTGCAGGTTCTTGAATTTAACATCACACTTCAACAGGATAATGCACACCCTGAGGTCACACAAGTGGTCATTGACTTAATGGCACAACAGAACATTCCACACTTCCCTGGCCAGCTGTTTCGCCTGATCTGATCTTTCTCCCATAGAACGTGTGGGATGAAATGGAACGATTGTTCAGTCTTAAAAACCAGCCAGTGACGTTGGCCCAACTGCGGCAGACCTTGGTACAGATCTGGAGTGACATCCCTCAAGCCTTCTTCAACCATCCTGTGTCTTCAATGAGGCACTGTTGCCAAGTGTGTGTCAACAGAAATGGTGGTGACACCAGATACTGAGCTGTGAACTGACTTTTGACTGCACCCCTCTTTGAGCCTCTGGAGACGTGTCTTGCACACTTTTATAAAGAGCTTTGCATATTAGATACTGTATTAGTGTATAGTAACAGATGATGTGAGACCGCCATAGATTAACTCCCAAGATGCCGAGTGGAGGCGTACTGGACACGTGGAGGCTCGACAGTGCGACAAATTCATGTCGCACTGTAGAGCCACTGTACACAGAGGTTTTGGTGCAAGCGTTCAGTTTTACTTGGGGATTTCGCTATGCTGCAGGGCAATTCCGTGGCTCAAAATGGAGTAAGAATACGCTTTTACACACAACAGTTTAATTAATAACTAGGAAGAGTGCCCGTCCCAAATGACGACAACTTTTCTGGTAAAACTACCAAAATCACGACTCACTGCTCGCCTTCACTCTTTCCTTCCTCTTTTTTCCCCACCTTCGGAATAAACTCCCACACTCTCTTCAATCCCATTCTTCCCTCCAGGCCTTCTAAACAGCTGTTCACCACCACCTCTCATCTTCCCCCATCCAAATCCTCGATCTTTTCTACCCCCGTTAATCCACCCCAAACCCACCTCCTTCAAATTCCCTGCTTTCCTTCCTGAAAGTCCCTCTAATGTCCATCTTGTGTACTCCGTGTTCCCCGCCCCATCCCTCTCCCTTCCACAGATCTCCTAATGTCTCTGTTCCCCACTGTTTTGTCCTTCCCTCTCCCACTGTTTTGTCCTTCCCTCTCCCACCCCTCTTGTCTCATGCCCCCACCCCCTCCCCCTTTGCTGTGCGTTGTGTTAGCTCTCATACAAGCCTCGACAATGAATACAAAAAAAAAAAAAGCTGGCAAAAGCATCTGTCCCCAGTGATGAAAAAAGTTGAAGTTAATCCATCAATAAAAATAATACTTAATAGACTTTAAAAAGTTAAATTGTGTTGCACTCTTGGTTTCACTCAGAACCAAAACTCTGAGCTATTTATATCACCCACTGCAAAATGGTGGTACAGCATTTGGTGCAGTGGAGGTTGGATTTGTCTAAAAAGAGGGCAAAATATCCTGGTTGCAAAATAAAATTTGGCATCAACATTACTCACGCCTGTTCTCCAGTCATTTCAAAAGTGAATGTTGAGCTTTTCAAGTGCAGCACGAGAAGCGGCCGCCGTAAACAGGAGACAGATGAACGCACGGAGAGACACCACAGTTCACAATATATAATAAATGATTTCCCTTCCGACACAAACTAAATGATTTCCTTCACAACTACATCCCCTCCACCACTCTCCACCCCTATATGCGCGTGCTCTATCCTGTTTAAACGGCTTTAATTTCCTTTTCAGTTTTTTTTTTTCACTTTCACAATTTAGTTGTTACTTTTATTTGATGTCCCATACTTGTTACTGAGCGCCTGTGCTGCCGAAGCAGCTTCCTGAGCAAGGGTTATATACTGGGTGGTTTGCCATTGCCTTCCCAGCAATAGTTCAAGCAGCAATTTGTAACTTGATTGTCTCTGTGTCTCTGTCTCTTCCCCCCCCTGCCCCCCCCAACCACCCCCCGCTCTGGCTGAGGACAGTGGGCATCAGAGCACTGATGATCCCCAAACCAAATATTCTTGAGAATCTTCAGAGGCATCTGTATTTAAAACAGGAATAGACAGGAGTAATGTCCAGGACACTGATGGGACATTTTCTGATTTGTCAGAGGAGGAGGTGGAGGTGCCTGATTTGTCACAATCAGGTGCCTGAAATGATGTGATAAAAGAACAATTTCCTGATTTAATCTCCTTTATCCAAGATGCAAAAGTTGTTTTAAAAAATCCTGAGAAATTTAACCTATCAAAATCTCAATACCACTGGTTAAGGAAAGTCATTACTAAAGCAAGGTCTGGGTGTTCTCAATAAGAAGTTAACTTCTTAACCAAGGAATGTAAACTTTCACCCTTGGAACACTAAATATGAATGGTGGGGGTGCAAATCCCATCAGCCAGATGCAGGTGAAAAGCCTGTTCCAACGTAAAAATGTCGACGTGATTCTATTGAAAGAAACTCACATTCCTGTGAAAGTATAACATGACTGGTGTAAAGTATTTAAGGCCAAGGGAATGAAAGTCCTAGAATACCATCCTTATGAAATGAAAAATACATGAGGCTTTTTTTTATTATTTCAGAAAAAGTACAAAAATCCACCATTTCTATGCAAGAAAGGTCTATTCACAGTTTTATATTTCAGTACAGTGTAAATTCTTAGTATTTATAGATACAACAGTACACAAACTGAAATATAAAACATGTGTATCGAACTTTTAACGAACATCATAGGTGCGCTGTGATTGGTTGATCACTTCGGAACTTCAAACTTCGTTCATATTCGGAATTTCTCGGCTTGGCGCCAAGAAGGGGATAGACTATGGTGAACAAAAACACCGTTTTGGTGATTTCTATGAAGAATTATGATCAACTCGAGTCAAGGGTTTTTTTTTTTTGCAAATAATGAATTTTTTTGAAATATTGAAAATTATTGCGGCAGCTTTTGAAGCATGCGGGCGGTGGACGGTATTCTAGGACTTTCATTCCCTTGGCCTAAAGGATAGTGTTTGTTTAGTAATATGTCCTCTGTGTCTGCCAGTGTTGGTTTGTGTGTCTTTTTTTGATTGGTTTGTTAAGACCAGGGCTAGCACCTGATTCGTGTGTCTTCCAAGAGGTAATAAAAAGGTGATTCACTTCTCTGGAATTGGTAGTGAACAACTTCAAATTCACTATATTTAATGCATACACACCTAGTGTGAGTAAGGAGCATAAAGCTTTCTTTTCTTCCATGATTGATCACTTTAAATCCATGGATTGGGATCAGTGTGTATGTGTGTGTGTGTGTGTGTGGGGGGGGGGGGGAGACTGTAGTTGTACATTTAAACCTGTCACAGATAGGAATTCTCTGGAACCACATCCTGAAGTTCATGCTGACCTTTGTAACTTCTTTTCTGGTATGGGTCTGCTCAATGTGTGGCGATTGCACCACCCTAGCATTTTACAGTATACGTGGTGCTGGTGTACCAATGGTTAAGTGTCACTAGCGAGACTCGACCGGTGGTACATTAACTCACAGCATAGGAATGCTGTAGTTTCTTCTAATCTCTCCCCTTCGATGTTTTTGGATCACCACATAGCAACCTTGGACCTGTCATTTCCCCACCTTAAAAGTAAGAGTGCTTATTGGAAATTTAACACCGGTCTTCTCGATGATGATTTACTTAAGGAGACCTTTGGGGTTTTCTGGTCCGAATTACTTTTTTTTTTTGGATACCTTGTCGAGGCTCGTATGAGAGCTAACACACAACGCACAGCAAGGGGACATGAAACAAGAGGGGCGGGAGTGGGAAGGACAAAACAGTAGGGAACAGAGACATTAGGAGATCTGTAGAAGGGAGAGGGATGGGGTGGGGAACATGGGGAATAAAAGATGGATATTAGAGGGACCTTCAGGAAGGAAAGCAGGGAATTTGAAGGAGGTGGGCTTGGGTGGATTAACGGGGGTAGAAAAGATCGAGGATTTGGATGGTGGATGAAAATAGGTGGTGGTGAACAGCTGTTTTGAAGGCCTGGAGGGAAGAATGGGATTGAATAGAGTGAGGGAGTTTATTCCAAAGGCGGGAAAAAAAGAGGAATGAAAGAGTGAAGGTGAGCAGTGATTCATGATTTTGGTAGTTTTACCAGAAGGGGGTTGTTGGCGGACCTTGAGCGCCCTGTGGAAATGTGGTGGGGACAAATCGCAGAGAGAGCAGGGGGGGCAAGGCTGGAGAGGAGTTGGTAGAAGACAGAAAGACCACCGACATGCCTGCGGTGAGAGAGTGAAAGGCCCAAAGACTCAGCCTCATTGCGGGAGATGCCTCATCGAGGAAATCCGAGAAAGGTGGGAGGCAGGAGCACCAGCCCAGAGGAGAGAGCAGTACTCCATCAGGCTGTGGACGAAAGCTTTGTAAGTGGTCAGGAGCTCAGGTGGGCCGAGGAAGGACTTTGCACGACGGAGGATTCCCAGTCGGCGACTGGCTTTGGAGGCGAGGTTTGAAATGTGGCTTTCCCAGGAAAGATCATGGCAGATAGTGAGACCCAGAAGCTTATAAGAAAGGACTTCTTCCAGAGGATTGTTGAGAAAGTGGATGGGGGGGGGGTCTAAACGGTTCTTTCGAAGAGACATGGTGAGAGTGTGAGATTTGTCTGGATTGAAAGACATGTTCCACGTGTTGGACCAGTTTGTGATTTTATCCAGATCTGCAGTGAGCGAAGAAGCTGCTGCTTGCCGGTCTGAGGGATGACAGATGGTACAACAAAGGGTGGAGTCATCAGCAAATAGATACAGAGGATTTTCCAGAGAGTCTGAGAGATCATTGATGAAAACCAGAAAGAGAACAGGGTCCAGAACGCTACCTTGAAGAACTCCAGCCTGGACAGGAAGAGGGGGTGAAAGAACTCCATTTAGGGCCACACGTTGACAGCGACAGGAGAGGAAGTCTACGAGCCATGAGTGGAGATGGCTTTGGATACCATAGGAAGAGTTTGGTGAGCAGGGCAGGGTGCCAGACCGTGTCAAAAGCACGCAATATGTCTTGGGATATGGCTCTGATTTCATGTCTGGCATTGAGGACCTCCATCCATTGTTGGGAGAGCAGAAGCAGCATATCCAGGGTAGAGTGACCTGGTCTGAAACCAAATTGATGATCGGAAATCAAGCCATTGGAGAAGAGGAAGGATTTAATGTCTGAAGCGATGATGGATTCCATAACCTTGCTGATAATGGATTTCATAAGCTTGCTGATGATTCGCAGAAGGCTGATTGGTCTGTAGTTGCAGGGATCCGTTTTTGCAACTTTTTTATGCAGGGCGGTAATGTTTGCTGATTTCCAAGCAGATGGCAGATGACCTTGAGCAAATGAGATGGTGAATAGAACAGAAAGAGGGTGAGCAAGAGCAGAGGAGCAGGTTTTTAGGACAAGTGGGCTGATGCCGTCTGAACCGGTTGCAGAATCTGAGTCGAGGTTTGGCAGCAAGCTCTCCACCTTGTCAGGAGAAAAGGACACAGGGTCCAGGGACAGTTGGGTGCGACTAGGTAAGGTGGGTAGAGAAAGCAATGGGTTTTGGGCACAAGATTTCGATGCAAACACTGAGTTTAGGCATTCAGCCTTTTCACGTGCGGTATCAGCAGTGCGGCCATTTGAGGGAAGGGAGGGGATGGGGGGGCATACACCAGAAACGGATTTGATTAGACACCACCAGGATTTTGAGGAGGGAAAGAGGTTTGAAAGTTCAGACTTGAGCTAAGAAAGATGTTGTTTTCTGGCTCTCCTGAAGGTAGATACACACTTGTTCCGAGCTTTATGGAAGGAACTGAGATTACCCTCAGTTGGGTTTGCTTTCCATGAGGCAAAGGCAAGTTGTTTCAGGACAACTGCCTCACCACAAGCTTCAGTGAACCAAGGGTGGGAGGAAGGGTAGGACAACTGAAGACGAGAGGGGATAAATCTGTACATGAGGGAGAGCAAGTTTCTTTGAAAGAATTCCCAGGATTAGTTGATGTTGGAAAAAGTGGTGATAGGAGACCAGTCTATAAGTTTGATGGCTGCTTGGAGACCCTGCCAGTCAGCTTGAGTGAAATGAAAAAAAGCCTCTCTTGTCCTCTATTATTTTATGGTGGAATAATACGAAAACGCTGATTCGAGTGTTTTGCCAGCAGTACAAGTCATTTGCTATAAACTAGTACGTGCCCGCACGTGCGTGGCTGTACGTGCAAAACAAAAAAAAAACAATTCTTTCAAACCGCGTGCCAGAAACAACAACCACACAGGCCGTTCCTTCGCTCTTGCGTGCCCGTACGTGCGTGGCCTTACGTGCAAACCAAAAAAATAAAAATAAACTTTCAAACAAACACACAGGCTGTTCCTTCACTCTCGTAAACGACGACTGGATTGGGGCATTGTGTTATCTATAAATGCGCATAATAAATCGAGAAATTATTAGAATACAGTAAGTCATCACTATCCGGAAGTGGTGCGTGCCCGTACGGAATGTTCACATGCATTCCACGAATTATCGCTTGCATTGAAATAACAACTGCTGTGATACTTACACACACAGAGTTAATTAAAATCCAAATTAAAATCAAGTTTACCTCCCTGTCTTTGCTTGCCATGACATTCACTGCCATTGACCATTGCCATTCTTACGCCACGGTAACCAAGGCCCCCTTTCCCCATCGGCCACGCCGACGCAGCAACGTGTCCTGTCATTGGTTTGGTAAATAAATGGCCGCAGCAACGTGTCTTGTCATTGGTTTGATAAATAAATGGCCATAACTTGGGAAGCACTTGTCCGATTAATATCAAACCTTGAAAAGGCACGTACTCAGGTCCCCAGCAATATACCTGGCAAGTTCTAATTAGATCGGACCAGTGGTTGTCGAGAAACAGCGGACACACACACACACACACACACACACACACACACACACACACACACACACACACACACACACACACACACACACACACACACACTGCTGGAATTATAGATAGATGATGATCATGTTACAATGGCTTCTTTAGAATCTGACATTCTGCAGCTGGAAAGTAAATTGGTGAAGCAAAATAGTGAGAAGCCCTATAAGTTCCTCTTACAAAGAACAGCTCAATTTAGGAACCTGATTCAGGAGAAAGCAGCAGGATTACTTACCAGTTTGAAGATACACAATTTAAACGTTTCGGATACCCCCAACAAAATACTTCTTCCATCTAGTGTCTGGAAATAAGCCATCACGGCAGGTTTTATCTTTGTTAGATCCGAGTAGGAATATTGTTGTTAATCCCGGTGGTATAAAGAACAGAATTAGAGTTCTACTCTTATTTGTTTAAAAAACAGAATGTTTGTGAAGATATAATGAAGCATGTAACCTCTCCTCTTCCCTCCCGAACTGAGGCTCAATGTGTGGAGCTAGATGCACCAATAACACTTTTTGAGTTGAGTGGTGCCTTGATGGAGATGCTTTTGGGAAAGACTCCAGGAATCGATGGCTTACCAGTGGAATTCTTTGTGGCATTTTGGAACCTTTTAGGTCCTGAGCTTCTGAACATTCTACAGGGTGGCCACAAAGTCTGGAAACATAGGCCAATATACATTATAAATGGTTTATTGACATTACATTATAATACATGATACACAACATGGCCAAAAGTATGTGGACACCTGCTCGTCCAACATCTCATTCCAAAATCATGGGCATCAATAAGGAGTTGGTCCCCCCACTTTGCTGCTAAAACAGCCTCCACTCTTTTGGAAAGGCTTTTCACTTGATGTTGGAATATTGCTGCGGGGATTTGTTTCCATTTATCCACAAGAACACGAGTGAGGTCAAGCAATGATGTTGGATGATTAGGTCTCGCTTGCAGTCGGCGTTCCAATTCATCCCAGAGGTGTTCAATGGGGTTGAGGTCAGGGCTCTGTGCAGGCCAGTCAGGTTCTTCCACATTGATCTCGACAAACCATTTCTGTCTGGACCTCGCTCTGTGCAAGGGGGCATTGTCATGCTGAAACAGGAAAAGGCCTTCCCCAAACTATTGCCACACAGTTGGAAGCACAGAATCATCTGGAATGTCATTGTTTGCTGTAGCGTTAAGATTTCCCTTCACTGGAACTAAGGAGCCTAGCCCAAACCATGAAAAACAGCCCCAGACAATTATTCCTCCTCCACCAAACTTTACAGTTGGTACTATGCATTCAGGCAGGTAGCGTTCTCCTGGCATCCGCCAAACCCAGATTCATCTGTCAGACTGCCAGATGGTGAAGCATGATTAATCACTCCAGAGAACGTGTTTCCACTGCTCCAGAGTCCAATGGCGGTGAGCTTTACATCAATTCAGCAGACGCTTGGCATTGTGCATGGTGATCTTCGGCTTGTGTGTGTGTCTGCTCAGCCATGGAACCTCATTTCATGAAGCTCTCGACAAACAGTGCTTGTGCTGATGGTTCTTTCAGAGGCAGTTTGGAACTCGGTAGTAAGTGTTGCAACCGCCGACAGACGATTTTTCCGTGCTACGCGCTTCACCACTCTGCGGTCCCATTATGTGAGCTTGTGTGGCCTACCGATTTACACCTGAGTAGTTGTTGCTCCTAGACGTTTACACTTCACAATAACAGCACTTACAGTTGACCAGGGTAGCTCTATCAGGGCAGAAATTTGATGAAATGACTTGTTGGAAAAGTGGCATCCGATGACGGTGCCACGTTGAAAGTCACTGAGCTCTTCAGTATGGCCCATTCAACTGGCAATGTTTTTCTGTGGAGATTGCATGGCTGTGTGCTTGATTTTATACACCCGTCAGCAATGGGTGTGGCAGAAATAGCCGAATCCACAAATTATAAGGGGTGTCCGCATACTTTTGGCCATGTAGTGTATCTTCAATGACATTACATGACATGTTCAATGTGTTGTCCCTCATGAGAAATGCACAGTTCAATGCGCTGTGCAAAATTGCAATGAACGCGATGCATTAATGCAGCATTTCCATAAATCCCTGAACATGCATCACGGATGCCGTTCTTTGGCCGAGGGAGGTCAGAGCCTTGTTGACATAGTCTCGCATTATGGCCTTTCAGTTTCGCTCCATTCAATGCCTGTTATATACAGAGCACCTGCCAAACCGACCTTCGGTCTGTTCTATCTTGCAACAAGCTGGTAAACTCGGATATGGCATCGAGATTTTCTTGTCTCACCTCCGGCATGTGAACTCATCGACTCTCCCCATATTCAAGGAGAGCCTGCTAAATGTGTGGCAGGGCCTGTCAGCCGTCAAAAGGTTACGTACGTCACAAAAATGTTTGTCCAGGAGCCCCTATTTTACAACTCTCTTTTCTGACATTCCCAGAAGTCGTGACTTTATTCAACACTTCATTGCGGCGAGTATTACAAAACTGTGGCACCTCTGGCACACTTCAGGATGGGGATGGAAGCCTGTGCAAGAGGTGGCAGATTTAACAGGAATATGGTTAAAAAAAAATTAAAAAGTGATAGGAAAGGTTCGAAACGAAGTTATATTTGGTTTACATTAGACGTGAGATGAAGCCTTGCCCAATGAATGTTCTTTTCCCAATTTAATTGTAGATGATAATTCCAGTGACTCCCCCCCCCCCACCCCCCCCACTAGCATGGGGTTAGAGCTATTTCACAATATTAACAGTAAAAACTTTTATAAGGTATGTGTTAAATTATTGCTTGGGGCTTCACCATTTAATGGAGTGACCCCGTGGAAAGGACTTTTGCCCTCCTTTTGAGCCTGTATGGGTTTCTTTACAGTTTACATGGTAAGTTGATAAGCAAAATGACAGGCGATCTCCAATTGTCGCGCCCAATAAATTTACGAGTCATTTCACCACTGAATCCACTTGTTGTCCTTTTTGTGAAGACACCGAAGACCTGTTTCATTCTTTCATTAACTGTACAAGATCGATTCCTTTATTTCACTCGTTAAAGTATACAGTGGGGAGAACAAGTATTTGATACACTGCCGATTTTGCAGGTTTTCCCACTTACAAAGCACGTAGAGGTCTGTAATTTTTATCATAGTTACACTTCAACTGTGAAAGATGGAATCTAAAACAAAAATCCTGAAAATCACATTGTATGATTTTTAAATAATTAATTTGCATTTTATTGCATGAAATAAGTATTTGATACATCAGAAAAACAGAACTTAATATTTGGTACAGAAACCTTTGTTTGCAATTACAGAGATCAGACATTTCCTATAGTTCTTAACCAGGTTTGCACAGACTGCAGCAGGGATTTTGGCACACTCCTCCATACAGATCTTCTCCAGATCCTTCAGGTTTCAGGGCTGTCGCTGGGCAACACAGACTTTCAGCTCCCTCCAAAGATTTTCTATTGGGTTCAGGTCAGGAGACTGGCTAGGCCACTCCAGGACCTTGAGATGCTTCTTACGGAGTCACTCCTTAGTTGGCCTGGCTGTGTGTTTCGGGTCGTTGTCATGCTGGAAGACCCAGCCACGCCCCATCCTCAATGCTCTTGTTGAGGGAAGGAGGTTGTTGGCCAAGATCTCGCGATACTTGGCCCCATCCATCCTCCCCTCAATACGGTGCAGTCGTCCTGTCCCCTTTGCAGAAAAGCATCCCCAAGGAATGTTGTTTCCACCTCCATGCTTCACGGTTGGGATGGTGTTCTTGGGGTTGTACTCGTCCTCCTTCTTCCTCCAAACACGGCGAGTGGTGTTTTAACCAAAAAGCTCTATTTTGGTCTCATCAGACCACATGACCTTCTCCCATTCCTCCTCTGGATCATCCAGATGGTCATTGGCAAACTTCAGATGAGCCTGGACATGCGCTGGCTTGAGCAGAGGGACCTTGCGTGCGCTGCAGGATTTTAATCCATGACGGCATAGTGTGTTACTTATGGTTTTCTTTGATACTGTGGTCCCAGCTCTCTTCAGGTCATTGACCAGGTCCTGCCATGTAGTTCTGGGCTGATCCCTCACCTTTCTCATGATCATTGAGGCTCCACGAGGTGAGATCTTGCATGGAGCCCCAGACCGAGGGAGATTGTCTGTTATCTTGAACTTCTTACATTTTCTAATAATTGCACCAACAGTTGTTGCCTTCTCACCTAGCCGCTTGCCTATTGTCCTGTAGCCCATCCCAGCCTTGTGCAAGTCTACAATTTTGTCCCTGATGTTCTTAGACAGCTCTCTGGTCTTGCCCATTGTGGAGAGGTTGGAGTCTGATTGATTGAGTGTGGACAGCTGTCTTTTATGCAGATAACGAGTTCAAACAGGTGCAGTTAATACAGGTAATGAGTGGAGAATGGGAGGGCTTCTTAAAGACAAAACTCACAGGTCTGTGAGAGCTGGAATTCTTACTGGTTGGTAGGTGATCAAATACTTATTTCATGCAATAAAATGCAAATTAATTATTTTGAAATCATACAATGTGATTTTCAGGATTTTTGTTTTGGATTCTGTCTTTCACAGTTGAAGTGTACCTATGATAAAAATTACAGACCTCTACGTGCTTTGTAAGTGGGAAAACCTGCAAAATCGGCAGTGCATCAAATACTTGTTCTCTCCACTGTACATCTCAAAAAAATGAATGTTTTGTTCTCCTTTCAATCCTTTATTTTGGGGTTTGCTGTGAAGGGTGATCAAGTGGATACACTTTTAAGTTTCTTGATAGCCACAGCTAAACCTGCAATTTATTTATCAAGGAAGGAAAAAATAAATGGGTGGCCATTAGGGCAATGCCATGTAAAAATGTTCTTCAATGCTTTGGTATCAGCAAGACTAAAACTCGAATTTTGTTTTTCCCAGAATTTAAAAAAAAGGACGAGTTTTCCAACATATGGTGTTTTGAAGGCATTTGCAGGGTTAGCGAGAATCAGTTATTGATACTTTTGTAATGCGTAGGGTCTTTATGCACTCTTCCTTTTCTTCCTTTTCATTTTGCCTAAATTGTCACTTTTCTTTTTTGCATTATGAGTTTCTTCTTCCCCCCCCCCCTCACCCCCAATTCATTGTACCTATTGCTTTGTATGCAGATGTACAATCCTTACCTGCACTTTTATACTTTTGCAATTAAGAGGACTGAAAGAGAGAGTGTCTGTCTTGTCTTTGTCTCTCTCTCTCCACAGCTGTCTCACTCGCTTTGGCAAGCACGTGCAATCACAGGTTGCTGTTGCTCAGTCTCTGGCAGTGCGTGTGGAGCTTTGTGTCGCTTTCTCCCTTCTTATTGTCCAACGTTTTTCGTTTCTTTACCCCTTTCTTTCATTATTTTTTTGTCTTCTTTTTGGTTTGTCCCATCTATTTTGAGAGAGAGAAAGATAGAGAGACAGATAGATCAATAGATATACAGATAGAGAGATATAGAGATAGATATATAGATAGAGAAATGTATATAGATAGAGAGATCGAGAGTGAGATATATAGATGGAGAGATCGAGAAAGATACATAGATCAAGATAGATATACAAATATAGAGATGGAGATAAATATACAGAGATAGATATACAGATAGAGAGATAGAGAAAGATTCATAGAAAGAGAGATTGAGATAGATATATCGATCAAGAGATCGAGAAATATATACAGATAGAGAGATAGAGATAGATATATAGATAGAGAGATCGAGATAGATATATCTCGATCTCTCTGGTGTTGGCGCAGTGGTTAGGGCAGCGGCTTGGGATCCAAAAGGTCCTGAGTTCAAGTCCCGTTGGGCCACTGAATTAATACACCAGGGGGTTGACTCAGCCTGTCATCCTTCCGAGGTCGGCGAAGTGAGTACCAGTGTACTGGGCCGGTGTATACCCCGGTTAAAATAGGTGTACCATATCCCTGTGTCGTAAGAGACGACCAGGGTTGCGTCAGGAAGGGCATCCGGCGTAAAACATGTGCCAAATCACTATGCGGATCATACGGATGATCCGCTGTGGCGACCCCTAACGGGAGCAGCCGAAAGAAGAAGAAGAGAGATCGAGATAGATATATAGATCGAGATAGATATACAGATCGAGAGATAGATAGAGAAAGATATATTTTTGCGGGCCGGGTATCGGCGACGAGCACGACCACTAGATGGAGCTGCAGAGTCGACTCCACCGAACACCCGGAATTCAGATCGTTACCCTCGGACAACTCCGAGGGTACGGGTCCCTTGCAGGACCATGAATCGTCAATAAATCAACCACGTGGTACAAGGTTATTTGCCAAACTTCAAAATACTTAGAGGCCCACGTGGTGAACTACCGAGTATTCACACCCTCAACGGAGCTCAAACGGGACGAGTCGTTTCCGAGCTCGACCCGTGCGTAACCCGAGCGGATGGTTACCGATGTCCCGTCAGTCCAAATGCACACCACTACGGCAACAACGGCCTTCGTTAATTCCCCAACACGCACCGTGTTAAACCAATGAAGAAAACATAGAAACGAGCTGATACATTTAACAGGGGATTTATTTACAATAGGGAAAGGGGAGACACAGAGCAGAATTAACCCCGAATATAGTCATGCAATGTACAAAGAGCAAGCACTTAACAATTTCTACTTACAGACGGGCCTACAGACAGACACACACACACAGAAATGGACCCCAATGGTCTTTATTGAAGGCCTCCAGCTCGAGGACAGGTGAGCTCGAGACCACAGCCTGTGCTTGGACCTGTCCACCTCGTGTGGTCTTCGACGATCTGGCTCGGCGGGTCTCGAACCCGCAGCAACGATGCCACTCCAAGCACCGGGGACGGAGGAAAAGCGTTGGACGCCAGGTGGACGAGACGAGAGACGACCCGAGCACTGCCAAGCCGACCAGACCAGACGAGTCAATATCTGGCACCTCGAACCCGATCACTGCCAAGCTGACTAGACCAGACGAGTCGATCCCCGGCACCTCAAACCCGATCGCCCATCCCCTAACGCTGTTTCCAAGGCCCTGGCGTTCCATATATTGCATTTCTCCTGCGGGCTGCGGTGTCGTGGGAAGGATCGCTGTCTGAGACGTCTCGCCTCTCATTGGTCCGGGGTTCGTGGGAAAGTCGGTGTCTGAGACGTCTCGCCTCTCATTGGTCGAGAGGCCGTGGGAAAGTTCTCTGTCTGAGACGTCTCGCCTCCCATTGGTCCGGGGTTCGTGGGAAAGTCGGTGTCTGAGACGTCTCGCCTCTCATTGGTCGCGGGGAACATTCCATCTCTCTGGGGCGGAGTCGGAGCTCTGGTGGCCGAGGAAACTCCGCCCATGTACGTGCTGACACGCACGTGCTTAATGGCGCCGATGGATGATGGTGGGACGAGAAACGAAGGAGGATGTTGTTGTTGTAGTAGTAATTGATGTAACAAAAGGTCTAACTATAAAATAATTCACAGCGCACGTACAATTATTCACCCATTAAACAAAGGGGAAGGAACCCTGACTAGAAACACAGACTTATCGATATAACTGTTCTATAGGGACCCTGGCTGTTGTGTGCGATGGGTTCCAGATTCGTAACGATATAGATAGAGAGATCAAGATAGATATATAGATTGAGAGATCGAGAGATAGAAAAAGATATTGTTGCGGTTCTGGAAACCGCATCCCTCCAAAGCAATAGCGGCCATCATACAGCAGTCCCAAGACAGTTATTCCATTAATATACGTTCAGATAGTCCCTTCCCTTTGGTCTAGTGGGACAATGGGACAGTGGGACAGTGCGTTGTGTAAGCTTCATAGCTAGGTCTGATTAAATCTCTGTACTCATTCCTATTCTTTTTTCTACTCTTATTCCTGAGGTAAATCCCAGCTACGTGCACCCTTCGCTGTGAGATGGGTCTTCAGCGAAGGCCAAGCAGGCATTATGCTGGACACCCCTCTGCAAAAATCACAGCCTGCCAAACACACGTGCAGCGGTAATTTCCACCCACTGGGCAGAAAGCACACCCAACACGATGCCCACGCTGCACGGAACATCTCCCGAGGAGATGGAAGAAACGGCTGACTCGTTGCTGACTCCACCTTCTTCACCACTTCTCCGCCCTTCTCCAGCCACTTGCCTTGGACTCTGCCTCTCTCTCCACCCATTGGCTTTTGACTCCACCCAAGTCCCTCCCTACATGCCCAACGGTCGCGTCTTATTCTCTG
Organism: Eptatretus burgeri; assembly: GCF_056783735.1. Classification (NCBI taxonomy): domain Eukaryota; kingdom Metazoa; phylum Chordata; class Myxini; order Myxiniformes; family Myxinidae; genus Eptatretus; species Eptatretus burgeri. The sequence continues at coordinate 38,513,099 of NC_140970.1, read as the reverse complement.
GACCGACGCTAGCTGCACAAAATGCCACGAAGCAAGAGACAATGCACCAGCTGTCAGGGAGGGATTGCGGAGCATCCCCCCAAAACGTATTTGTGGCGCAGTCGGACAATCGTGCAAGGTATTGAGAGACTGATAGCCTCATCTCCTCTCCTTTTTCTCTTCATCAACTCCTCTTAATCAGGTTGTGTGTGTGTGTGTGCGTGCGTGCGTGCGTGCGTGCGTGCGTGCGTGCGTGCGTGCGTGCGTGCGTGCGTGCGTGCGTGTGTGTGTGTCCTGGTGCCTGTCCTCGTTTAAGTTAAGAGTGTATAATAATTATATCGGGATAACTCTGCTCTGTGTCTGCTTTTGGAAGTTACCTGTATATTGCTGCACCTTTCACTTTTCTTGTTATTCCTGCTACAGCCAACAATAAACAACATTAACTATGCCACATACCTTTCCTTGCCTGCCTGTAATAAATCTTTGTAGAAATGTTCCCAGCTCATTTTTGTCTGTTCTTTCATTGATCCAGCATGGTCCGTATCCTAACTTAGCCGGGACTTTATTCCCAACGATCCGTTCCTTTTAGCTGGTACGTCCTTGGCAGTGTCACTTGGCTGCATCTGATCCAGTAAAGTGATCCGGTTCGGACAAGACATACTGAGGGCGTGTGCCCCGGTAATTAGATCAGGTGGTTATTTTTAGGTAACCGGATTAACGAGACGGAGGACCCTAAATCATGTGGTTGAGTTATTGGCGTTCACAGTCGGTTAGCGACCCGCCGCGTCACGGAATTATCCGTGTGCGACAGCTTGCAATTCCAGGGAATCTGGTGGAAACCTGAGATAGCTTCTCTCCCTCCCTCCCCCCCCCCCCCCCGTGGTCATCTCACCCGACCCGCAACAATATATATATATATATATATATATATATATATATATATATATATATATATATATATATCCCCTCTCTCTCTCCCTCATCCCCTCTCTCTTTCTCTCTCTGTCCTGTCCTCTCCTCCCCTCCTCCCCTCCTCTCCTCTCTGTCCTCTCCTCCCTGTCCTCTCCTCTCCTCTCTGTCCTCTCCTCCCCTCCTCTGTCCTCTCTGTCCTCTCCTCCCCTCCTCTGTCCTCTCTGTCCTCTCCTCCCCTCCCCTCCTCCCTCTCCTCTCTGTCCTGTCCTCCCCTCCTCCCCTCTCCTCTCTGTCCTCTCCTCCCCTCTCCTCTCCTCTCCTCTCCTCTCCTCCCCTCCTCTGTGTCCTGTCCTTCCCGCCTCTGTGTCCTGTCCCCCCCTCCTCTCTGTCCTGTCCTCCCCTCCTCTCCCCTCCCCTCTCCTCCCCTCAGTCCTCTCCTCTCTGTCCTCTCCTCCCCTCCCCTCCGTCCTCTCCTCTCTGTCCTGTCCTCTCCTCCTCTGTGTCCTGTCCTGTCCTCCCCTCCTCTGTGTCCTGTCCTGTCCTCCCATCCCCTCCTCTCTGTCCTGTCCTCCCGTCCCCAAAGTGACAGGTTTTATTTGCTGGTGTGTAATATGTAACATTTTCAAAGTCCAAAAAGGGTATAACTCTGTCAAAAATTGATGAAACGCTTTGAAACTCAAACTTCTTCTGTATCTCATAATAAAGCCATGCACCAAGTTTCAGTTAAATATGTTAAAGAGTATGGGGGGAGGGGGGAGTCTGAAAAAGCACAGGTCAGACGAACAGACAGACAGACAGACAGACAGACAGAAAACCTACAGCCTCTTCCGGTGAAACCAGTAGGGGATAATAATTTATTATATCCAAGACTATTTTATTCCAATTTTTTTTTAATCTATCTGTAGAGGTCGGGTGAGGATAGAACACACAGGAATTCACCTTTGGAGAACCACTCACAGACATCACAAATCACTCACTCTACATGTACACAATCACTTCCATGGCCAAGCTACCGACCAATCTTACCAATGTCCACGTACAACATTACAACATACAACCATGTACCATGTACAACGTTACAACATTGCGACAACGTTTCTAAATACCCATGTAAATCCAATTTAAACCTATTCCCTGTTCCTACTACCACAACCTTTGTCGGGAAACCATTTCCGACCTTAGGATTTGTCAGGCTGGGCCAGCTGGTTAAGAGAGACTTGTGCCAAAAGCCCCCCAGCCCCCACCCCCGAGAGACCCCCAGCCAAGCCCACAAAAAGGTGGGTATAATTGGGACCGTTAAGTAATCGCAGCAGTTGCTGCTCTTCGCATCCCAAGAAGATCATTCATATAAAAGTAAACAAACTTCAATTTGGTTCGAGTACAGAAGCTGCTGCCCAGGCATAAACCACCGGGATAGCAAGCAGTGTAACCTGGTGTGAAGGAATCTCCAAGAAAATCAGATCACTTGCTACTGGCAGTGAAGGCAAGAAGCTGTAATTTGGCCATGATGCCGGCGATAGCTCGCCTACTCTTCACGAAGGACACCGCGCAGGATCTTCAACTCATGCCGGCAGATGGGACGCCAAGTTTAACGGCCATCCGAATGGCTGACTGACACACACACACACACACACACACACACACACACACACACACACACACACACACACACACACACACACACACACACACACACACACACACACACACACACTAAAACACAAGGATGACAATTTATAGCTGACTCTGGATTCGAACCCAGGCGAGACAACTTCGAGGAGGCGAGTGTGCATCCATACGTCAAGGCCATTCTGCCATCATGTAGGATTAGTAACGTTGAACAGGTAACAAACTCTCACCTTGGGGTCACTGTCATCTTCCAAAACAACCTCGAATTCGTTCGCGTGATGATCCTCCTCATACTCGATAATCTGGAGGTCTCCTTTCTCCTCTTCCCCCCAATCTTTCAGAGACCTGGAAGCCAATGGACACAAAGTTCTTGTAGAACGGAGTTTAACGGTTTACACCGTGACAAGGAAACCATCGGTCGATCATCTCACTGGAGATAAATACACTACAGAGGCCCAGTTAGTCTGGCAGATGAGGTGCGAAATAAAAAAAGATATGTTCCAGTGAAAATGATGTGCAAGTGGCTCGTTTGACAAACGGATAATTCACAAGTTACGTGTCATGGGCAGATCAAGGCTCGGACAACTTTATTGGGAATAATAAAAATAACTTTACCTGGAAGTCTCGTCGAGACCGTCAACACCTGCCATTCTGGCGGAAGAGCGGCAGACCGACGAAACCACGTGGTTCCGACGTGTGACGTCAGGGTCAGCATTGCATCATCACGCACAGCGTGGAAACTACCCATCGGTTTCACTGCCACAAGCATCAAGGATGGATGAAAAGAAAATTTTTTTTACAGTAGAGGGACAATCGGTCCATCGTGCCTGTGCTGCACCCACATGAACCCGACTCCGGCCACACAATCCACAGCGCACAGCCACGAGTCTAACCCTCCACGACACCAACGGCAACCGCACCATGAACACAATTTGAGGAGCGCCGTGATCTTTTTTTGGGGAGTATTTTTCTGCAGTTTTCATTGCCATCAATATTATGAGGTGATCCGGCTATTATGTTATGTTACAATATTATGAGGATCCGAAGGAGTTTTCGAATTTGTTCACGATGCCGGTGATAGCTCGCCGACTCCCACTCCCATAAGGTCTTTAATGTTCACAGACGATATGTTAGTGGACGGGACGCCCGTTTTTAACGTGTATCCGAGGGACGGTACACTCTAATTCCCTGACTGCGAAGCATCAATCGTGCAATAGTCGAGTCGGGAATCGAACCCAGACGAGCACACCTCTCCACTCGGCTGTCGTACTTAAGTTAACTAATCAAATGGACGTCGTGGTGTACATACGGTATTTAAATTAATTATGCTGGCCAAGTACCCACCCGCTGGGTGGGTCGAGTTCGCGCTTTACTTCCTCAAGAAGTATATTGTGTGTTTTGCAAGAAGATTATACATGTTTGTATATTGTGCGTCTAAAATGTTCGAGATGGTCTAAACCAGTGGTCCCCAACCTTTTGATCCCACGGGCCGCATTCACTACTCCCAAGGATGTTGGGAGCCAGAAAAAAATTGATGCATTTTATTGAGAAACTTGATACTGAGAAACATTTTCAGTCAATGAGAAACTTGATACTGAGAAACATTTTCAGAGTCAATGAGAAACTTGATGCATTTTTTTCAGTGTCAATGAGAAACTTGATACTGCTTCTGCTCTCCCAGGATCGAGTTGATGTCGGGCACCAGATGGGAGGAAGCAACACGAAGCGTGTCTTCCAGATGCATGTCGGACAAGGCGTTTCGGTTCTTGTTCTTGGAGTACTTCAGCTTGCTGAAGAACTGCTCGCACAAGTATGTGCTGCCAAACATGGAAAACAACTTCTGGGGATGCTTGATCAGGTTGGGGAAGGTCTGGCGGGGTAGCCCCTTGCAGAACTCCTGGAGTTCCTTCTCCAGGAACTGGGCCTTGATGTCGATGTCACTCTTCAGCTCGATCAGCTCCTCCTGCAGGTCCGTTGGGGCTTGCGAGGGATCGAATGAGAAGGGCATGGCAAAGATCTCGAAGCTGACTTTTTGCTTGCAGAAGTCTTGGAATCGTTTCTCGAACTCCTTCTTCGGACGGGCCACCTCTGTAGCATACCTCTCACCATCAAAAATGGTCTCATCCTCACCGTGCTGGCCCTGCAGAGCAGTGAAGTGGTCGAGTGGGCCGGCACGCAGCTGTGACTCCCACAGCTCCAGCTTGTTCTCGAAGGACTGGATGCAGCCATAGAGGTTGTGGACCAACCAAGAAGACACTCCTTGCTTCTTCCCTGCATGGAGACGTTGAGGGCATTGAGCTTCTCAGTGATGTCAACGAGGAAGGCGAGGTCATCCAGACACTGGGCGTCTGAGAAGTGACCGACTGGCTGGCCCTTCATTCTCAGGAACATGGCCAGCTCGTCCTTCAGCTCAAAGAAGCGCTTCAAAGTGCGGCCCCTGCTCAGCCACCTCACGGCCGAGAAGTACAGGACATCCCCGTAGTTTGCATCAAGCTCCTGCAGCAGCTCCTTGAACTGACGGTGGTTGAGAGCATGCGCACGAATGTAGTTGACATTGCCAATGACCTTGCTCATGACGTCCTTGAAGCCCAGTGTCTTGCTGCAAAGGTTTTCTTGGTGGATGATGCAGTGGCACCAGATGAGGTTGTGCTGCAGCCCCTGACGGCTCAACTCGTCCATGGTGTGACCCTGCAGGCCCTTCTTGGTGCTTAACATGGCAGGGGCGCCATCCGTGGTCATGCTGACCAGATTTGTGTAGTTCAGGTTGGCCTTCTGTAAGGCAGCGTTGCACTCATGGAAGATGTCCTCGCCAGTGCACGTATCCTTCATGGGACAGAGTGCCAACAGCTCTTCAGTGATGTTGAAGTCCATGTCGACTCCCCTGATGAAGATGGCCAGCTGTGCTGTCTGTCATGTCTGTGCTCTCGTCCAAGGCCAGTGAGAAGGCCTTGAAGTTGGAGGCCAGGACGCACAGCTGCTTCTTGAGGTTCCTGGATATGCCTTCAACTTTCCTCGTGATCGTCGTGCTACTGAGGCTGACCGAGTTGAAGATGGTGGCCTTCTCGGGACAGATGCTCTGCACAACGGCTTGAAGACACTCCTTGACAAACTCGCCATCTGAGAAAGGCTTCATGCGACGGACAATTATTTCCGACACCTTGATGCTTGCCTCCATGGCCTCTAACCTAACTTGCCTCTAACCCCTTTAATATTGCGACATGGAAATGTCTTTTGATTGGAAAGTCCTCGCGGGCCGCAGTATAGGGCTCCGCGTGCCGCAGGTTGGGGACCAATGGTCTAAACTCTAAAGGGTACGTTCCGATTGTAGTTACTAGCATATACAATCCAATGCTTCGCTGATGAGGGTAGTAAGGGGGGGAATGGAGGAGGGAGGGTGGTGAAGCGAGGAAAAGAGGAGAGAGAAGAGAGGGAGGGGAAAGAAAGGAGGGAGGGAAAGAAAGGAAGGAGGGAGGGAGGGAAAGAGAGGAGGGAGAGGAAGCTAGGAAGGGGGGGGGGGGGGAGGAGCGAGAGAGAGAGGAGAGAGGGAGGGGAAAGAAAGGAGGGAGGGAAAGAGAGGAGGGAGAGGAATCTAGGAGGGGGGGCGAGGAATGAGGAGGAAGAGCGAGGGTAGGGGAGGGGGAGGGGGAGGTGGAGTGCATAAAGAGAATGATATGTTATGCTTAATGACCAAACAAACACACAAAAACAAACTCATGTCAGAACAGCTGTACACACATCAACACAACAGAGTTTATAATGTAATCCACTGGCACATGTCCAAAAACTTAGATGTCCCAGTTCCAGAAAATTTGTGCGAACATGAACTAAAAGTAATCACTGAAAACATGGAGGTACCTACCGCTCATGTACAAACTAATGATCCCATCGAGGATGAACATCAAAAACAAAGCGTTGCGACCACATATCATACTTAGGTACAAAAAAGAGAAGAAGGCATTGCTGATTGAGGTGTTAAACCAGTGATTTCAGACTAAACGATGCAGAAATCAAGAAAATGACCAAACACCAAGACGTCAAGAATGAAGTGAGAAGATCCTGGCAGCTGAAGAATATCAAAATTGTACCAGTGAGATTTGGAGCTGCAGGAATGATGACAAAGAACCTCACAGAGATATTAAACATATGGGAAGTACCCCCTGGGTGATCACCTGGTAATGGCTCGATAAGAAACTAGGCAACCACTTGTAGGCGTGGATGACCCACAAAATATATAATGGAAAAGAAAGTAAATACCTGTGGATGTTTTTTTATGTCATGAACAAACCTTGGTATATCACGGGTGATAAAGCTTGTGGTCAAGTTTATCGAAATTGTGTTTGGTGTTTCAGAAATGAAAGCAAATGCATATTTTGGGGGGCAACCCCCTCTTAACCCCCCTCAGACTCGATTTTTCTTGTTTCATTAGCAAACTTTGGTACGTCATGGGTGAAGGTTGGAGTGAAGTTTCATCGGAATTGTGTGTATTGTTTCTGAGAAGAAAGCGAATACCTCTTTTGGGGGGCAACCCACTCCCTGCCCCCCGTAAACTCTCTGTAGACCCTTCAGACCCCGTTTTTCTTTTTTAATGCTATCATGGGTAATGAAGGTTGTGGTCAAATTTCAGTGAAATCGTATGTGTAGTTTCTGAGAAGAAGTTGCAAGTATTTGTGGACGGACGGACAGACGGACAGGCTGACGATGCACAAACCCATAAGCTCCATGGAACTACTTTACAGGTGAGCTAAAAACCATCCCTGGGAATATTATTACAAACGAACTACATTTGAAAGCTGTCCGAGGCTCAACGACGATCTTGAAGAGAGTCCTCAGCTCAAAACTTTGAGAACAGAAACCTTCACAGCTTGGTCCATGAATCGTGACCCCTTACTGAAATGAAGATGGATACTTTAAGTCTGCCCTGGAAGGACTCATTTCCACATTCTGTAAACCGCATATGTAGATACTAATCAACGACACACATACAGACACACACACACACAAACACACACACACACACACACACACACACACACACACACACACACACACACACACACACACACACTTTGAGACCTGGGGCAGGAGCATTCAAAACCAACAGCTAGTACATGCAGCGACCTTTGCACCCCACCGGTCGGCTCCAAATCCGATTCGTACATGCTACAGTCCCCTCAACAGGGGGAAGAGGTGGGGGACCAGGGGAGGGTTGGGGGAGGGGGGTAGAGGGGAGGAGTCGGGAAGAGGGATGGGGTGGGGGAGAGGGGGTATGGTTTGGAGGGAGAGGGGTGAGAGATTCCAGCAGATATGACGCCCAGTTTATCGTCCATCCGAGAGACAACACATAAACAGTGATGAATCACCCAGCCTGCGAAACACAGGGAGGACAGTTTAGAGCTGGGTTAGGATTTGAATCCAGGATACACAGAGTGAGCATGCGTACCTCTTGGCTTTCCTGCCGTGATGTGGCGATTCTTTACTTCAGAACTGAAAGGATTTTTTTTCTCAATGTGATCATGTAATTTATCTTGCCTTCCTACCTCCAGTGTTGAACCACGGTATTGCAATTGAATGTTGAAGAACGCACCAAGTGGTTTTACGACACAATGTATGAAATGTTTGAAGAAACTTTTAAAAGCGAAACGTTTAATTTTTATTTGTATTTATCGATGCCGAAGTGGCAGGTCATGTAATGTCACCAAAAACGGGAAACGTCATTGAAAATAAAATTTCACATTTTCAACGAGGCAGCCGCCGCTTGGTGCACCAAAGAACAACACGTGACCAATGTAGGCGAGTAGCTCTGAACTTTGTTCAAGTCGATCTATATATATATATATACAGTACAGTATACAGTGACCGCGAATATTGTAGAGCGCTGGCTTAAGCACTCCAACGAAACGGTTAAAAACGGCTCGCTTGGCACACAATTGGCAATCACAGAACCATCATATTAAACATACACCTCCCGGAGACGCCCAAAATGTCAGATATGTCCAAATTGGACAAATGAACACTTTTCTATGAGTCGTAACTGCTGGAATGTTAGATTCTGGAGCTTAAATTTTGTAATTCTCCTTAGTTTAAGAGCTACTCGTGGTGATCGCATGTGCAGAAATAAAATAAAGCACCGAACACTGACGTCCCCGGATGTTATAAGCATTGCAATATACGCAGCAATTCGTAACTACGATGAACAGGCATTCGATAATATTACTGAGGAAAGTGAAAAAACAAAACTTTATTGTTAAGAAATTGTTGCGGCCTGTTCCAAGTCAAGGCAAGGTAGAGCAGGCCAAAAAACATGGCGGCTTCAGACCCCAGTGAGGTTACCCAGGAAACGCCTTCAGACCCCAGAGAGCGAGGTGGTCGAGGATCGCCTGATAAAGGATATAATTAAATAAGGCTGTAAAATTATCTTCAAAAGGTGTGTTTTAATTAACCCAAACACCCAATTTTCAGTCATGCACTTCCTTCGAGTTTTCTTCGTAAGCATGCAAAGTTTCAGGCTGCTGTGTTGCATGGTTTTGGACATATGGAGGAGACTGACACTTATTAGTATAGATAAAGCTCTTTCTAACCACTGATCTATCCATTGGAACCATACTCGATACAGAGTGTTGGTGCTGCTTAAGCCATCTCCTATGCTATTGGGTACAATCCTTGATGGGTCACCACTCCAATGCAGGATACTCAAATGGCTCACTCATTCCAGCAAGCTGGTATTCATTTTGCCAACCGCAGAAGGATGACAGGTTGAGTCAACCCCACCTGGTATTAATTAATCAGCCAAGCAGAATTTTAACTCAGGACCCTAGCTTCGAAGCCCACCACCCTAACCATTAAGCCAACGCCAGGCAACCACTGATTTACTGATTGATATTAAAGATCGGTACCTTCTGGATGATGTAGAAAGCTGAAATTGTATGCTGATGGACATCGAAGCTGGTACATGGAAAAAAAAATAACAGAATTGTTGAACAACATCCATAAATGAAAATAAATAAATGAAGAATCAAATGCAGGCGAGCAGCCTGAGACAATGGGGAAACACAGTTCATACGTTTACACAATGTGTAAGCACACCCCACTTGAATATATTATATGTCGCTTTTTCTGCACTGCTATTGTTGTGGAATGAATAAACAGACTCAAGATAAAATACCATCACTGAATTTAGTAATACACAAATGATTCACTGTCCACAAGGAAAGTACATTCGATCAAAGAACATTTATTTTCACGATATCGCGGAGTCCAAATACATCGAATGGGAGAATCGGAGTTCCACTTCCGGTTCCGGGTTTGCAGCGTCGAGAGGTCTCCTTCGGGGCTCTCTGCTGACGTTCTCAAAGTTAAGTTTCCGGTCGTTAGTTGTCCCGTTTTAACTGTTTAATTTTCTCACCTACATGTTACTGTGTGTTCCTAGTTCGGTTTTGTTTCAAAAATCGTGCTATTTTGTGAGTTGTCGACGTTCTTACCGGGTGTTTGAGGCCTAGGCCTTGGCCTAGGCTTGAGGCTTACCGGTTCCCCTTGGTGTTTGATCGGTTTTTTTTGTTGTTTTTTTTCTCCCCATTACCTTCAATTTCTATCCTCCCCACATTCCTAACGTCCCCCATTCTCCCAACTAATCTTTCCATTTCTTATCTTAAAAGAACACAACAACAACAACAACAACAACAACAACAACAACAACACGCCAACCTTCTCCTGGTTCTGCTTCTTCTTCTTCCTCTTATACTTCCTCCTCTTCTTCTTCCTCGATTTTTTCTACAACACTTCCATGACCTAATCTGTTGAAAACTCTCTCAAACATTAATAATAACAACAAAAACGACCTTATAATGCTTCATCCTCCTCTCTCACACATGTGGTACTCTTTACTGTTTCATAATGCACTACTCTTCTGCTATTTTAACAGACTGCTCTCATTTCGACCTCTCCTTCATTCCTTGCCGAAAAAATCCAACTATTACAGCGCTTCTTCTCTCCATTCTCTGAATTCGCCTTTATTGCATCCATCAAGAATTGTGTTAAATCGCATCTCTGACCTAAAACTTTTAAAAACCCCAGTTTACTATGAATGTTCGCTTTCCATCAACCATTCTTTTTTTCCAACTTCAGTGCCAACTCACCCCTCTCACCCCTCACTCTCACTCTCAAAGCAACCATCCCACTCTTCTCCCTCCAAGCCTCCCTCTCACCTCTCTCAAAAATTCCCCCCTCACCTTTCTCCAACCTTTCATCCCCCTCACTCATCCTTCTCAAAGTTGCCCCCCTCTCATCCACGAAGCTGCCTCCTTCCACTGCCCTCTCACCTCCATCTCTTCACTCCACTTCCTCAAATCCTCAACTGCCTTCTTCCCCCTCTCTTGTCCCCCCTCTCCACCAGCACCAGAGAGCCTTTTATCCTCCTCATTCGGCCCCCTCCCTAGCTATTCTGCAATCCCCCACACTCTTTCAATAACCCTCCTTACCTCCCCCCTTGTCCCTTGTCCTACCCTTCCCCTCCCCCCCTACCCCCTGCACCCAAAGCCTCCTCCCTTACCTCTTCATTAAAAGTGTGGACCTCAAATATCCGGGGCCTTCGCTCAAACCTTTCAGATCTTTCCATACAGGCTGCCACTGACAAACCAGACATAATCTGCCTAACAGAAACTTTCCTCTCCCAAGACGTGTCTGACTCCCAAGTATCTCTCCCCAGTTACTCCCTCCTCCGGTATGACAGACCTGAGCCTCGTCCTGGTGGAGGTGTTGCTCTCTTCATTAAAGACTCTATTCCTCACTCTCCATGCACTGCTCTCACTCCCCCACACCCCCAGGAATACCTCTGGCTACAGGTTCCCCTCCACTCCCACCTCATGTTTATATGTGTACTGTACCGTCCACCTAACAGTGAAAACTCTATCCACACCTCACTATCTTAAAACATGGACCATCTTCTATCTTCTCATCCAAACTCTCTTCCTCTTATGTGGTGACTTCAATTGTCATCATGCCAGTTGGCTAGGTGTGGGTACCTCTCTCACCTGTCATGGCACCTCAGCAAAAGCTTTCTGCGACTCATTGGGACTGACTCCCAATGCCTCCTTCCACTGCCCTCTCTTTCTCGGAGCCTTTTTCTGCTCCACGATTATAATTCGTATACACCGCTGAGAGGCGGAAGGACGTCATGACATCATCAGTCATATATCGGTCAACTTCCCGACCCGGATCTCAACAAATGGTACTCCATCTCTTCTGGATCTGATTTTGACAAATTTCCCTGAAAATATCTGCTGCTCTTTTTCCGCTCCAATCGCTTCTTCTGACCACATCCTTGTCAAAATGGACATCCCTCTGGCTGTTATCAGAGAACCACCTCACTGCCGTCGAGTCTGGCATTTCACTCAAACTGACTGGCAGGGTCTCCGAGCAGCCATCAAACTTATAGACTGGTCTCCTATCACTACTTTCTCAAACATCATCTCATCCTGGGAATTCTTTCAAAGAAACTTGCTCTCCCTCATACACAGATTTATCCCCTCTCGTCTTCAGTTGTCCTACCCTTCCGCCCTTGGTTTACTGAAGCTTGTGGCGAGGCAGTTGTCCTGAAACAACTTGCCTTTGCCTCATGGAAAGCAAACCCAACTGAGGGCAATCTCAGTTCTTTCCACAAAGCTCGGAACAAGTGTGTATCTACCTTCAGGAGAGCCAGAAAACAACATCTTTCTCATCTCAAGTCTGAACTCTCAAACCTCTCTCCCTCCTCAAAATCCTGGTGGCATTTAATCAAATCTGTTTCTGGTGTATGTTCCCCCTCCATCCCTCCCTTACCTCAAATGGCCGCACTGCTGATTCCACACATGAAAAAGCTGAATGCCTAAACTCGGTGTTTACAGCTAAATCTTGTGTCCTAAACCCATCACTTTCTCTACCCACCTTACCCAGTCGCACCCAACCGTCCCTGGACCCTGGACTGACAAGGTGAAGAGCTTGCTTTCAAGCCTCGACTCAGATTCTGCAACCGGTCCAGACGGCATCAGCCCACGTGTCCTCAAAGCCTGGTCTTCTGCTCTTGCTCACCCTCTCTCTGTTCCATTCACCCTCTCATTTGCTCAGGGTCATCTGCCATCTGCTTGGAAATCTGCAAACATCACTGCCCTGGATAAAAAGGTGCAAAAACAGATCCCTGCAACTACAGACCAATCAGCCTTCTCCCAGTCATCAGCAAGGTTATGGAATCCATCATCGCTTCAGACGTGAAATCCTTCCTCTTCTCCAATGGCTTGATTTCCGATCATCAATTTGGTTTCAGACCAGGTCACGCTACCCTGGATATGCTGCTTCTGCTCTCCCATCAATGGATGGAGGTCCTCAATGCCAGACAGGAAATCCGAGCCGTATCCCTGGACATATCACGTGCTTTTGACACAGTCTGGCACCCTGCACTACTCACCAAACTCTCTTCCCATGGTATCCAAGGCCATCTCCACTCATGGCTCGCAGACTTCCTCTCCTGTCGCAGTCAACGTGTGGCCCTAAATGGAGTTCTTTCATCCCCTCTTTCTGTCCAGGCTGGAGTTCCTCAAGGTAGCGTTCTGGGCCCTGTTCTTTTTCTGGTTTTCATCAATGATCTCTCCGACTCTCTGGAAAATCCTCTATATCTCTTTGCTGATGACTCTACCCTCTGCCATACCATCTGTCATCCCTCAGACCGGCAAGCAGCAGCTTCTTCACTCACTGCAGATCTGGATAAAATCACAAACTGGTCCAACACGTGGAACATGTCTTTCAATCCAGACAAATCTCACACTCTCACTGTCTCTTCGAAAGGACCGTTTAGAAAACCCCCCCATCCACTTTCTCAACAATCCTCTGGAAGAAGACGATTTGTTAGGGAGAAGAAGAAGATTTGAAGAAGACGAATATCTGTCATGACCTTTCCTGGGAAAGTCACATTTCCAACCTCGCCTCCAAAGCCAGTCGCCGTCTGGGAATCCTCCGTCGTGCAAAGTCCTTCCTCGGCCCTCTTGAGCTCCTGGCCACTTACAAAGCTTTTGTCCATAGCCTGATGGAGAACTGCTCTCCCCTCTGGGCTGGTGCTTCTGCCTCCCACCTTTCTCAGCTCCACGCTGTCGAAACCAGGGCATTTAGGATCATCGGCATCTCCCGCAATGAAGCTGAGTCTTTGGGCCTCTCACTCAATCACCGCAGGTTGGTCGGTGGTCTTTCTGTCTTCTACCGTTTCCTCTCCTCTCCAGCCTTGCCCCCCCTGCTCTCTCTGCGATTTGTCCCCACCACATTTCCACAGGGCGCTTCAGGTCCGCCAACAACCCCCTTCTGGTAAAACTACCAAAATCACGAATCATTGCTCACCTTCACTCTTTCATTTCTCTTTTTTCCTGCCTTTGGAATAAACTCCCTCACTCTATTCTTTCCCATTTTTCCCTCCAGGCTTTCAAAACAGCTGTTCACCACCACCTCTTATCATCCCCCATCCAAATCCTCGATCTTTTCTACCCCCGATAATCCACCCAAGCCCACTTCCTTCAATTCCCCTGCTTTCCTTCCTGAAAGTCCCTGTAATGTCTATCTTTTCTTCCCCATGTTCCCCGTCCCATTCCTCTCCCTTCCACAGATCTCCTAATGTCTGTTCCCACTGTTTTGTCCCACCCACTCCCGCCCCTCTTGTCTCATGCCCCCTTGCTGTGCGTTGTGTGTTAGCTCTCATACGAGCCTCGACAAGGTATACAAAAAAAAAAGTGAGAACATTCACAATGATTTGCACTCAAAACTCAGCTTACATTCTTGATTATATATATATATATATATATATATATATATATATATATATATATATATATATATATATATATCTTTTTCTTCTTCTTTCGGATGCTCCCATTCAGGGTCGCCACAGCGGATCATCTGTATGATCCACATAGTGATTTGGCACATGTTTTATGCCGGATGCCCTTCCTGACGCAACCCTGGTTGCCTCTTACGACACAGGGATATGGTACACCTATTTTAACTTGGGTATACACCGGCCCAGTACACTGGTACTCATTTCGCCGACCTCAGAAGGATGACAGGCTGAGTCAACCCCCTGGTGTATTAATTCAGTGGCCCAACGGGGCTTGAACTCAGGACCTTTTGGATTCCAAGCCGCTGCCCTAACCACTGCGCCATCACCAGGATATATACATATATATACATATATATACATATATATACATATATATACATATATATACATATATATACATATATATACATATATATATATATATATACATATATATATGTATATATATATATATGTTTATATTTATATAGATATATATATATATATATGTGTATATATATATGTGTATATATATATATATATATATATATATATATATATATATATATATATATATATATATATATATATATATATATATATACATGTATATATATATATATATATATATATATACATATATATATATATATGTACATATATATATATATATATATATATATACATATATATATATATACATATATATATATATACATATATATATATATATACATATATATATATATATATATATATATATATATATATATATGAAGTGGGGGGGGGTGGGTGTTGAGAGAACAAAGGCAAAGAGAAAGGACTTTGGTCATGATGACCTACAGCTGGCCTTCAAGGGCCTGGTTTCACATGGGAAAGGCATCTTCGACGTTTTATCGTACTGATCGAAAGGTTGTTGCGTAAATCATTGAGGAGGTCTGACACAAGGTACGACTAGCTGACTAGGGTGGAGGTAAACACAGGCAAAGGAAGTCAGAGATAGAGAGTGGTAAAAGCATTATGTTACACATCCCAGTAAATACACTTGGTTTTGGATGTTTGATTTTGTATGTTTCGATACAAAGAAATGAATAGTAATTCAACATAAACAATCTATATATTAATACTGAAGGACCAATTATGTGCCCCTCCTCGCGGTCGCGTCACGTTTTTCTTGGTACTGTGACCTGGACTGAAAGAAATTTCGTACCTGTAAGAGTGCATCACACATGTCATAGTGGCAATAGTCAACTTTCAACTCTGAAGCAAAATAAACACTTTTCGTTTTACATTCGTTTACATCGCGACGTATGACATTACTGCTGAGAGGCGTAAGGACGTCATGACATCATCGGTCATTCGCTGACGTCATTACGTCTGTCGTCGACAGACTGTTACTGCTGAGAGGTGTAATTCCACTCCTCGAAAATAGCGTCTGCAATGTAAAACCCTCTTCTGCACATGCTGACTACCTCAGAATGTGAATTTGACACAAAAAATGTAACAAGAAACATTGTATCTTCTATATATTAATACTGAAGGACCAATTTTGTGCTCCTCCTAGCGGTCACGTCACGTTTTTCTCGGTTCTGTGACCTGAGAAGTTTTGACATGGTGTCTCTACGTCAAAGTAGACACGTGCACAAATCAGGGGACTTCTTCACAAGGAGTAGTGTACACCAAAAATGTCGTGTACAGGGACGTTTTGTAGGCCTCATTAGGTAAGGCCATGGAGTACATCGACTGGGATCCGGCTCTTACAAGAGCCGCCACTGGTTGTCATATTGGGCTCATGGAACGGAATCCGTCTGTGACGGGGTTTTGGCTAGTTGATTATAATTTGTATACATTGAGAAAGTAAAACGTTAAGAATTGAAAGAGAAAATTTCTTTAAAAAGGAATTTTCCCCATCACTCCCCCCTTTGTTGCCCTTCGGGCAACACAACACAAGTTTTTACAGTTTAGACAATTGAAAATACATTTCTGCACACAAGTGTGTCCGTCCTTCCGGACAGTCGCCTTCCCTGCACACATCGTAGAGTTCAGTCCCTTTCCACCTTTCCTGTCCATCGGAGCAGGTGGCTTCAGGTGGTTGTACAGCTTTTGGCCTGCTTGAGGCTCCAGTAGGCCCTTGGGCCATTACTGTAGAGGGCTACCGCTTTGGGCTGCACAGCTTATTCAACACACCTATGCAGGATTCGGGAACAGAGCAGATGAGTACAGCGGAAAGGACATTTCCCCTAAGCATCGAACACACTCATTGCATTGACTCATGGATTTCCAACTTAAAGTTCTATCTCATCAGAGTCATAGGACTCAGCTTCAGAATCGAAATAGGAAGGTGGTTGCTGGACCACCATCACTTGTGTAGCAGCTTTCATTTTTAAACAAGAGACAATCAATGTAGGCAATGTGGTTGTGGCGCAATTTACAAGCACGACAATTATGACAATCCATAATAATCCCACAGAAATCCAACGTAACAGAGTCGTTCCCCATCCTCCGAAAATCCCTTCAAACTAAGAATACAGTCCATCCTTGGTAAAGTAATCATGAAACTTAGTTCCTTCTTGCTTAATTTTGTTGGCTATGCTTACAATGTGCTCTGAGTTATCGGGAATATATGTACAACATTCTGATCCAATCACCGCACAGGTTCCACCCTGTGCTGCGAGCACGAGATCTAATGCGACTCAGTTCTGCATTGCGACAGTGCGCAATGCGACTACCTCGGAATTAATACCAACCATGCGCAAAGCAGTTTTATTTGCAAGCGACTCAAGCGAGGCAGCGAGTTCTGCCAGCCCGATGGACGTCTGTCCTACCCCGTAGTGGGGAATGAGAATCATGAAGAACAATTCAGTTGACGTAAAACTCCATTTACCCCGTTTCAAATGCTCAAAAGGTGACATATTTAGCAGGCGCATGTGCGGTACAATGAATGACAAATAACATGAACCGGTCCAGTTTACTGGAAGCCAGGGATAGGCTCGATTTCCACACACAAAATAGGTATTATTTAAAGCTACTTGTGGCCTTATTGTGTGATTTGGATAGGCACAGTAACTACATTCAGATCTTCCCACCATTCTTTCTTCCCATCCTTTTTGCACCAGGCATAGATTTGGCTTTCCCCTCGTTTGCTCCACTACAAAATATGGAGGTATCTTACTTAAGTTAAAACTTGGCCAAAACCAGTCACTGAAATTCCATTGCTGTCGGCAATTCCCGTCCCCACCAGTAACTGTGTGATCAAGCAAGCCCGTTTTCCAATCCTTATTGTGGTTGTTAGTGTTATTGTCCTGTTCACTCAATTCCTTCCATTTAGCCCAGTATCCAGAACATTCACTCAAATCAAATGGTCTCGCTAACATAGGTATCCCACTAACCGCTGAATGGGGTATTTTAGTGCAGACCCAACAACTAGTTTTATTAAAAGCCGAAGCGTGGTCCAGACGGCATCAGCCCACGTGTCCTCAAAGCCTGCTCTGCTGCTCTTGCTCACCCTCTCTCTGTTCTATTCACCCTCTCATTTGCTCAAGGTCATCTGCCATCTGCTTGAAAATCTGCAAACATCACTGCCCTTCATAAAAAGGTGCAAAAACAGATCCCTGCAACTTCAGACCAATCAGCCTTCTCCCAATCATCAGCAAGGTTATGGAATCCATCATCGCTTCAGACATCAAATCCTTCCTCTTCTCCAATGGCTTGATTTCTGATCATCAATTTGGTTTCAGACCAGTTCACTCTACCCTGGATATGCTGCTTCTGCTCTCCCAACAATGGATGGAGGTCCTCAATGCCAAACAGGAAATCCGAGCCGTATCCCTGGACATTTCACGTGCTTTTGACACAGTTTGGCACCCTGACCTACTCACCAAACTCTCTTCCCATGGTATCCAATGCCATCTCCACTCATGGCTCGCAGACTTCCTCTCCTGTAGCAGTCAACGTGTGGCGCTAAATGGAGTTCTTTCATCTCCTCTTCCTGTCCAGGCTGGAGTTCCTCAAGGTAGCATTCTGGGCCTTGTTCTTTTTCTGGTTTTCATCAATGATCTCTCCAACTCTCTGGAAAATCCTCTATATCTCTTTGCTGATGACTCCACCCTCTGCCGTACCATCGGACATCCCTCAGACCGGCAAGCAGCAGCTTCTTCGCTCACTGCAGATCTGGGTAAAATCACAAACTGGTCCAACACGTGGAACTTGTCTTTCAATCCAGACAAATCTCACACTCTCACTATGTCTCTTCGAAAGGACCGTTTAGAAAACCCACCCATCCACTTTCTCAACAAACCTCTGGAAGAAGTCCTTTCTTTCAAGCTTCTGGGTCTCACTATCTGCCATGACCTTTTCTGGGAAAGCCACATTACAAACCTCATCTCCAAAGTCAGTCGCCGACTGGGAATCCTCCACCATGCAAAGTCCTTCCTCAGCCCTCCTGAGCTCCTGAACACTTACAAAGGTTTTGTCTGTAGCCTGATGGAGTACTGCTCTCCCCTATGGGCTGGTGCTCCTGCCTCCCACCTTTCTCGGCTTCACGCTGTAGAAACCAGGGCATTTCAGATCATCGGCATCTCCCGCAATGAGGCTGAGTCTTTGGGCCTCTCACTCAATCACCGCAGGTTGGTCGGTGGTCTTTCTGTCTTCTACCGTTTCCTCTCCAGCCTTGCCCCCCCCTGCTCTCTCTCTGCGATTTGGCCCCACCACATTTCCGCAGGGCGCTCAAGTTGAGCCAACAACCCCCTTCTGGTAAAACTACCAAAATCATGAATCACTGCTCACCGTCACTCTATTCCTCTTTTTTCCCGCCTTTGGAATAACCTCCCTCACTCTATTCTTTCCCATTCCTCCCTCCAGGCTTTCAAAACAGCTGTTCACCAACACCTCTTATCATCCCCCTTCCAAAGCCTCAATCTTTTCTACCCCCGATAATCCACCAAAGCCCACTTCCTTCAAATTCCTTGCTTTCCTTGCTGAAAGTCCCTGTAATGTCCATCTTCTCTTCCCCATGTGCCCCGTTCCATCCCTCTCCCTTCCACAGATCTCCTAATGTGTCTGTTCCCCACTGTTTTCCCCTCCCACTCCTGCCCCTCTTGTCTCATGCCCCCTTGATGTGCGTTGTGTGTTCGCTCTCACACGAGCCTCGACAAGGTATACAAAAAAAAAAAAGAGCCAGATAAATATTTATTCCATGTCGTCCCTCTGGGTGGAAGTGTGATCTGATACTCACTCCTCTGCAACCCCGTCCTGTTTGAACACTTATCTGCTTACATTTTATCCGCTAAGCTTCTCCGGTCTCTGTGTCCTATGTGGTTTGCTCGGCGGGCTGTGTGACAGGCACTTGGCTGAGGATCATACAAGTAACTTTGATCACGAGTAGTACTTCTCGGTCTTATCGACCATGTCCATAATATTGTTGTGGCTGTGGAAATTCGCAAACACCATAAAGGTCCGTAGTTCAGTTAGATCGATAAGTCTGTGTTCAGTTAGATTTCCCCACCGTTGTTTAATGGGATTATCCGTGTGGACAGGGCTGTGATCGTTTGAGATAGCCGTTTTTCTTTACTATCGTTATTTTGGACCAACAACCACGATCGCCTCAAACCACAACAACCACGATCGCCTCAAACCACAACAACCACGGTCACCTAACCACCTTCCCCGCTACACCAACTGCTGATCCCCTTCTCCACGAACCACATCACAACCCTCTCCGCTCATGTAAAACATCTCTACGAAGCGAAGGAAACAAAGGAACATCGATGGCGCACGGATTTTCCCGCCTTGTTATTCCCGCCTGCTTTTCCCGGGCTTTGGTGTGGGGGAAGTGCGATTCCAGCCAGAGGTCAAAGGTGAAAAAAGATGGGGGCCTGATTTTGGGGGAATGAATCTCCCTGGACCTGTGCCAAGAAAGATTCTCTCTGCCCCCGCGAGGTGCGCGGGGAGGGGGGGTGAGAGGGCACGCCCCTTTTCTGGAAGCTTCCTGCAGGAGCTGGAAGGTGTGCGGAGCGATAAAAGGGGAGGGGCGAAGCGTTGGAACGGAGGGGATATAAGGGCGCGCAGAACGCCAGGTCGGGTGTGTTTTTCGAGGTGCGTGGGGCTTCTTCTTCTTCGTCGTCTTTGTCTTCGAAGAGTCTTGGGTTCGGAGGTTCGGGTCGAGTCGTCGGAACTCGCAGTCAGTGGGGAGTCCGGGCGTGGCACCAGGGACGCAGACGGGAGGCACCGCTTTGCCAGCTCTGTCGCGCAAGCCTGCGCATCCGTGTGGAGAGCGCCGGAGAGAGCTCGCCGGCTCCGTGGAAGGCCGAGCTCAGCCGCGGCTGTCCTAGCTGCCGTGGGGGGACAGACGTTGCCACTCGCCAACCATCGCATCACGAGGGTGCAGGTAACCTGCAATGGTCTCGTGGGATTTGTTCAGTCTGCCAAGTCCCACGCCATAAAGGTCTACGGACCCTGTCTGACTCCCCTGTCTGTTGGCGTAGTCTTTTATTTTCCTTGGGTTTTGCTTTCGAATGAATGTTGGTGGCACCATGTCCTGTAAGTAAAAACTGTTAAGTGCTTGTACATAAGTTGCTTATAGTCGGTTGTAGTGCTTTTATCTTGCTCGTGTGTTGTCCCCTCCCCACATTGATTGCTTGACTGTATACGTGCTGTGTATAATAAATGTGCTTGTGTGAATGTAACCCGTTCGTCGTGTCTTTTTCCCCGATTGGAATACCATCTTGCACTGCGGAATGGTAGTTGGGTTTTAAACACCCGGTAAATAGAATCAGATCCGGCGAGGTCGGGCGATAATACCCGCTCGGTTATCACTGAAGAACGGAACGGACCGCTTGAGCGGTTCGTGTCCAAGCCGACCTGCGTCGAGGTACAGTCTCCCGGTAGGCTACCCGCGTGGGTAATTAGGTATATCGATATTCGGCGATTGACCCTATTCTGCGCGGGTAGAAAATTGGCTTGGCCGTGGTGGGATTAAGAATCCACCCGTGACAGGGTTCCGGCGTTGTCCCGGAAAGTCACGACTGAATTGTCTGTCCGGTGGGCGAGCGGCTACTATTAGTGATAAGCCGCCGTTCACACACCGGTGGGCGCAAATTCGTAACAATATACAAGTTGCAACCAGCAGCACAAGTAACCCTGCAATAAAAAGAATTATTAAAGCAATCAGGATGCAACACTCTCCTCAGGATCCCTCGGGCTGTGTGCCAGCTTGCAGTGTGCGACGTGAATCCATGTTGCTCTCCCTTTATACTTCACAGCTGTGTGAGTAGTTAGTAGTATCAGGAACTCTTTCCAAGCACCACCGTGCTTGGAGAGAGTTCTTTCTTTTGTAAATCCTCACATAAACCAGGTCCCCTGGCTTGAAGTTGTGGTGAGCAGAGGTAGCTGGCTCAGGCAAGGCTTGCTTCACCTGTGCATAGAAGGTTCTCACAGCACGATTCAAGGAGACACAGAAAGCCAGTCATGTTTCATCCATTTGCTGTACGTTTAGTTCTTTTAGAGATAATGGAGGTGAGTGTGGTTGTTTCATGGGTCTTCCCTTGAGAATCTCATGCGGAGATAAGCCAGTTTTTCGATTCGCGGTAGATCTCAGTCATGAGGGCAATGGGCAGTGCATCTGGCCATTTTAATCCAGTGTGTTCACAAATCTTCAGAAATCCATTCTGCCTCTCCACTGCCCCCTGCAGGCTGTGGATGGTAAGGACAATTTAGGTGCTGTTTGATTTGCAAAACCCCACACATCTCCTTCACCACTTCGGCTGTAAAATGAGTTCCCTGATCGCTAGAGATCTTACAGGGTATCCCAAACCTACAGACAAAATCCTTCATCAACAGTTTAACCACAGTAATGGCATCTGCTCTTCGACAGGGGTAAGCTTCAACCTTCAACTTTCTACAGGGGTAAGCTTCAATTCAATTTTGTGAACAAATCTATGATGACCAAAACAAACTCGAATCTACAGCACTTTAGTAGTTGGATGAAATCAATCTGGGTATGAACAAATGGCCCGAAAGGTTCTGGGTGGCCACCTGGGGCCATTTGTAACCCCCTTTGCCAGATTGTGCTCTTGGCAAATGTTACAGGTCCTACAATATTGTTCTGCAACTGGAATAAACCCCGGAGCAAACCATTGTCTCCAAATAGAGGTACACATCCCCCCTTTGCTGGTATGCCCGGCCCCGTGTGCTAAACGAGCGAGCCAGGGTAGCAGAGCTTTTGGTGCCACCACTCGACCATCAGGTGATCTCCATAGTTTGGATCCATTATTGAATTCACATCCAGACATTATCCACAAATCCATCTCTGCTGTACTAACAGCAGCTTGTAAAGTGTTCACGTCGTCAAGGGTTGGCATTGACGCTGGTGTTAATACACATTGTGATACCAGGAGGGCATCAGTAGTGGTCGCAGTGGCCTTGGCAGTTACATCTGCCCTTACATTTCCCCGTGAGATATCATCAGATCCACCCGTGTGGGCATTGCATTTAACCACTGCAATTTGGTAAGGCAGGAGTATTGCTTGCAGCAGGTTCGCAATCCACGTACCATTCTTCATTCGCACCCCAGAAGATGTTATAAAAAACCCCTCTCTCGCCATAGAGCTCCAAATTTGTGTACCGCGCCAAATGCATAGCTGGAATCGGTGTAAATTGACACTATTTGGCCTTCGGCTAGGCAGCATGCACGAGTGAGAGCAAACAGCTCTACCTGCTGCGCAGAGCAGTTCGCAGCCAATCTTCTCTTTTCGATTACTTTGTGGTCGTAGCTAACTGCATAACTCGTTAATATAACTCCATCTAGTGCCCGCGACGACAAACTGTCGACATATAGAATCAACTCAGAATTTTTAATTGGTGTGTCTCTCAAATCAGGACGCAGTAGACACATGTATATGATCACCTCCTCATAATCATGAAGATCTCCATCCAGTTCTACCGGCAGCAAGCTAGCGGGATTCAATGGCGGGCACCTCTTAATCGTAATGTTCGGTGGAGCTGTGAGTGACAGTTCATATGTCGTTGCCCGCGAGGCCGACAGGTGTTGTGTCTTTGTTTTTAACAGCATGGCGGTGACCGCGTGCGGTAGCATGACAATCAAAGTGTGTCTCACGACGAGTGGTTCTGTCGCCTGCACTGCAAGCGAAGTGGCTGCCACAGCTCTTAAACAGGATGGGAATCCCTGCGCCACCGGATCCAATTTAGTACTGTAATAAGCGATAGGCCGTAACTTATTCTCGTGTTTCTGAGCCAGCACCGATTGCGCGAAGCCTCGACTCTCATTTGTATACATATGGAAAGGTTTTTCATAGTTCGGTATACCCAAAGCAGGAGCAGAAGACAGAGCTTGCTTGAGTGTCACGAAAGCCTCGTCTGCTTCTCGCGTCCATGTCAGTGGATTGGGCGCGCTTGCCGAACCAATTTCCAGCAGGGGGCGCACTAAGGCCACATAGTCAGGTATCCACTGCCTGCAATAGCCCGTTGTGCCGAGGAAAGATCTCATCTGTTTAGCGGTAGTTGGCTTGGGCAGTTTTAATATTGCAGATATACGCTCTGGAGAGACACGTCGCGTATCTCCCTTCAAAATGTGCCCCAAATATTTTACCTCCTGGTGGCAAAACTGCAATTTGGCTTTTGAGGCTTTGTGTCCCTTCTCTGTTAAGGCCATTAACAGCGTCAAAGTATCTTGTTCACCCGCTTCCTTTGACGCTGAACAGATGAGCAGGTCGTCAACATATTAGATCATTGTGGATCCGCTGGGGAAAACTATGTCATCTAGGTCATCTTTCAATGCTCGGGAAAACAAAGTAGGGCTTTCGGTGTATTCCTGTGGAAGCATAGTCCAAGTGTATTGCCTTCCTTGATACGTGAACGTGAAAAGGAATTGTGACTTGGCGGCTATCGGTACACTAAAGAAAGCTGAACAAAGATCAATCACAGTGAAATAGGTAGAGTTACTTGGGATACTTGTCAGAATCATCACTGGATTGGGGACGATCGGGTAGGCGGTGATCACAGAATCATTCACCGCCCTCGGGTCCTGTACAAACCTCCACGTCGACTTTCCAGGTTTTCACACGGGTGAGATTGGCGTATTACATTGGCTGACTGGAAATAATTGTTCCTTGCTTCAATAGTGCTTCCACTACGGGAGCTATCCCTGCTTCCGCTTCTGGACCCAATGGGTATTGTGGTTTGCGAGGCAGCTTCTTTGATGTATTTATATTGATCTTAACTGGATGCATGCTTTTAATTTGACCCACGTCATTAGCATGTGTTGCCCACAGACAAGCTGGGACCTGCTCTAGCAGTCCATGCAATTCCTCTGACCCCCTTGTTTCTGAAACATCAACCATCTCAAACACAGCCTTTACCGATCTACCGCAGCCTGACCAACAATATCTGTCTGTCTCGATCATCTATAGTCCCTCTACCTGGCTAGACCCTACCAAAGTTGCTCCCGATGGCATTTTTAGATGGGTTATCATCGGCCCTATGTCTGTTGCTTTGTAGCCTCTTGCAGTCGCTAAGGTAACATGTGGTGTAACGCTGAGTGGTTGATTCCACAGTTTTAATTGCTCCTGCGTCAGATGCACCTCCAGGCCAATCCCTTGCTTCCCAATCCACATTGTTCCCAATGCTATGTCAAAACTTTGGTGTGATTTTGAAATGGTTTCCCTCGCATAGACGTTATCTTTTCCCGTTAACGTTGCAATCTGCAATGCAATGTAATCGAGTCTGCCCCATGTGCGTGTCAATGTGATGCTGACTTACACAGTCGCACACCTCCGGTATGCTCTTCCTCAAGTCGGACACGCACACGTGCAAATGGTTAGATGCTTCACCATTCGTCACAGTCCACCGATATACAAGATTCTCTGTACTTTCCTGCAATACATTCCACATAGTTATGTGCGATTCATGAGGCATCTCCAAGTACACCTCCTCGGGGGTACATTTCACTGTACAATTCAGCTTACATAATAGGTCTATTCCCAACAGATTAATTGGCATGTCAGTAGCCATCAAAAATGCATGTTGTGCCGACAAAGGTCCAATTTCTACTCGTAGTTGTTTAGAGTGGGATCGCCATTGCAACACTTGACACTCCTATAACATTTATTTGTTCCCGCAATAAAGGTGCGTTCGGAAGGTTACTTTTCCTTATCGCAGATTTAGTTGCCCCTGTGTCCACAAGGAAAGGAATCTCTCGGCCTTCGATTGTCAAAGGTCAGTCTCGGTTCGTCACATGGGTTAGAAGTCAGCAAAGGTAATTCAGATGAGTTCCCTTCCGTTCTCTGTCATAAAGTGAATGGGTTCTGGGGCGGAAATGAAGCAGCTTGCCCAGCCTGTGTTCCCCATCCATCCTGCTGATGGGGATTTGCACTCTGGCCCTCGTTTAGTCGAGACAGCTGTCCCTCCCCAGCCGGCCTGTTTATGCCGTAAGTCGATCCATTTCTGACGTTCGGGCACTCCCTTGCCAAGTGATCTGTCTGCCCACAGTCTCGGCATACCTCTTTGCGCATGTCTCGGTGTGCTTTGCCACGGTTACGGTTCGGCCCGTGGTAGTGTGCATTATAACTCACATTTCTTCTGTTCGCCCATGTTCCTGGCCCATTCACTTGTCGGCATCAGCTTTGCCGCCGTCTCAGTAGAACATTGTTTGATCAATGAACTGCAATGGGTGATGTAAGGTATTAATTCTTTGATGTATTTGGATTCCCAGCCAATGCACAATCGCTTGACCTCGGTTTGTAATCTTGCAGCCAAACCACTGAAAGATGTGCGAGCAAACGGGATGCCTTCATCATCTTTTAATCAAGAATGACGCTGATACACACTCCGTAACCACTCTTGATAATCCAATGGATCTTCGGAAGAGCGTTGCTTGCGCGCTTGAATCTTCCCCAATCAGTTTTTAGCGGGGCGACCTGTCACATTGTCAATAAGCTTGTTGACATGATATTTTAGCTCGTCTCGAGAACCGGGCGCTTCATTTGGCCACCCCGCAACTTGTTTCAATTGTTGGAGTAACCCCTCGGGTAAAATCAATTTCAACAAAATATTAATGTCATAAGTTGGCTGATGGCATTCCACAATCACACGCAACTCTCATTGGAACTTCTGCGGGTCCTCATGCATTTTCAGCATCTCGTTTGCAATGGCTCTCAAGTCGGAACCCCATGGCCAATATATTGCTTGCACGCCTCCGGCCCCGGGGTAATCTCGCAATGGAAATGTACCGATTGGTGTCCCCTCATCATCTTCCATCGCAGCCTCCGCTGTGGTCTTTCTCGATCGGGTCTGTACTCCAACCATACCACCAAGGGGAGCCCTCTCTGGTCGTTGTGTTGTTGCAGCATGTTTTCTTTCAACGCTCTCCGTAATCTCCTCTTTTGGTACTCCTCCAATGGCCCCCCTTTGTCTCGCATCCTTCTCTGTACGATCCTCGCCCTCTGCACCCTCTGCTCTCGGTTCGTCGTCCTCGAGCGGTGGCATCGTTGGCACTATGTCGCGAACAGGGTCAGGCCCCCTATCTGACTGCTCCCCATCAACCTCGAACTCCACAGGGGCAGCTCACTGTCTCTTTTTCGATTTATTTTCATGTCTCAAGGGCATCTGCATGGTCACCTGGTCTAGCTGACCCTTTAGGTTTAACAGCCATGTTTTCTTGACCCGATTCCTTCACTCTTCCATCCAGTCCATTCGCACCAATTTGCAACATCTCTCAGAATCAGGTCCATATTTATCGAACATATATCTCGCACATGTCCCTCGGCCTTGGGCAGGTTGCTTCAGTTGGTTCAATCCCATCAAACTTTCCAGCAGTATTCCCCATTCTGCAAATCGTTACCAGGTCACAAATGCACTCAAATATGCACTTCAATATAGCGATAATATTACAAATGCTGGCCAGCACTGTAATAAAACAACTATATAGTACTGTTAGCTCGAACAACATACCTCTCACACAATCACACTTTACACACAGCGAGCTGGGCCTCAAACCCCTCTCTTTGCAGAGGTGGGACTCCAACCCCCTCCTTTTGGCCAGAGAGTATGGCCTTTCCACTCTGCCTCTTCTGTACCGAGTACAGCAGTGAGCCGAGTACCGAACTCGCTCAAAGTACGGCGGAGACTGACTCCCTGTTAAGAGATCCCTGATCTCTGTTCAGCCCTGTAGGCTTAAGCGGTTCCCAACCGCAGGATCCCCTCAGGCCTATCAATAAAATTTCACTGACATGTACTTTCTTTCGTTGATGTACGCTACCCGCTAAGGACAGGCCTGCCGTCAGGGATGTGGCGAACACTCTTCGCTTACCTTCTCGTCTGCGATGCTCAAGCATTCGCCGTCCCTCCCCACCATGGTCTGCCTCCAGGGATTTAGTAAATCCCAGTCACGGCACCAATTTGTTGTGGAATTAATAAACAGACTCAAGGTAAAATACTATTACTCAGTTTAGTCGAACACAAATGATTCACTATCCGCAAGGAAAGTACATTCGATCAAAGAACATTTATTTTCACGATATCGCTGAGTCCAAATACATGGAAATGTGAGAACATTCACAATGATTTGCACTCAAAACTAAGCTTACATTCTTGATATATGTATATATATATATATATATATATATATATATATATATATATATATATATATATATATATATATATATATGTTTGGAAGAAGTGGGGGGTGTTGAGAGAACAAAGGCAAAGAGAGGGGTGTTTGGTCATGATGACCTACAGCTGGCCTTCAAGGGGCTGGTTTCACATGGGAAAAGCATCTTCGACGTTTTATCGTACTGGTTGAAAGGTTGTTACGTAAATCATTGAGGAGGTCTGACACAAGGTACTACTAGCTGACTAGGGTGGAGGTAAACACAAGCAAAGGGAGTGGGAGATAGAGAGTGGTAAAAGCATTAGGTTACACATCCCAGTAAATACACTTGGTTTAGGATGTTTGATTATATATGTTTCAATACAAAGAAATGAATAGTAATTTAACATAAACAATTGATTATAATTCGTATACATTGAGTAAGTAAAACGATAATAATTGAAAAAGAAAGCTTGTTTATAAAGGAATTTTTCCCCATCACTATCATGTGGCTGCAAGTTGCATCATTTTCTGGGGGCATGGCTGTGCCACTGATGCAGTGCCCTCTATTACAAGTTCTCTGATACTCATTCTGTCGACCTTGGAAGGATGACAAGCTAAGTCAAACCCACCTGGTGTTAATTCAGCAGCGAACAGGGGCTGAAACTCAAGACCCAAATATCTTAAGCCAGCCATCTTAACTGTTAAGCCAACACCAAGCTTTGTAGCTTTTATAATTTAATATCTGATCAGAGCTCTTCCATGGCCATTCTACTAACATTTACACCTTTCAAATTGTTGTTTTTTTATAAATAGTCAAGGCTCATGGAAGAACTTCAACACAGAACAGATGAGGATGCAACATAACAAATGGAAGAGCAGAATAGGAAGAGGGAAATGCCACCAGCAGGGTTGAGGGAGAAAATAAACAGAGATAGACAAACAAGGGATGTGGGTAACGATGAGGGATAGGGGAGAAGGGAAGGAGTACAAAATTTGGATCCATCAGCAAAGTTTTGGAAGGGGGCAGAGAGTGGTTCAATGGGTGTAGAAATGATCATGGTTTTGGTGAGGGGATGATTTCAGATGGTGGTGAACAGCTGTCGTGAAGACCTGGAAGGAAGAATGAGACTGAAGAGAGTGTGTAAGGTGGTTCTACAAGTGGGGAAAAAGAGGAACAAATGAGTGGAGGTGAGCAATGGTTCTGGATTTTGGCAGTTTCACGAGGAGGGAGTTGCTGGTGGACCACTTGCATCCTGCCTGGATACCTGGAGGGGGTTTGGGAAGGGCAGACGCTGCAAAACCAGAAAGGAAGGGGAAGACAAAAATACGACCTGTCGGTGATGGCCAAGTGATAGGCCCATAGACTCAGCTTCATCGCAAGAGATTCCAATGATTTTTAAGGCCTTGGTTTCCATGGCGTCAAGCTAAGGAAGGTGTGAGGTAGGGGCACCAGCCAACAGAGTAGAGCGGTATTGTATCAAGCTGCGGATGAAAGCCTTGTAGATGGATCGGAGTTCAGGTGTGCCAAGGAAGGCCTTTGCATGACGGAGGATGCGCAGTCAGTGAATGGCTTTGGAGGCCATCATTGAAATGTGACTTGTCCAAGAGAGATCATAGCTGAGAGTGAGACCCAAGAGATTGAGTGACTGAACTTCTTTGAGAAAGTTGTTGAAAAAGTAGATGGGAGGGTTTGCAGTAGGGTTGTTTCCAGGCCCAGACTGGCCATAGGGAATCTATGTGGGCAATCCTTTTTTTCACGTTTTTAAATTTTCTTTGGACGACTTGCCTTCTCTTCCTGGAAGGCAAATCCAACTGAAGGCAATGTCAGTGCTTTCCAAAAAGTCTGCAACAAGTGTGTGTCCACTCTTGGGAGAGCCATAACACAACATCTGTCCAACCTCAAGATTGAACTTTAAGACTGATCTCCCTCCTCGAAAACCTGGTGGTGCTTTGTAAGTCAATTTCTCGTCTCTGCTCCCCTTCTATCCCCACCACCACTCCAAATGGCACCACAGCCGTCTCCGCTCGTGAGAAGGCCGAATGCCTCAATTCTGTGATTGCTTCCAAATACTGTGTCCCCAACTCCTCACTCTCAGTACCCATTCTTCCCTGTCATACCCAACTGCTCCTGGACTCCTGGTCTTTTGCCCCTGAGAAGGTTCTTTCAACCTTCGAGTCTGACTTCGCTACTGCAACGGACAGCATGAGCTCATGTATCCTAAAAACCTGCTCTGTTGGTCTTGCATATCCTCATTCTCTGCCATTTTCACTCTGTCATTTGTGCGAGGTCATCTTTCATCTGCTTGGAAATCTGCCAACATCACTGTACTTCAAAAAACATAGGGGCAATACCCCAGTGTGCTCACCTGCTAGATAGGATAACCAGGGAACCAATGAGAGACATGGATGACCCACAAAATATGTAATGAGATAAAAAGTAATTACCTCTGGATTTTTTGTTTTTTTTAATGCCGTGAACAAACTTTGGTATCTCACGGGTGATAAAGATTGTGGTCAAGTTTCATCGAAATTGTGTATGTGGTTTCAGAGAAGAAAGCAAATACATATTTTGGGGTGCAACCTCCCAGTTGACCACCTTAGACACCGATTTTATAAAAATATGGTGTGAACAATCTTTGGTACATTACAGGTGATGAAGGTGGTGGTCAAGTTTTATCGAAATTGTGTGTAGTTTTGGGGACAACCCCCCTTCACACCCACTTAGATCACGATTGGTCCTAATATCATGAACAAACTTTGGTACATCACAGGTGATGAAGGTTGTGGTGAAGTTTCATTAGTATTTTCGAAGTAGAAAGCGAAATCCTCTTTTGGGGGGGGAGGGTGGGGGGCAACCCCACCTGTAGACCCCCTTATACCTTGATATTTTCAATGGCGTTTAACAAGCTTCGTCCGAAATCAGCCCACAACGTTTTGAGATATCATGCTATTTATTGTTTTTGGCCTTATCTCTCAATGATGAAGAATCCCTTTTGAAATTCCAGTAGTTGGATCCGGATCTTCACCAAAATCGAATAAATTCGTCCTGTCACACACCCAACCTTCCCATCAAGTTTTGTCCAAATCCCTCCATAACATTATGAGATATCGTGCTCACAGACAGACAAACAAACGGGTGAAAACATAACTTCCATCCTTTGGTAGAGGAGTTAACGAAGACTCGGCTGAGGGACTTAGATAGTAGGAAGATACTGTTACAGTTGTGGAAATTCGCATTACACCATAAAGGGTCCTATATATATTACATTACGCCATAAAGGTGAGATATATCGGTAAGTTCATGTGTAGTTAGTCCAAACCCATTGTATAGAGGGAATATGTGTGATTCATTCGGGCTGCGATGCTTCAGTTAGCCGTTTTTCTTTGGCTATTGTTAATTTGGTGCAAGAACAACAACGAACATCACCACAACCAACATCTCAACGATCACGCCATTCACTACACGACGCCACCTTCCACAACTACGCTACCACATCTTTGCCACTCGCCATTCAACGAGCACCGTGCGGTCACGATCCCCGCTGGATGGATGGGAGGGGCGGAGTGGCAGCGGCGGCCGGGGTGCGAAGGGGCATCTCCCGCCCGAGTCTTTCTTCCCTCGTCGTACGGCGCGTGCAAGAACAAAAACCAACAACGCCTGTGGGATTTTCCCTTCTGCTTTTCCCGTGCTTTGGCAGGGGGGAGGCGCAATTTGAGCCGGAGGTCAAAGGTGAAAATAGGTGGAGGCCTGATTTTGGGGGAATAATT
This sequence comes from Eptatretus burgeri, assembly GCF_056783735.1. Lineage (NCBI taxonomy): Eukaryota > Metazoa > Chordata > Myxini > Myxiniformes > Myxinidae > Eptatretus > Eptatretus burgeri. The sequence goes on along the minus strand of NC_140970.1, from coordinate 38,481,378 downwards.
CCCTGGCCCCGAGGGACTGACTTTCCTCGCCCCCTGCACGGCGCGGGGAGGGGGGAACGAGAGGGCACGCCCATTTTTGGGAAGCTTCCAGAAGGAAGGTGGAGCCAGAAACGGGCTGGGGAAAAGGGTGGAGCCCCGCGCTACAAAAGGGCAAGGAGGCTTCGTGTTGGTCTTCATGTTGGTCTTCTGGTTCATGGTCGTCTTCTGGTTCGGGTTGCGAGCTTGTTGTTCCTGCCTTGCTTCTTTGATCCTCACACGAGCCCTGGGACCCCATGCGCGAGCGCGGAAAATAGCGCCGAACAAACCCCGTCCGTTTCCCCAAAACCCCGTCCGTACCGTCGAGCGGACCACACGAGCGACGCGCGGCACGAGCTCGCGGACCATGCCGGAGGGGCTCAGAGTTGCGGTCGCAAAAGGAGGACTCGACGCGCTCAGGGAAGTCGCACTTCCATTTTCTTTTGGGGTTTGGTGTAAATGTGTGTGTGTGGCGCCAGTCCTGTAAAGTAGAATAGTGTAAGTGACTGTGCTGTGAATAATTGCTTATTCGGTTTTAACTCTTTCCCTGCTTCCTTTTGACTGTGAATACGTGTTTGTCTGTGTGTGTAATAAAGTGCTTGCTTGTTGAACTGTTTTCCCGTTTCGCTTCGTCTTTTCGCTTATTGAAAGCTCCATCTTGCATCACGTAAGGGATTGATAGTGGGTTTAAAACGCCCGGTAAGCAATCTGAACCGTCGAGGTCGACGATAACTCCGCTCGGTTATCCCTGCAGCACGGAACGAGCCGCTTAAGCGGTTCATGTCCGGAGTCGACCTGCGGCGTGGTACAACTCCTCGGTACGCTACTCGCACGGGTACTTAGGTATATCGACATTCGGCGATTCACCCTATTTCGCGCGGGTAGAATGTGGACTGAGTTGTGGTGAGGTTCAACCCCCACCCGTGACTGGCTCCTGGCGGTAGTTCCCGGAGGGTCACGACTGAATTGCACGTTCGGTGGGCGAAGCGGCCGCTATTGGTTACACGCGGTCGTTCGCACGCCGGCGGGCGCAGAATTCATAACAATACCTTCAATATGGATGGGAAATTAATGTAGTTGTAGTCATTTTGAGATGAACTGTGCTTTCAGGTTGCTTAATGACACACCTGTGAAAGATTCAAATGGATTTGATTTGAAGCATTCTTTCAAAATGGTCAGGTTGCACAGCCATCTTTCCTTGCACTCTTCAGTCATTGTAGTGCTCCAGAAGTTCTCACCCAGATGAGAAATATTAAGTATTAGGGATGCCATGGACTGTATAGGACTTGTGTTTATGCTGTAATGACTAACCTGCATGCTTGCATTAATAGCAACATAAAAATGTTTCTGGAAGGCAGAGCGAACTGTAGAGTAAGATGTGGAAGAAAAATAACGACATTCATGTATTCTCAATTATATTCACTTGTTGAATTGTTGCTGGTACTTGATAAATTTAATTTTTGTACTGTAGTCAAATTGGCTGTCAGTAATGTTTCCCTTTTCCCGACAGTCTGTTGACCTACATATTGATGAAAGGAATATCTTGCTATGAAAAAAGATCTTGCTCACTGCATAGAAACAGGGTGACCTGGTTGTTAACACTGAAAACTTTTGCCATGATTGTGTCATTCTCTCCCTCCCACCCAATGTGGACACGTATTGCAGTTTGGAATTATTTTGCCTCGTGCCTATCAGTTCATCCCATAGTTGAATTGCCCAATGTCTCACCCTCCCATTTTTTGGATGTAAAATGAGTATAAGAGGGATTGCCTCTAGATTATGCCTGATGTTGGCTTAATGGTTAGGGTGGTTGGCTTTGGATCATCGGGCCCTCAGTTTGAATCCCGATCAGCTGTTGAATTAATACCAGGTAGGGTTAACTCAACCTGTCATCCTTCTGAGGTTGGAAAAATGAGTGCCAGCATGCTGGTATACTGTGTCGGAGTGGCGACCCGTCCAGGATTGTGCCCAATAGCCAAGGAGACTGCTTAAGCAGCACCAACGCTCTGCACATAGTATGGTCCCAATCTCCTCCTCCTCTGGATTCTTGTTAGTGAAGTTCACAAACCCTGGCAGGGCTGGGACCAACATCGTCTGGCATAAGATCAAGCAAGTGGCCTGAACTAAGATGTTTGCTCTTATTTAAGATTGGATGCTGCATCTCTCAGCGAAATGGGTAACATACTACTCTATTGATAGGAAAGGTATACAAAGAGGAACCTTTACTGATAGGCCTAAAATCATGGGGTTTGAAGCCTCTTAAGATAACAGGATTTATCCTGGGCATTCAAATGTTTTTAAATAGAGGTTGGAGACCTCGAGCAGAGAGTTGAATGCTCTGTCATGCTAATAGGGGTTAGAGGCCCCTGAATGGGGGGGGGGTCAGCCCCCCACCCTCCAGGAGAGGGTTGGAGGCCCTGCTCATTAAGAAGTTCAAGTCCCCAATTCGTACTGCAGCATAGCAAACCAATTGTTCGACTTTTCATAAAAGCACCAAAATTGGTACATATGTTGACTAATGTATTCTGAACAATTCTGGATATGGAGCCACTCGAGATTTTGCCTTGGTCAGCTTTGGCGGCCATTTTCCAAAATGGCCGCCATTCTACTTTAACAACATGGGATATCTGTCATTGTTATTCTCTTTGTAGGTTTCTCAGAGGTGATAAATACTCCATGTGATGTGCATTTATAAAGGAAAACGATACAAATGTTATTTGTGTTGATTTATTATATTTCCAACCATTATATTGGGGAAAAATGGTCATTTTTATGGGAAAATCCATTTTCGCTCAATCTTGGTCTCTCAACCCGTGCTTCCATCACCAACAAGCTGGGGCTGGCGGCAAACAGAGGATGGGTCCCACGAACCGCTGTGGACCACACTCCCTGAGGCTTCACAAAGCTGCTTCGAGCTGGTGTCGTGCGGCTGCAAAAAGGCTGAAGAAACTGCTGCAAATGCAAGAAGGCTAATCTGCAATGCAATGGACTGTCAGGTCAGGTTCGATCTGTGACCTGCTACAGGTACCATGTAAACCTGTACTAACCTGTTCCATGGTCGGGTTGTCGGCGACTAAACCATCTCCCCAACCAGGTTTTCTGGTGAGGAGGGTGTTTAGATATGGACACCCAGCAGGATTAAAAACAAAACCTGTCAAAGGGCGGAGGAGCTCCTTGTGAGCCAACGGCCATCCATACCTAGTGCCCAACTATGTCTGCGGACGTCCTCCTGCAGTTGGGTTACTTCTTATTAGGAGGTTGGTGGCAGGATTTGCACTCCGGCCACCGTAAAACCCTTCATTCCGCAAAACGCAAAAACGCAAAAAAATCTGAAAACCCACTCCGTGGGAGTACCTTCTGTGCAGCTTCCCTTCGCAGGGCAGCTCACCGGATGACGGGATTGGGGCAAAGCCTTCAGGACCCCCAATATTTGATGATAGGAGGGAAACCACGGGGTAACATCCCTGGGTCAGATTGCGGGAGAGTGTGTCGGAGTGGTGCTGAAGTGTCGTCCACCAGACGGCGGTCTCCTTGGGTTAACCTGAGGCGGTCCCTTCGGGTGGGTGCCTGGAATGTCCTATCCCTAAGAGAGGATGATCACCTGTCTCTGTTATCATCTGAGCTCAAGCGTTTGGACATCGGGATTGCAGCTCTCTCTGAGGTTCGGAGACCGGATTGCGGCGAGATAATGGTGGGTGGTTACACCTACTATTGGTCTGGTCGCTCTGATGGTTACCATACCCAAGGAGTTGCTGTAGCTGTGTCCAATAAGCTGACCCCAATGATAATTGAGGTAACACCGGTCAACGAGCGTATTATGAGATTAAGGATTCGTCACTCCTTAGGTGTCATTTCCCTGGTCTCTGTTTATGCTCCGACTGAGGCGAGTGATCTCACCGTGAAGGATGCATTATACGCCACACTCGAGTCTGTGGTTGATCATTGCCCCAGACGAGATACACTTCTAGTCTTGGGGGATTTCAATGCATTGACTGGAACTGATAGGGATGGTTATGAGGTGTGTGTTGGTCCCCATGGGTCAAGAACTATGAACCAGAATAGCACTAAGTTCCTTGACTTTGCAAGAAGTCATGGACTTAGGGTGGCTGGTTCATGGTTTCAGCGCCCACAAACTCATCGCTGGACTTGGTATTCCAACGCTGGCGGTGTGGCAAAGGAGATTGACCATGTCCTCATTGACTGTCGTTGGAGGATGATCCAGAATTGCAGGGTCTACCGGAGTGCTCAGTTCCTCAATACTGACCACAGGCTTGTTGTAGCAACTCTAAAGCTGCACCTTAAATCCTGGAGAATGGTACCATCCCAGCCTAGGCTGGATGTTGGCAAGCTCAGGGATGAGGGAGTAGCTGAGGAGTTTGCGAACAGGCTGAGTGGACACTTGGGGGGTCTGGGTGCTTTGGGGGGTCCTGAAGAGTTGTGGAGTGCCTTCAAGACCACCGTCCTTGATGTTGCCGGTGGATGTCTTGGAGCTCACCGCAGGGCAAAGAAGAATTTTGTCTCTCAAGGGACACTGGATACCATTGACCAGAGTCGCAGGGCCAGGCTGAATGGCAGAGCTGAGCTGTTCAGGGAGCTGAGGCGTAAAACTGTACGTGCACTGAGGGTGGACAAGGAGGCCTATGTGCGAGGAATCTGTGAGGGGGTAGAGCATCACCTGTGGACAGGTGATTCTCGTCCTGCTTACAGGGGAATTCGCGCATTACGTTCATCCAAGCCCATCCCTCGGAGCACTGCAGTTCGAGCAGAGAGTGGTAGGCTCTTGACAGAGGAGTCTGAAGTGAAGGCCCGCTGGGCCGGTTACTTTGAGCGGTTGTACCAGGCTGATCCCCCAGCTGTCGAGTTGGACGTCAAGGGTGTTACAATCCCTGTTGCTGACCCTCGAATCAACTGTGGTCCACCTTCGCTTGTGGAAACACGGGCTGCGGTGAACCAGTTGAAACGGGGCAAAGCTCCAGGGATCTGTGGCATCCATGCCGAACTTCTCAAGGCTGGTGGAAATTCTGCACTCGTGTCGTTGCATGCAGTTTTGTGCTCTGCCTGGAACACAGGCATCATCCCAACTGACTGGAAGAGGGGCCTTGTTGTCCCTCTCTGGAAAGGGAAGGGTGATCGCCAAGATTGCAACAACTACCGAGGGGTGACACTGCTCTCAGTGCCGGGCAAGGTCTTTGCTCGGATAATTCTTGATAGGGTTCGCCACCATCTGCTTGAGCACCAGCGTCCAGAGCAGTCAGGCTTTACACCAAAGAGGTCAACGATTGACCGTATCCTTGCCCTTCGTGTCCTCACCGAACGCAGACGAAAGTTTCGGCAGGGGCTGCTTGCAGCCTATGTTGATCTCTGTAAAGCGTTCGATTCAGTGAATCGGGATGTCCTCTGGAGGATTCTTGGTCTTCGTGGGGTGCCACCAAAACTGATCGATCTGATGTCTGAACTCTACTCTGGTACTGAGAGTGCTGTGAAGTGTGGTGGTACCATCTCTGAATTATTTCCAGTTGTTACTGGAGTTCGTCAGGGATGTGTACTGGCCCCCACACTTTTCAGCACGTGTATGGACTGGATTTTAGGGAGGATGTCGGAGAGATCAAGTTGCGGTGCATCGTTTGGGAATGTCAAGATCTCGGACCTTGATTTTGCAGATGATGCAGTCATCTTTGCGGAGACTTTAGACATCCTTTTGGGGGCCCTCGAGGTGCTGAATGAGGAGTCGGAGCCGCTGGGATTGCGGGTTTCTTGGGTCAAAACTAAGATCCAGGCTTTCGGTGACATCTTGGATGCTGCTGTCCTGTCTGTGTCTGTTTGTGGTGAGGATGTTGAGGTCGTGGAGAGATTCACTTACCTTGGCAGTGATATTCATGTCTCTGCTGGCTGCGAGTCAGAGGTCAATAGACGTCTGGGTCGGGCCTGGGGAGTCATGGATTTACTGGATCATGGGGTGTGGCGCTGCCGGTACCTGTGCGGGAGGACAAAAGTCCGAGTCTTCAGGTCCTTGGTACTTCCAGTCTTGCTCTATGGATGCGAGACTTGGACTCTGACCAAGGTTCTGAGACGGAGACTTAATTCCTTTGGTACCAAGTCTCTTTGGAGAATCCTTGGCTATCGCTGGTCGGATTTTGTGTCCAACGAGCGGTTGCTGAGAGAGAATCGGATGAGATTTGTTACCTGCATAGTCACTGAGCGCAGTTGCGGCTGTATGGACATGTGGCTCGTTTTCCTGATGCTGATCCTGCTCACCAGATTCTCTCAGCGAGGGAGTTTCATGAGTGGAGGAGGCTAGTGGGCCGACCACGTGCCTCGTCGTTGCAGCAGGTTGACCATCATCTCAAGGAGATGGGGATGGGCCTGGCATCTGCCTGGGGGATGGCCAGACGGAGGCCCCTGGAGTACCGGCGGAAAGTGGATGCAGCGACGCGCTGTTCTGGCACATGCTCCCATAGCTGACCTGACCTGGACTGTGTGCTTGTGAAGGAGAATGGCAGTAGACAGACGCAGTAGACACAGACTGAGATATCGGCCTAGCTTAGAATGTGCAAATGCAAAGTCGCATTGCTTGTAAAAGTGTTGACTTCTTGATCCAGAGCCAGTACACTTGAGCTCAGAAACTCATATTGTACTAGACTGATGTATGCGTGTACCATGTGTCCTGGTAGAATGGTAGTGGACAGTAAACCGTAGCCGCTTCAAAGTGAAGTGTGCAATAATTTGACTACATTTTCTGAGTTTGTCATTATCACGATTATCAGTTCCCTTTTCAAAATAGAGTAAAGTATGTAATCTATAATGCAATTTTTGTTCATTCCAAACCCATTGAATGTGATGAATATCATTTGACTCTTGTTCGCCAGGCAACAATGGGTACTTTTCAGCGAAACGCTTCAGGAGAGCAGCAATTTACAAATCAAATAATGGCTTTTTTACTGAAAATACTGGCTCATAATATTTGAATATGCCTTTTCATGGTCAATTTACTGAATTTTACACTTTCCTTATATCTACCACCAATACAATAAGAAAATAAGAGCATATAGCCAATTTCGCTAAAGTCGAATGGCGGCCATTTTGGAAAATGGTCGCCGAAGCTGACCAAGGCACAATCTCGGGTGGCTCCATATCTACAATTGTTCGGAATACATTATTCTACACGTGTACCAATTTTGGTGCTTTTATGCAAATTTGAACAATTGATCTGAAATATCAGACTACGCTGCAGGACTAAATGGAGAAAATGAATAAATGTTACAAATGTTTGTCGAGTTACCTCTGATTTTTCTGTTTGCTAATTGTGCTTGCTGGAAGTGTACTTGCTGTGAAACTGTTGCATTGTTATTGTGTGGATGTGTTACGGATTCATAAAAGTTTTGTGTTAAGGACATAATTTGGGTGTTACAACCTATTGTTCCACAAGGTGAAAGAACTGTATTTGTTTTAGTCATAAGTTGAAAGGATAGAACTCTTATATGTTTGTATTTATATCTGATTTGTATGTGCACTGATTTGCAATGATCTGCATGTCATACCAAGTGTTGTATTATTTGAGTTACTACATTAAGTAAGCGAGTGTTGAGATGGAGCATGTGTGGGTCCAGCAGATTTCACTGGAATAAAATGTTCTCTGTTGTGTATTGTGGACTGTGAAGCTTATGGGAATGAATAAGTACGGAAAGTGGAGATAAGGATTGGTTGTCACCGTACACTGCGAAGACTCTGAACGAGGCGAGGTGCACACCACTGATTTATCAGAGGAGGTACGGTCACGTCACATTCCTCAAAAGCTGTTGCATCTTTGGCGTGTAAACAAAATAACTGGGTTTGTGGCTTGTATTGAAAGATAGTCTTTGCGTTATAATGTGATCTCTTTAAAGTGCAAAACAGATGCCATGAGAGAGTTTTAAGACCAGATAAAGAGGTGGTGTGTGTGAATTCGATCTTGGTGAACATCTGAATTGGAAGCGATTGTGGGCTCTAAGGAACTGAAGATTACTGTACGGTGTCATAGATGAATGTCTTGTTAGAAGTGATATTACAACTAAAGCATGATGCACCCATATGTCTCGGTGCAGTTTTGAATATTCCCACAACTGGGTAGTGTGTCTTGAGTCATGAATCACGTTATGCCTTGAGAATGGCGATATGGTGCACAAATGGAATGTTGTGTATGTTTGTGTGAGAATCCCTCGTTAAGCCGTGGTCATCACATAATGGATTAAAACTCGAGTTTTCTCACTGAGATAACTTTGTATGCTATTTTGGCTTTGAACACTGTACGTTGCATACATAATAAATGGATGGTCTCCGAAGACTACCATTTGAATACCTGTTATGGAAAAATAATAATGCACACATTATAGTCTTGGGGTAACATGTTATAAGAAGTCGGAAATTGCCTCTAATTGCTCAGCCCAGCAAGCTGAGGTCTTGAATAATTTGTATTAATAATAGCCTCCTTGCAATCTGTTTAAGAATTGACAATGTTCTTGCTTCACAAGAAGCTGTTAGTACTGCTAGAAGAGATTTATGGGTACTGAAACCCCCATTCAATTCAAATGCAGATCCAAAGGGAGAGGAATGCCCCCAGCCCCAAACAGTGTTCATTTTCTTTCAGTAGTTTGCCCTCCACATGGAGTTCCACGAATGCGAGGCTTCATTCTGTGACCGAGTGCCATCGTCATGAAAACCTCGCGTCGTGTGTGTGTGTGTGTGTGTGTGTGTGTGTGTGTGTGTGTGTGTGTGTGTGTGTGTGTGTGTGTGTGTGTGTGTGTGTGTGTTCTATTTAACCCAGCTATAAAATGGCCTCTCCAGCGTTCGGGCGATTTGCCTCGTGGGTTGCTGTATCCACGGCACAGTTATGAGGGTGGAGAGGTCACTGTGTTGAAATGTGTGCTTGCCATGCTCGTTGACATAAGACAAATGTTTCCAAAATTTTGATTTGATTCGTAACCATTGTACTTAAAATGTGATCGAAATGTAGAAATGTGATTTGTAACTATTATTGTGATTTGTAAAGATTTTAAAGTGATTTGTAAAGTAGTGTATAATTTTGGTAACTTGTGATAAATGAGGATTTATAACCTTCCACCAGCACTCCGGTAGAGAGTGATCAGTTAATTGCTTACTTGTCGTTTTTTTTTCCTTTTGCCCTCTCAAATCCTTTTTCCTTTTTTTTTTCTCCTTTTTGCCTTTTTTTGCCCTCTCAAATTGTAGTTATCAAGTGATGACCACGCAGATGATTCTCAGCTAAATGTGAAGTTTAAAGTCACAACCATCTCCCAAACTCCCTGTTGGTGTTTATCAGGTAGGATGATTCACAGATGATGCATGATCCCTCGGATGGATGTTAAACAAGGCGTGCTGTCTTCATTAGTTGATGGATGTGAAAGTCAAATTCCTGCCCAAACTGCTGCTGGGAAGGCAATGGCAAACCACCCAGTATTGATGTTCAGTAATAAGTATGGGCTTTATCAGAGGAGGATATTGATTCAAGCAGGCAAAATTCCTTGCATATAATGAATGAAATAATGTTAACTCAAATGAGAATAATGGAATGGCTGCAAGATTGCTATGAAATAACTACTCGACATTACCAGTGCAAATATCTCTTATAATTGATCTGTGAAGCAAGTACATCAAGTGGTGAAGAAAATTGGGTTGGAATAGTGATTTATGAATATGATTGGATAAATATGTTATTGAAACTTGTCCATCCTTCATAAATGTCAGACGTCCAAGAACCAGGACGGGGACGTGTGGCAAGCTGTGCACTTAACAAAATAAGAATACTTTTGACAGGCAAAGCTAGTGCTCCTTAAGGCCCAGTCACACCTTGACGTTTTAGCCAGCAATGGCAACGTATTAAAATATATGTAAAACGCTGGCTTACGTTGAACTTTTGATGTTTTTTTTTAAAGATTCGGACGTATTCATAACGACTTGGTCTTATGCATAACGTATTAGTAACGGACTTTGAACGTTTCGTTGTGTTATAGATAACTTATACCAACGAATGCTGAACCTGTTGTCGGCCTTCACAACCTATGCCCAACGATAGTCTAACTTAGGCATAGCGCGCTGCACGCATCGCCGATGATGACGTGGCGTAGGTTATGAAAAGGCTGCCGCACAACGATTCAACTCATAACTGCTGCAGAAATGGAAGTGTCAACATCGCAGTCACACCTTGGCGATCTTGCCAGCGTGTGCCGACCTCTGAAAAATGCATCTCAAACGCTGGCGCACGTCGAATATGGTATGGGTAAGTTTGATATGCGTGAAGAGAACGCTAAAGTACGCTATCATATGTCGTATTAAGTGGAGTACATCTTGTAATTTTGAACATGTTGAAAATTTTACGACGTACTTGCCGTATGACACACGCTCCGCATGCGATGGGAATAAGTTGTACGCACGATATGCGATCGTTGACACACATCGACACACGTTACTTGTAAGGTACTCATAAGTCGAAACACGTCAAGGTAATGGTTAGCATCAGTGTTCCAGACTCCCGGTTTTTTTTTTTACTTCGGTATGACGGTGTTCAGTGTACAGTGCGGTTATGATTTAAATCGTTGAGCGGCAGCCTATTAATTATATTATATTATAACCGCACGAGAAATCGAAGTGTCAAAATCACCATCATACCGAAGGAAGGAAGAAAAACAAACAAACAAACAAAAAAAAAAAACCAGGGAGTCTGGAACACTGACGCTAACCATTACCTTGATGTGTTTCGACTTATGAGCACCTTACAAGTAACGTGTGTCAAC